>NW_012101254.1:1676654-1970771 GCF_000951045.1 Mandrillus leucophaeus
AAAAAAAAAAAAAAAATGTTTCAGAGACCAGTTCAGTCAACTCCCTGTTGTTCAAAATATTCTGGGGTCTCCTCTCTGAAAGCCTCTGAGCTTAATCAGAAAGAGAAGCAAGTAGAGAGTGTGAGTGTGAGGTTTCCTGAAGCTTGGATTTGTGGGTCAGTGTGTCCAGCATGCCATGAGATCTGTGTCAACCATGTACTTACTGATATCTAGTCTAGGGATTGGAGGACAATGGGCTGCATGGTTTCTTTGGCCAGGAAGGCATGTTAGAAGACCCACACCTCTATCAGATATGAGTGGTGTCTCTCTAACCTAATTGGGCAGGTAATATAATTGCCCTCAATTTGTGATTGCTTCTTCAAAGCTAATACCAGGCTTTTATCAGAATTGGTCTAGGATATGCTGTGAACCATCTGTGTGACCTTGGATCAGTCACTTTCTCTCTCTGGACTCAGTTTTTCTCTTATGTAAAACAAATAGAACTGCTGATGTCTAAGGTATTTTTGTTGGGGTGGGGACCCATGTGATATTAGTAGAAACCACTGTAGAGTGTCCAAAGCTCTTTTTAAACACGTCTGTAGTCATGGCAGGGTTCTTATGGTCAGGAGTAGAATTAGAGCCATTGGTTGAGAGTAGATTCTAGAATCAGAGGTTCTGTTGCTCTTAGATGTTGGGCATGCTCTGATTTGATTTTTCCTTTTCCATGCTGCTTGTGCCTAATGGCCCTAAGCTCCACACTGCTACATGCTCAGTGAAGGACCAGCCTTGGACTCCCGTCTATGAGTGATGATTGGGCAACAGTGGGAAGAACTATACAGGGAGTGTAGTTGTTGATCCAATGAAGCCTTTCCAGGAAATTCCATCCAGTAGGATTCAAGGGATCAGTGCAGGATGGTTGCATGGCTCTATTATGGCCTAGATACTAGTTGCCCTTGGAGATAACCCAGGAAAGCCTGGATTAGTTTAGATACAAACTTCCTCTAGGTGAAAGGATGCCTTCACTGGTAGTTGGCTGTAGGCTTAATGTCACTAGGGATCTCTCCTCTGCAGTCAGGCATCCTAACCCTTAACACTTAGCATCTGTCAACTTTCCTAAAGCCAATGGGTTTTATACCAAGGTTCATACGTGTTGACCAGCCAGACATTTCTGTCCCCACAAGGGATTGAAAAAGGAACATAAAACACACTCATGCACAAACTGAGGGCTGATGTGTAAAATGGTCCTGGATTCTTCACTTTCCTCTAAAAGAGGTTAGCTAAGCTGCCCTATGATCCTGCATGACCTTGTGGTTCCTGTGGGGAATGCTCTTTATCAAAGACCTAAAACACTTAATTGATCCTACTGGAAAACTGGGATCCAAATCTTGATCACTTTTGCCCTGATTTCTTTTTCTTACTGCCTAAAAAAATGACCAAAACAAAAATGTATGAAGTAGATAAGAAAATTCGCAGGTAATCCCTAAGATACCCAGCACCATCAGTTTAAGGTACATCTTCTTAGACTTTTTTCTTTGTAGAAGCATACGTATTTTTGCGTATTTTTATTTATTCAAAATTGTATTACATGTTCCACATTAAAAAGTCTTTGTAAGCATGATTTTAATAAATACATAATATTTTCTAAAACAGATAAATCATAATTTGCTTAACTATTTCTTTGATGGTAGTTGATATGGTTTGGCTCTGTGTCCCCACCCCAATCTCACACTGAATTGCAATCCTAAATGTTGGAGGAGGGGCCTGGTGGGAGGTGATTGGATCGGGGGCAGACTTCCCCCTTGCTGTTCTCATGATAGTGTGTGAGTTCTCATGAGATTTGGTTTTTTAAAAGTACGTAGCACTCTCCCGTTCACACTCTCTCTCCTGCCAGCCATGTGAATTTATGCCTGCTTCCCCTTCACTTTATGCCATGATTGTAAGTTTCCTGAGGCCTCCCCAGAAGCATAAGCCTGTACAGCCTGCAAAACTATGAGCTTATTAAACCTCTTTTCTTTATAAATTACCCAGTCTCAGGTATGTCTTTATAGCAGTGTGAGAACAGAATTATACAGGGATAATTTACCCTAAATTGTTTCAAGTATTTTTCTTTTGTTTTGTTCATTATGATGTGTGTTGTCAAATTAACTACCAACTTTTAAAAAAATGTATACTTCTACCAGCAATGTATGAGACTACTCAGCTCACAATACCATTATTATCATTTTGCTATCATAGATGAAGATCATTATTACCTTATTATTATTTTAATTTGAAATTCTTGATAACTTTCAGGTTGGATATTTACCATTTGTATTTTCTCATTTAGAATTGTTCTGTTTGTGTCATTTGCCCATTAATCAATTAGGATCTTAATGTTTTTGTTTTGCATATTTGTTTGTTTTCGGTATTTGTTCTTTGCTTATAATCTTTGTGGCAGATACAGTTTTTAGTTTATTGTCTTTTAATATTGCATATAATTTTTTGGCATGTAATTCAATGCATCAATATTTTCCTTTGTAATTCCTTTGCTTTTACATTGGGAAAGCCTTTCCCTGCAAGAAATAAAATATGCCTTTATCCATACTTCCTTCTTCTTTATTAATTTGATTTTTTAATATAAAGTTTTTTGATTTATATCAAGTTGATTTAAGTGTAGGATCTAAATTGATTTTCTTCCAAATAGTTAACCAATTATTCCAGTGTTAATTTTAAAATCATTCTTTCCTTCCTTACTGATTTGTGATGCTTCCTTTAACTTCTATTAAAGTTTGCTTCTGGGCTGTTTATTCTTTTCTGCTGATTTCTGTTGGGGGTAATATTGAGACAATTAGATAGTTATTAGGTCAAGGGATATAAAAACACATTGATCTTACCTTAGCCTAACTATCTCCTTTCCTCCAAAGATGCCTAAGGAAGATATATATTCAAGGGACATGCAAATCAAGGTAAATTTTATTATGTAGCTGAGGTAGGGCGCTATACTTTTATGTGGCTGTTCCGGTTATCTCTTGTTATGTGGTTGCATAGCAAACCACTTGAACTTAGAGGTGTTAAAACAGCCATTTTATTATGCCCATGGATTATATGGGTCAGGAATTTGAAAAGGGCACAGTGAAGATGTCATATTTCTGTTCTAGAGTGTTTGAGGAAGACTTAATGACTGGGGGTGACTTAATGGCTGGGTGATGGAATCATCTGAAAAACTGTTCACACCCTGTCTACTGGTCAGCAATAGCTGTCTGCTGGGACCTCAGCTGGGGCTGTCAGCCAGGATACCTGTATGAAGTCTCTGCATGTGGCTGCTTGGGCTTCTTCACAACATGGTAGCAGGATTCCAATAGTAAGTGTTCCAGGAGAACCAGGTAGAAGGTTTACTACCCTGTATAGGTTACCCTCAGTGGCTATGTAGAAAAACTCTGCCACAGTCTCAAGTCTGTCCAGATTTAAGGTAAGGGAACATCAACCCCACCTCCTGATGGAAGGAACGTCAAAGTCCCATTACAAGGAAAGCATGTGGGATGGGAGACATTTTTGTAGCCATTTTTGGAGGAAGGTATGATTTGTTAGAGTGAGGAAATTTGGCAAGTTGGATTAGAGCATAAGGATCAGACTCCTTGTCCTGCTTGATGTTCCTTTCCCCTAGATATCCATATAGCTCACTGCCTCACTAACCGCCGTCTCAGTGAGGTCTCTCCTGACCACTCTATTTAAATTTGACCTTACTCACACTCTGGAACCCTCTATTGCTCTTCCTTGCTTTGTTTTTTTCTTCAATTACACTTATCATCTCACATGCAATATAGTTGTCCGGTTTATTATGATATTATTTACTGCCTGTCTTTCCCCTGTAGAATATTAACTTCACAAGTGCAGAATCTTTGTCCATTCTGTTCATGGATGTTCCCCAAGTGCCTACAACAGTGACTAATATGTAGTAGGTGGTCAAAATAATTGAACAAATAAATGGCTGAATGAAGAGCAGGAGCCCCTTATTCCCCTCCTTCTCTTGGCCACCTCCTATCTTGAGGCTCCTTTGGAAGCCCAGAAAGACAACCAGACCATCTTCTCTCCTTCCTTTTCCTACCTCCTTGTCTTCCAGCTCCAACTCTACAGCCTTTCTGTTCATCATTACCTCTTTTGTGGCCAGCATTTGCTCTGCTCTAGCAAAAGTAGGGCATGATCTTGAGGCTTTGAGCAGATTACACACACCTGTTCCTGCCACCTTGCTCTCCACCTGATTATGCAGGGTCCATGTCTTCTGTATGTCACCTTCCAATAGAAATGAAGGCATTGCTGTCTGAGCAGCTGCCCACTCCTCCCATCCCCAACTGTATCTGTTGTCATCTTGCTGCAGCACACCCCTCACTCAAGCAAAGCAAGGAGACTTGATCCTCAGAACAACCCTGAGAAGCATGAAGGTCAAATATGGGGGATCCCATTTGCAGATGAGGAAACTAAAGAACCACATAGTGAGCTTGCTGAGGTCATAAAGAATGGCTGCTGGAACAAGGGTGCTCAAGCTTGGAATCTATGAATCTCCATTGCAATGTCACAGTCCCCTTCTGAAGTGGTGGCTACATTACCTTGTGGCTCTGGGCCCCTTCTCAGTGTCTTTGGGTTTCTGTTTCCTCATAAAGGAATTTAAAATACACCCCAAGTTACGAGGCAATTGTAAGATCTCAAATTGTCAGAGACAAAACAGTCTTGTTGCAACTCATGAATCTGTTGAATACCATGAACATAGCAACAAAACGGCTGAATATCTTTTTGGGACAAGTGAACCATGTCATTTGATCAGATTGCCTCCCAGAAATACCATTTTGGCTATTTTTAATACAGAAGCAACATACTGAGCAAATGACTATTTTGGTTATGGTTCTTCTAATCCCACTACCTTCGCCCTGGAGAACATTTAGGGAAGGAACCAAGAGACCCAGGAGCCTTCTCTATAATCTGTGTGGTTCACGGACAGTGGTGTGCACCGGAATCAGAACTGTGTGTTATGGCTGGTCCTTTTCGCCACTTACAAACAAGCCAGTTTTAACCTTTTGGTTGAAATACGTACACTGGTTCAATATTGAATGGCATAATGTATTATCTGGCTGGCCCTGGATGCCAGCTTCTGGGGTGGGTGGAAGGACTAATATATTCACATAAAGAAAGCCTCCAGCCCCCTCCAGATTCTGCGAGACGCTCCACTGCACAACAGTAGAATGTTAGATTTAAAAGAAACCTTCTAGAAAATAGTCCCCATTTTATCAAGGCCCAGAGCTCAAGTGAGCATGTCGAAGATGGCAAAATAAAGTTATTTTTGTGTCCTCATGTCCCTTTAAGGAAGTTTAGTCCTTACAAAAAAAACACAAAAAAACACTGGAGTTTCCAACAGGTGACTTGTACTCCATGTGGCTCATTTTCAATAGGCCTTGAAGACTTTTCTTTCAGACTCTTCTCTGTTTCAGTATCTCTCAACCCCTTTAATTATGAAGTTCTTTTCATCTTTAACTTTAATTCTTCCTTATGTATGTTCTCATCAGTCACTGCCAGTCTCTGGTAAATCTGCATATCACAGCGATCAGCCTGGGGCTGATACAGCTCGTAAGTATAGCCTGTAAATGGAACTGGAGTTTAGGCTCCTTATTACCATAGAAATTAAAAAATTCTTCCATTCACGTGTAGTTTGGGTTCTTAGACAGGGTCCACTAAACCTGCCAACTCTTAGTGGGCTGTAGAGGCTTTGTGCTTGCTTCATACTGAGCTGGAACCATGCTCTGAAGGGCATCAGATGCTACCAGCTCCCTCTGCTCTGAGCATTGTGTGTCGCGTTGCCCCATGCTGCTGTGCAAACATGGACAGACTGACTGCCCTTCCTTTCAATTTAGTTAATAAATTCGGTGGAAGTGAATTCAGTTCCTGAGATGTGCTAGAGATGAGAATGGATGTGGCAGAAGAAGTACCTATCTCTTGAGGGGTGAAGTGGCCTCATTTCACCTCGTGAGAGTCAGGGAGTGCCCCCTCTGCAGCCTCTGGGCTGGTTGGGGTCAGTCTGCAGATTTTCCGTGCCTTTTCCCATGCCCTTGTCTTTCTCTCCCCTGTAGAGAAAAACGCTGATGTTGCTGTTGTTCTAGGAACAGTGGAGACAACTGTTAGGTTGGTTAAAAACAAAAACAAACGGCCGGGCGCGGTGGCTCAAGCCTGTAATCCCAGCACTTTGGGAGGCTGAGACGGGTGGATCACGAGGTCAGGAAATCGAGACCATCCTGGCTAACCCGGTGAAACCCTGTCTCTACTAAAAAATACAAAAAACTGGCTGGGCGAGGTGGCGGGCACCTGTAGTCCCAGCTACTCCTCGGGAGGCTGAGCCAGGAGAATGGCGTAAACCCGGCAGGCGGAGCTTGCAGTGAGCTGAGATCTGGCCACTGCACTCCAGCCTGGGCGACAGAGCGAGACTCCGTCTCAAACAAACAAACAAACAAACAAACAAACATTGAAGAATCAACTCCCTTCAAGCATGGGCTAGATGCTGAAGATACAATGCTGCCCCTGTCCCCAGACACCCTTGCTCCCAGAGACCCTTGGGGCCTGGGAGAAAGACCTTGGGCATCTGGAGACCCGGTTTCAAGTCCCGGCTCCTGTCCTACTGGCAGTGTGATTTTGGACAATAAAAACAATATCAATAACCATAATAAGTACTTCTGTTTTGGAGCACTAACTGTGTCAGGCACAATGTTAGGTGACTTCCCACATTACCCATTTAAGTAAGTTTATCTTTTCAACTTTCAATTTCCTTGTACTAAACAGACTTTGTCAGCCCAGCTCTTCCTCCAACACAATCTACACCCCCACACCCCTGAGGACATGGTCCACTGATCTAAGAATGGATGTCTGAGCAAAGGTGGACCAATAGTTCTTCACCCTAGACTTTGGGGACAGGACTGAGTTGTGTTGAGAGAGAGAAGGAGAATGTGTATCCGTGAGTGTCTGGATGTGCAGATTGTTACATATAAAACTCAGGAGCAGCTGAAAGGCAAGGAAGCCAGTCTACATAGGAGAAACAAATAAAGCTGACTGGCAGAATGGTGAAGACAAAAGAGGAGTGCACGGTCCTGAGGACTCCTCAGGCTCAGGCTTCAGTGTGCTCTGGGGACCCAGCTCCTTGCCTGTTCTTAGGCTCTGTGGAACAGTCTGTGTCCTAGCAAAATCTTTCCTCCTTAGCTGGAGCTAGTAGAAATTAAGTTTCTAGTCACTGTGATAAAATTCCTAAATATATTTCTTTTGTGCAAAGTGGAGAAGTTGCACAATAGCAGTCCCATGGAGGGCACATGCCCAGAGCAGGTCACCTGAAGTGACCAGAAGGTCATGGCAAGGTTGGGAAGACTTTGTTGAACCAGAACACCCCAATCACAAGCTCTGCTAATTTAATTGTTGGCAGCAGAGTTCTGCTTTGGGCTGATAGGAGCAAGCCCTTTGAACTCAGTAGCATCAGGCCAGAAAGTGGCTGAGAGGTCTTGGCTGACATCTCTGACACCTTTGATGGATATCAGCCCTGCTTGATCTCCAGTGCCCTTCAGGGGAGAGGATGGGAGGTGTCTGTCATCTTGATGTGACCTGCATGTCTAACTGCTAGTTCTATACATGTCTCGTCTAGGAAAAACACTCCCAGTTCTCCAAACATGGGATGTGCCTTTGCAGACTGCTGACTCTCCCATCATCAGAGGCACCCTGGCACTGGAGGTTCTTTTGGGCATGTGTGGAGTGATCTTTTTCTCCCATTCAATAGATTTAACTCTTCTCTTTTCCTTCCTTTGTCTTCTCTTTCCCTATGATTAAATGAGACAATATGTGTGAAGAAATACTATGCAAATACATTAACTCACCCATCATTTGTTTATTTGACAAATGTTTGTTGACTATGTGTCAGACACTGTATTAGGATTTATCAACACAGTTGTAAAAGAGAAAGATGTGATTCTTAGTATCATGGGACATGCATTCAAAGGGTAGAAGGAGACAAAAACACTAAGTAGAAAAGTAGAAGCAAAAATTGTATGTTGTGAATGCTGTAAAAGAAATAAGCAAGTGACAGAGAGAAAGAGAAAGGGCCTACTCAGGAAGGCCAGGGAGTACTGCTCCGCCAAGACTCGAAAGAAGGGAAGAAGCTGACCCTTCAAGAGAAGAGCATTTCAGACATGAGAAGTGGTTTGGGCAGAGACCCAAGGCAGGATAAACTGGCTGTGTTCAAGATAGGGAATAGACCGCTGTGACTGCCCTGTGGCAAGTAAAGGAAGGGGCATGTGTAGGTAGCCAGAGGCAAGAGCACAGACCTTGGAGTCAGACAAATCTGGATTGAATCCCAGCTCTGCCCAGGTACTAGCTCGGTGATCTTGGACAAGCAGGTAACCACTCTGTCCCTCAGTTTTCTAGTCTGAAAAATGGGGGCAATAGTACTTATATTTTGGGTTATCATAATTATAAAATGAGATGAAACATTATGTTAGTCCAAATCTTCTGAGAAGCAGATGGCAAGACAGGATTAGCTGCACAGCAGGCTGTTGGGAGAAATGTCTTGAGGGATAAAGGAGGAGAAGCCAGAAAAGGTAGGAAAGCCTTCAGACCTCAATGCAGGTCTGACTTATGAAAGAGAAGGGGAAGGTTAATAATGCTGCAATCAACATGGGAGTGTAGATATCTCTTTGACATACTGATTTCATTTCCTTTGAGTAAATACCCAGTAGTAGGATTGCTGGATCATATGGTAGATCTATTTTTATTTTTTTGAGGACCCTCCATACTAATTTCCATAATGATTGTACTAATCTATATTCTCACCAACAGTGTAAGGGTTTCCTTTCCCCACATCCTCATCAACACTTATCTTTTTTTCTTTTTTTTTATAATAGCCATTCAAACAGGCATGGGGTGATACCTCATTGTGGTTTTAGTTTGCATTTCCCTGATGGTTAGTGGATTTGAGCATTTTAAAAAATATTCCTATTGGCCATTTGTATGTCTTCTTTTGAGAAATGGCTTTTCAGGTCATTTGCCCATTTTTAAATTGGGTTGTTTTCTTGCTATTAAGTTATTTGAGTACTTTGTATGTTTTGGATATTAACAACTTTATACATGTATGGTTTGCAAGTATTTTCTCACAGTCTACAGGCTGTTTCTTCACTGTTGATTGTTTCTTTTGCTGTGCAGAAGAAGCTTAACTTTTTAGTTTGATGCCATCCATTTTGTCTGTTTTTGCTTTTGTTGCCCATGCTTTGGAAGTTATAGCCAAGAAAACCTTGCCCAAATGAATGTCAAAAAGCTTTACCTCTATGTTTTCTTCTTGTAGTTTTACAGTTTCAGGTCTTACATTTAAGTCATTAATCCATTTTGAGTTGATTTTTATATATAGGGCGAGATAAAGATCCAATTTATTCTTCTGCAGGTGGATACCCAGTTTTCCCAATGCTCTTTCTTAGACAGACTGTCCTTTTCCTCATTGTATGTTCTTGGTACCTTTGTCAAAGATCAATTAACTGGATATGTGTGGATTTATTTCTGGGCTCTCTTTCTGTTCCATTGCTCTATACATCTGTTTTTGTGCCAGTATCATGATGCTTTGATTACTAAAGCTTACTACATTTTAAAATCAGGTAGTGTGATGCCGCCAATTTTTTTGTTCTCAAGATTGCTTTGGCTATTCTGGGTCTTTTCTGGTTCTATATGAATTTTAGGATTGCTTTCTCTATGTCTGTGAAAAAATGTCATTGGAATTTTGATAGGGGTTGCACTGAATCTGTAGATGACTTTGGGTAGTACAGACATTTTAATAAGACATTATTCTAATCCATGAATACAGGATATTTTAAAATTTGTGTCTTATTTAATTTCTTTCATCAACGTTTTATAATTTTCAGTGTTCACATCTTTCACATTTTTGGTTAAATTTATTCGTAGATTTTTAATGCTATCATAAAAGAGACTGTTTTTCAGGTAGTTCATTATTAGGGTATGGAAATGCTACTGAATTTTGTATTATGATTTTATATCATGAAACTTTATTGAATTTATTATTTCTAACAGTTTGTTGGTGGAATCTTTAGGGTTTTCATATGTAAGATGATGTCATCTGCAACAGTGTCAATTTAACTTCTTTTTTTCCTGTTCGGATCCTTTCCCTTCCTTTTCTTTCACTTCCCTTGCCTTTCTGTTTTTGCCTAATCGATCTGGTTAGGACTTCCACTATTACATTGAATAGAAATGATCAGAGTAGGCATCTTGTCTTGTTCCTGATCTTAAAGGAAAAACGTTCAACTTTTCACCATCGAGTATGATATTGGCTATGGGCTTGTTATAAATAGCTTTTATTGTGTTGAGGTACATTCCTTCTATAATCTGCTGAGGATTTTTATCATTAGAGGATGTTGAATTTTGTAGTTGTGGATTTTGCACCTATTGATATAATCATATGATTTTTGCCCTTTATTCTGTTAATGTGGTGTATCATATTGATTGATATGTGTATTTTGAGCCATCCTTGCATCCGAGGAATTAATCCCACTTGATCATAGTGAATGATCTTTTAATATGCCATTGAATTCATTTTGCTAGTATTTTGTTGAGGATTTTTGCATCTATGTTCAAGGATATTGGCTTGCAATTTTCTTTTCTTGTAGTATCCTTGTCTGGCTTCAGTATCAGGGTAATTTTGCCTCATAAAGTGAGTTTGGAAGTATTCCTTCCTCTTCAATTTCCTTGGAAAAGTTTGAAAAGGATTCGGATAAGCTCTTCTTTAAATGCTTGGTAGAATTTCACCATGAAACCCTCAACTCCTGGGCTTTTCTTTGATGGGAGATTTTTGATTATTGATTCAATCTTTTTACTCTATTAGTCTGTTAAGATTTTCAATTTCTTTATCACTCAGTCTTGGTGGGTTGTATATTTCTAGGAATTTATCCATTTTTCCTAGATTATTCAATTTATTGCTGTATGATTGTTGATAGTAATCTGTTATGATCCTTTGTATTTCTGTGGTTTTATTTGTAATGTCTCCTCTTTCATTTTTTATTTTATTTGAGTCTTCTCTTTTTTGTAGTACAGTTAAGAATTGTTGATTTTGTTTACCTTTTTAAAATACCAACTCTTAGTTTCATTGATCTTTCCTATGGTTTTTCAAGTCTCTGTTTCATTTATTTCTGTTCTGATATTTGTTATTTCCTTCCTTCTGCTAACTTTGGGCTTAGTTTGTTCTTCTATTTTTAGTTCCTTGAGGTCTGATGTTAGTTTATTTGAATGCTTCCTCCTTCTCCTTACCCTCCTCCTCCTCCTCCTCCTCCTTTTTGAGGCAAGGTCTTGTGCTGTTGCTCAGGCTGGAGAGCAATGGTACAATTACAACTTGTTGCAGCCTTGACCTCATGGGCTCAAGTGATCATCCCACCTCAGCCCCCTGAGTAGCTGGGGCCTATAGGCATGTGCCACCATGTCCAGCCACTTTTTTTATTTTTTGTAGAGACAGGGTCTTACTATGTTGCCCAGGTTGGTCTCAAACTCCTGGGCTCAAGCAATCCACCTGCCTTGGCCTCCCAAATTACTTTCTTCTTTTTTAATGTAGCTATGTATTGCTGTAAACTTACCTTTTATAATTGCCTTTGCTGCATCTCATAAGTTTTGGTATGTTGTGTTTTAAATTTTGTCTCAAGATATTTTTAAATTTCCCTTTTGATTTCTCTTTGACTCATTGGTTGTTCAGGAGCATGTTGTACATATTTATGAGTTTTCTGAAATCTCTCCTATTACTGATTTCTAGTTTCATACTATTGTGGTCAAAAAAGATACTTGATATGATTTCAGTCTTCTTTAGTTTGTTAAGACTTGTTTTGTGGCATAACATATGATCTATCCTGGAGAATGTTTTGTGTGCACTTGGGAAGAATGTGTATTCTGCTGCTGTTGGGTAGAACATTCTATATATGTCTGTTAGATCCATTTGGTCTAAAGTCTTAGTTTGTGTCCAGTGTTTCCTTATTGATTTTCTGCCTGTGTAATCCAAGAAATCTTGATAATTGCTATTGGTATCTTGTTTTTGTTTTCCTAATTTCTTGTTTTTTTTTTTTTTTTTTTTTCTCCCTTGCCTTAACTAATCCTTAGTTAGCTATAGAACCTCAGGACATTACCCATCCTCATAGCTGAGCAAGAGACTTCCTAACAAGAGCTAACGTAGGCAGTTGCCATATGGTAAGATTTGAGAGGTACCATGAAAATTGCCCTTTGTTAAACAAACCAATAATCCCATACCTGTGATACTACCAGAAGTTCCATCGTTAAGAATTTCTTCCCCTGGGATAAGCCTCAGACCACAGCTTCCAAGGGGAACATTTTAAGGCCCTAGCAATGTAGGTCTTTGTGTGTCTTATTTGGAAGCACTCAATGTTGCTTAATCTACCCTCTTGAAATTCTCCCCTTGCCTCTCATGGGCCACTGCTGTTCTGATTCTTGTTTCAGCCTTCCTCCCCTTCCTTTTGTCCATATCTGTATTCTTTGCTAACTCCTTTCTCCCATCCTTTGGGAATCCCAAGGCTCTACTAACACCCTTTCCTTTATAAATCTACTATGACTTCAATCAGGAACATGATTGTCAATCGATATGTCAAATTTTCACATCTTCCGAGCCTCATAGCACATCTCTCAACTTTCCTTTGGTCATTTCCTCTTAGAAGAATTCTTTCCAGTAACTCAGTCCCTATGTGACCAAACTGTCTTCTCCTTCCCTGACATCCTTCCTCTGGGTTTCCTGTTCATGCAGGCTGGAAATCTGTGATACATGTGTGATGTTTTCCCTCTTTCCCCTCCACTTCCAATCACTCCTGATCTTTTCTATTTATTTTTTTCACAAGCGACCACCTTTCTCTGTCATTACCTTAACTCAGGTTTTCTTCTTCCACCTGTGATTTTGCCGTGGCCCACTCATTATACTTCTCATTGCCTCCTCTGATCCCTCCATTTTTTGGAACTGTCTATTGAATAATACATATGGGTGAAGTCAAAGTGGTTTTGAAAGTTCTTGAGTGTGGTTTGTTCTCAGCAATTTTGGCATCCCATAGTTTTCTTTACACGTGCCATTGTGCGTAAGTCTGGCTTCATGGGAGAGTGGAGGACAGCTTCAGCTGTAAGCCTCTCTTTCAGGCCTGGCCTGACTCCTATCCCAGACCTGATCTCCTGCTGAACAACTGCTGCCTAAGCCTTACCTTGCAGACACAGCAACTTCTTGCCACTACTGTCACGTAGGGTTCCCATCCCCAGTACATAACCCTTCGAGTGGCACAAATCCAATTCCTAGCCCCAGCCCCTCCTATTTTATCCTGCCCCACCCACTCAAGTTGTTAAATCAAAGTGGCCATTTCCTGAGAATGTCTGGAAGGTCAACTGGGTCAGACCTTTTGTTCGTTTATTTGTTTTTTGAGACAGAGTCTTGCTCTGTTGCCCAGACTGGAGTGCAGTGGTGCAATCCTGGTTCACTGCAACCTCTGCCTCCTCGGTTCAAGTGATTCTCCTGCCTCAGCCTCCTGAGTAGCTGGGACTACAGGTGCGTGTGCCTGGCTAATGTTTGTATTTTTAGTAGAGACAAGGTTTCACCATGCTGGCCAAGCTGGTTTCGAATTCCTGACCTCAGATGATCCGCCCGCCTCAGCCTCCCAAAGTGCTGGGATTACAGGCGTGAGCCACTGCGCCCAGCCTTGGTTTTGTTTTTGAGATGGAGTCTTGCTCTGTTGCCCAGGCTGGAGTGCAGTGGCACAATCTCGGCTCACTGCATCCTTTGCCTTCCGGGTTCAAGCGAATCTCCTGCCTCAGCCTCTGGCGTAGCTGGGACTACAGGTGTGCACCACTACGACCGGCTAATTTTTTTTTTTTTTGTATTTTTAGTAGAGACAGAGTTTCGCCACATTGGTCAGTCTGGTCTTGAGCTCCTGACCTCAGATGATCCTCTTGCCTTAACCTCCCAAAGTGCTGGGATTACAGACATGAGCCACCGCACCCGGCCTCAGACCTTTTGTCCATGTAACCTCCTGTCAGAGGATAGGAGATGCTATATGAGAGGGGGATGGTTCCACTTTTGTGTCTCAGTTATCACCCCAAGGGATGTTCCTTATGCTTAATTATGTGCTATTATTCATATAATGTTAGAGTGCCTACGGTTCCATTTATGTAACATTATTAAAATGACAAGATTATAGAAGTGGAGATTAGTGGTTACTGGGTGTTAGGGATGAAGGCAGGTAGAAGGTGGGTGTGGTTATACGGGGGCAATAGGAGGGATTCTTGTGGTGATGGAACTGTTTTGAATCCTGACTGTGGTGATGGATACAGAAACTAATGCATGTGATAAAATTGCATAGAAGTAAGCATACCACATGCACATGCACACACACATACACACACACACGCACATACACACCAATGCAAGTAAAACTACGGGAATCTGAATAAGGTTGTTATTGTATCAGTGTCAGTATCCTCGTTATGCTATTGCACTAAAGTTATGAAGATGTTACCATTGGTGGAAACTGAGTAAAAGGGACACCACAGGATCACTCTACTATTTCTCACAACTGCGTGTGAATCTACACTTACCTCAAGATAAAAGGATTAACAAAAGAACTAGCACTTCTAGTTCTAACACTTGCTTAGTGGTATTTGTTCAACTGAACTGTTTATTCTTTCAGCTAATTCTGTCTCTTGGGAATAATAGATTTCACGGGACTTTGGTTCATTTAACGAGAGTATGTTTCTACTCACTCTCCAGAATGTACTGCTAGCTTCAGCTTCTCCAGCTTCCTCTTTATTCTTATTTGCATGATTTTGTTGACATCAGTCATACCACCCTTGGTGCTCTTGCCTGTGAACTGGAGAATCCCACTAACTTTAGTCCAGCCTCAGTGCTCCTTTGATTGTTCAAACTGCTCTTCTCCGGCCCCTCACCTGTGCCCATGGGATCAGAGCCATATTCAGCCTTAGCCGAGGTTGACGGCACTATGATATGCCACAGTCAAAATGGGATCATCTCATTGGTTTGTATTTTCCCTTTTTTTCTTTCCAACATTTTTGGCCACAGAACCATATTAACTGGAATTCCCTGGGGTCCAGTCTGGGAAAGACTCCCAGATGAATTCCCTGACTCTTAACTGAGAACTCAGCTGTTTGAATCTTTTAAGTTGCAGAACCATCCTCTACTTTTCTACCTTTCTCTGCCCATTTATATAGTCTTGTAGGATCTTAAGATTCCTTCCCATCAACCTCCCAATTTTATATTAAAAAAACTTAGTGTCACCTGCCAAAGCTGAAAGTGTACTGCACATTTCATACTCTAGGTTATTTATAAACAAGGTGCATAAATTCGAGCCCAGTTCTAACTCCACAGATGCACACATTCGCCCCTTCTGGATGTTTCCTGCCTTTAGGCCAGAGTCCTGTATTTGCTAAATCCCACCCCCACGGTCCTGTACCTGATACACACACTTACGGACAACTAAGGACATTTGGCTAAAAGGTACAACTGAGAACAGTGGTGTAACCTACTACAGAATCCTAGAGGTGGGAGAAACTGTGAGGTCATCCAATTCAACACCCTATCTAACTCAGGAACTTCATTTGTTAGAGATTCTTTCTTAGGATGAGTCCACAGCTGTTTGCCCTCTGGAGGGACACAGGATCCACTTCTTTTCTCCTTCACCCATGATGCTTCTCCACTAATTGAAACTCTATTTCCTGGGTGATGTACCCACTCATCCCTTCAGTCATTTTGTGCACATCGTAGGCAGACAGAGGATGGCACCACTTGACCCACTTCTGTGTGTATCTAAGAGGAGGTAGGATTTGGTGAAAGCAGCCTGTTGGTGGAGTTACACAGACCTAGGTTCAAATATCTATTCCTGCACCTCCTAACTGCACGACCTCGAGCAAATTACTAACTCAGCCTCAGATTTATTTTCCTCATATGTAAAACTTGTCTCAAACGTTGAAGTGAGAAGTGACTGAGGTCGTGTTTGTAAAATACCTGGTACACACTAGATGCTTTCACTATGATGGCTTATATTACACATAGTAGTTTGGGTAATTTTACTGAACACTTACTTTGTGCTGATACTACATTGGGCACTTCCTATGCAATAATCATTTTTATTCTTCACAATGACTGTAAAATAAAGATGCTGTTATTTTTTTCATCTGTAAAGTGTTATTTCTCACTTTACAGATGAAAGAGCTAGGGCCTGGTTAAGTCATGTGTCCAAGGCCACAAAACTGTAAAGCAGGAGAGCTAAAATTCAACCCCAAGTTTTTTCTGAAACTAGAGGTATGAGTTCTCTGACAACTGTGTCTTTTTTTTTTTTTTTTTTTACTTCCTCCCTCAGAGAACCTCAATACATTAATCAGGCAGTCACCTCACATCTTTCTTAAGAAGAGACAACATATCAGTACAGAGAATATGCATATTTCATCTGCAAGGCATCATAATACTGCTCGCTCTATGTTTATGTAATTATCATGAATTTTAAATTAATGTCATCTGAATTAATGAGGTCACCCATGAAAGAAACAAAACATGATCTTTAGGATACTTTAGGCTTTAAAATGTGATGATTCTATATATATAGCAAATTACAGGGAAATAAACAAATAATTGAAGAAATAGGAAGAGTACACAGAGGCTGATTTTGACCAAGAGTTTCAGGATTTTCAGAACGTGAAAGCCATGGGCTTATGGAGACAAAATGGGCCGAGTTTCCATCTGCCCCACCTGCTCTGGCCTTGTGGCTCTAACACAAGAACTGGGACGTATAAATTCCTGTGTGCACTTCTCTGAGGTAGGCACAGAGACTTTTGTCAGTATGTTGATTCCTATTAATTAATTTTTAGGAACTCTTCTGTTAATTTTTCCTAAAGTTCAAGGGTATAATCCTTGAATATTGACCAATTAATTAAAGGTTATGTATAGGCCTATTAATCAAGATTCTCATCTTTACATTTTCATATCCCCAGGGGGATGAGGCAGTGATCTCTTGGTAGAAGGAAGAAGGGGCTAACTGTTCCTGTGTCACTCCCAAGAAATGAGCATGGCACTGCATAAAGAGATGAGTTACTTGTGCATCAGGGTGGCAGTGCTGTACAGTGGGAATAGCATGGGCCCAACATTCGTTCTGACTCAGATGTAAGTCTCTTAACCTAAGAGCCTTGGTGTATCCAACTATAGAGAGGAAATAATAACAATATTGCCATAGGGAGGCTGTGAAGATTAAATGAGATAATATATGTGAAATGCCAAGGTGCTGGCTTGTTCCTTTATGGCTTCATTCAATAAATATTGATTGAGTCCCTCTGTATGCCGGGGCCATGCCATGCACCAGAATTACAACTGGTTACATGGTAAGACAGACATCATCCCTACCCTCATGAAGCACACAGTCTAGTGGAGAAGACAGACCAGAAAAAAGTCACAGACACAATTCTGTATTGTGCACTTAAAATTTGTCAAGAAGGTAAATTTCAAAAAAAGGAAGAGAGGGTAGCTCTCATGTTAAGTGCTCTTACCGCAATAAAATAAAGACATAAATAAATAAGCTAGTATATTTAACTACAAAAGAAAGTATGCACGCACATCAACGAATTTATGTTGGTATTTAGAACATTACTGGTTACAGAGGAAGTACTATGGAAGTATATGTTTAATAAACAATATATTCAAACATTGGGGCTTTATTAGAAGGCCATGATTATGGGATGTGGAAAGATTCAGTTGCAAAAGTGCTTCACCGCAGGATGGTTAATAGAAAGTTGGAAACAACCTTAAAGTCCAACAGTGGATGATGAACTATATAGTGCATTTTGTGTTGCTGCAAAGAAAGACCCAAGGCTGGGTAACTGGTAAATAAAAGAAGTTTATTTTGGTTTACAGTTTTGCAAACCATACAGGAAGCAGGATGCCAGCGTCTGCTTCTGGTGAGACCTCAGGAAGCCTCAGCCTACCGTCATGGTGGAAGGCAAAGAGGGAACCAGCATATCACGTGGTAAAAGAGGGAGCTCTTAAGAGAGGGAGAGGAGGTGCCAGACTCCTTTACACAGCCAGCTCTCGTGTGAACTAACAGTGAGACATGAGGGATTCACCTTCATAACCAAAACACTTCCCAGCAGGCCCCATCTCCAACACTGGGGATCACATTTCAACATGAGATTTGGAGGGGACAAACATCCAAATGATATCATTGCTTAAGTAAATTATATGAATCCATATACAAATAAAAGAGAATACAGGGAACACTAACGTAGCTAGTATGATAGTGAAGGCATCCTTGAGGAGGTGATAACGTGATCAGTGAAGTGCGAGAAAGACCCATCCTGTGCAGGGTGGAGGAGGACAGGATAAGAAAGAACATTCCCGCCAGGCGCGGTGGCTAACACCTGTAATCCCAGCTACTCGGGAGGCTGAGACAGGAGAATCGCTTGAATCCAGGAGGTGAAGGTTGCAGCGAGCCAAGATTATGCCACTGCACTCCAGCCTGGGCGACAGAGTGAGACTCTGTCTCAGGAAAAAAAAAAAAAAGTAAAGAAAGAAAGAACATTCTTGGCAGAGGGAACAGTAAACGCCAAAGCCAGGAGGTGGGGAGGGGTGTGGCAAATCTGAGTGAAAGATGAACCCCAAGTGAAGAGAGAAGAGAAGGGAGGGAGAGGTATGGGAGGCTGGGGAGCCCAGCAAGGGCTGACCCTGCAAAGTCTCCTGGGCCATCTGAGTGACGTTAGATTTTATTGCAAGTGCAACAGAAAGTCTTTGATGAGGTTTGGGTTGGCAGATGGCATGATCTGAATTACGCGTTAAGAAGACTGCATGGAGAGGGGTGGGTAGGGAGAGCAGAGGTGGGAGGCAGGAAGGAGGCTGGTTGAGAGGCTGCTGTAGAAGTCCAGGTGAGCAATGAAGGTGGCAGAACTGGGTGGTAGGAGTGGGAAGAGCAAGGTGTGGGGGGCCTGGGATCTTGTCTGGAGGTGGCATCAACAGACTTGCTGAGAGACTGGATGTCCAGTCTATCCAGGTGAGAGAAGGTGAAGAACTAAGGATGCAAAACCTGGATTTTGGTTTGAGTAATTGGAAAAATCAAGGTGTCATTTACTAAAATGGGGAAGACCGGTGTGTGGAGAGAAACACGGGGTTAGGCTTTGGGCATGTTGGATTTGAGATATCTATGAAATATCCAAATGGCAAGATCAAACAGGCTGTGCAGAAGTTGGAGGGTGGAGAGATAAAGTAAAAGTTGTCAACCATATTGATGATGTTTAAAGCCTAAATCAATAAGGCTGCTTTCTATTCCCATATAATAATAATAACAGCAACTGCTGGTTTATGAGTTTTCTCTGTCTTATTATTTGGTTATAGCTGTTATCTTAGTTTGGGCTACTATAACAAAATACCATAGATTATGTACCCTAAACAACCGCATGTATTTCTCACAGTCCTGGATACTGAGAAGTCCAAAACCAAGGTGTTGCTGATCTGGTGTCCACCGGTGATGGCTGCTTCCTGCTTAGCAGATGGCTGTCTTCTGGTTGTATCTTCACATGGCAGAGAGCAGAGAGAGTGAGACAGAGAGAGAGAGAGAGAGAGAGAGAGAGCGCGAGCGAGCTGAGAGAGAGAGAGAGAGAGAGAGCAAGCTCCAGTCTCTTCATCCCTTTCTAAGGGCACTAATCCCATTCATGAGGGCTCCACCCTGATGACCTAATCACCTCCCAAAGGTTCCACTTCCAAATACCATCACATTGGGGATTTAGGCTTCAGCATATAAATTTTGGGGGGACACAACCATTCGGTCAATAGGAGTTGTCAGAAATACCCATTAGATTGTGTACCATCAGGAGTAGTTGTAACTGAGTGACCTAGGAGAGGGGGAATAAATGTGGAGGAAGGTTCCAGAACTGTTGGAATCCTCTGCTGGGCAGGCTGCTCATCCAATTCCAACTGCTACAGCTGGTATTGAGAGATCTGTCTATGGCACGGAAGGGCCTTTCCCCACACCTCTGAAAGTATCGTCAGCAACTGTCATACTTGTAGGTCGGGCTGATGTGGCCCATCTTGGTAGGTAATGGTAGGTGGGGCTGCTAGTTTGGTTTTTTGAGTCTGAAGGAGTTGAAGAGGGCCACACAGATTTCATTGCAGACTCTCAGCCTCTGCACTTACACCTCCCATTGTCTGCTGTCTGATTGTCACCTACGGGGAAGGCTGCCATGCCATGAAAATGTAAGAAGTTGCAAGCTTTTTTAGTCCCTCACCACCTTACCTACCTTGGCATAGCCTCGTCCAAGGAAACAAACTCTGTGCCACAGGTCATTGGATAAACGCTACATAGGGGCTTCGTTTCTTATTCCTGTGCTGGCATCTACGGAAACGGAAGAGAAAAATCGATGAGTTTTTGTTCCGTTCTCTATCTTCCCCTGCAGGCAGATATGGCCAGAACAGAGTAATAATATGAAGAAACTTCTCTTTGGCTGCACATAAGAAAATACAGGTTCTGCCTGTCATTCTACTACTTACTGCTGCTGACCTTTTTTTGGCCAGTCCCTTGAACATTCTGCATCTTGGCTGGTCCATCTGTAAAGAAGTAGCAGTCTATGCTTGCTCTGCCCTCTCCCAGAGCTGTCTTAAGCAGCAAAAGAGACCATAGGTGTGAAGGTGCTTTGGTAACTACAGAGCCGTAGAAATGGGGATTTGTTTGCATGTATTCAGCCAGGCTCCTGTTCTCATGGAAGTGTGTCTGGTGAGGAAGATGAATAAGGCAGGCTGCTTGGTCTCGACAGCGGTCCTTAAAGTGTGGTTCCCAGACCAGCAGCAGCAATACCTGGGAGCTGGACAGAAACACAGACTTCCAGGCCCCATCCTAGACTTACTGAGCCCAAAAGCCCTCCAGGAGTATCTGATTCCCACCTAAGCTTGAGAACCACTGGTCTAGGCATTCAGGAAAGCACTTCCTGAGAAAATGACTTTAATAAAACCTGAGAAATAGTCAGCACTTAGCCAGACCGAGAGGAAGGGAATGTGGGATTCAGAACACCATCCCAGAGAAAGGTCTTGGCGCAAGAGACAGCTTCATCCTTTTGAGAAATTGAAATGAGTCCAGTGTGGTAGGAGCCAAGGAAGAGCAAGTGTAGAAGCCAATGAAAGGAAGCAGCCAGGTGTGAGGGGCCTTGTAAACCAGGGAAAAGGTTTTGCAGTTTATGCTCAGGTCAATTGAAAGCCATTAAGGGGTCTGGAGCAGAGAAGGGCCTTTTCTTTCAATAACACGCTATCGTAATTTTAAAACATTTCCTTACAATCCAATAAAGGCAGTTAATTGTCTTAATTAGAGCTTACACTCTAATTCGGGAGAAGGCACAATGCAACTATTGGGGCAGTCTTTGAATATATATATAAATACAAATTATGTGTTTGGCACTGTGCTAGGCACTATGAAGGAGGCGGAAAGTCACGCAGCTCCTCCTTTCAGGGCACTGAGAAGCTGGGTGAGAGGACAAGACAAAGACACACCAACACGGGTGAAGGGTGCCAGGCATCTCCACATTAAGTCCCCCCGGGGGGGTGGGGCTGGCTATGGCAGTGACTTAGAGTGTGGGTAGTTGAAGAAGTGCTGGGGCAGCCAGACCAGGCTTCCCAGAGGAAGAAAGGGCTTGGGAGAAAGCACAGAGGCAGAGATGAGCAAGGGATTTCTCTGTATTCCTGGGGAACAGTTCCCTTGGAAAGTACTACAAAATACACTGGGAGGCACAGCTGAGACCAGATGGTACAACCAAGTCTAGGGAGAGGAAACCCCCTCGAGCCTGGCTGTGTAGACCCCAGACTATCTTGACCCCAAATGAAGCTATCCGTGGGGTTGTGGCCAAGGGCGCTTCTGGGAGGCCTCATGCAAGGGATTGAGGCCTTTTTCTGCAGTGGTCGATGAGAATTCCCTGTTCAGTCTCTTTCTCAGGCTCTGGGGCATCCCTGAGAGTTACTGGCTTTGCCCTTGTTTTTAAACCTTTTTATAGAAGTATAATAATCATAGAAAAAAATACATAAACTTTAAGTGCACGGCACAAAGAATTTTTTTCAAATGAACACACCTATGTTCCCCCCATGATGACCAAGAAACAGGACATTCCCAGCGCCCAGAAGTCCCCCTGCCTCCGCCATTCCTCTGCTGGTGCTGCCCTCCCTGCAGGGGACCAGTCCTGACTTCTAACTTGCTGCTTTTTGTCTTCTCTGGGCTCTTTGGTTTCTAGCTTCCCCACGTGATGTTTGTGAGCTATGTCCACAGTGTTGCCTGTAGTTGCAATGCTGTGTGATATTCCATCGGGGAGGTGTATACTCTACCATTGATTTGTCTTGTTCTACTGTCAATGGGCATTTTGGTAGTTTCCAGTTTGCGGCTATCATTTTGTTGCATTTTAAACTTTGACCTGGGTCTTCCTTTTCAGTTTGCTCAGATGCCCCTTATTGTCACTAATTTCCTCTCCTCTAAAACTGTTCTACTCCGTTGTATGTGTATTTGGCAATGGAAACAAATAAAAAAGGAATACTAAATAAAAAATTAGCACCACAAGATTGGAGGGATGGGGGCGGAGGGCACCACCGGAGAGCCACCTCTCCCTTCCCTCCTCCCCTCCCCTCTCCTCTCCCCTTCTCCCCTGACTTCCTCCCCACACCTCTTCTTCCTCAGAGGACCTAAGCTAAGGGACACCACTGCAATCAGGTGCTGACAGCCAGGTACCAGCAAAACTGGCCAAGTTAGATTGCCCTCCAGAGCCTGTGAAGGGCAGGAAATGTATCTTGTTTATTTTTTATAAATGGCTTTGTGTGTGGACAGTTGGTAAATGTTTCTTGAATGAATGAGTTTCTGATATAATAAAGTGTTTATGTTGCCTTCGAATCTGTGATGTGCCATGTAGGCCCTGAGAATACAGTGGGGTGTGACATCCTTCCTTGAGGATGTTCTGAAACACATTTGGCCGAGCACTTAGGCCGACATCAGGCCCCGTCTCAGCACGCTCCGCCTCCCGCCTCCTGTGATTCTGCCGCAGCTCTGTGGTAGTCCCTCTTCTTACCCCATGCACAGGTGGGGAAGTTGAGGCACAGCTGCCTGAGTGGTGTCCCGGGTTCAGACCATTAGTGAGGGGACATTCAAAGCCAGTGGGCTTAAATTCATGCTCTAACTGCCACTGTGACACTTGACTACTGTCAAGTGAGCATAGCTAACTGGAAGGGACACTAGACAGTGGGCAGCCCCAGAGCAGCTGGTGAGGAAGCCCAGCTTTTCTGAGGAGGCAGGGCCTGAGTAGGGCCGTCAGGAAGGCGATGCTTAGACAGGTGGGAAGAGCAGGTGGGTCCTGTGAGATGGGAGGCAGCTCGAGGACCCTGCTGGTGTGCATGGGGATGTGTAAGTCAGAAGGTCAGGGACGCTGCCAAGGGCAGGTGAGACTGTGGGGAGAGGAGAGACATCTCCAGGCTGTCCTGGGGACACAAACCCTAGGAGTTCATTGTGGCCAATCAGTCCACCTAGAGCCGCCCGCATCAATATTTCACATTCTAGAATCTGCAGCTTCGCTGCTGTTGGGGTCCCTGGTGGCTGTATCTCTGCAGTCCTGACTTGTGCATTTTATGTGAGTTCAACTTTCCTCCCCAGCCAGTCTCCTAAGTCAGCTTCTGCCAACAGTCCCCGGGATATGTAGTCGAGACCTTCACCTAGCCTTCAGAGCTACATAGCCCCCACCTCGCCCTCCTGGCACCCATTCCAGAATTTAGCCACAGGAAGCTCAGAGTTGAAACTTGCTGGAAGCCTCTTCCTTTCCACAAACCAGAGAGCCTTCCCCTCACTTTCTATCCTGGGTAACCCTCGACAACACACAAATCCATTAACATTTATTAAGGTTTTACAGGCTAGGTATTAAAACACTATGTGAAAAGCCCTGCAGGCTAGCAGAAACACTTTAGAATTCTCTACTCATCCAGCAGTTTGATAATTACCTTGAAGGTGGGGTGGTTAGAAAGCCCATATCTGCATACACATGTTCATTTCCTTCCTTCCTTTGAGTCTAGTTCAGTGGTTCTCAAACTTGCTAGTTAAAAAAAAAAGCCTTCCTGAGCAAGGTGGTCAGCATGAAACATGCAGGCTGCATGTTCTGGGGAATTTAAGGGATTTTCAAGGATAGTTTTGAATCTATGAAATTCAAAATATAGATTTTTGCCTTTTGCACTGACATCAGAATTGAAGTCTCCCTGTACTGCTTAGGTGGTTGGGAAGGAAAGCCTCCTGACTTCCTCCACCCAGAGGCACTAAGGCCTACTCACACCCGCTGCCCCCGGTCCCCCAGGGACCCTGGCAGCTGCGTACGGAGCCTCACCAGCAGCCAAGAGAGCACTTTTTGGAGACTTGGAAATCCCTGCCACTTATGGGGTGATTTAAGTCCAGTTGGTTCCTGAGCTGAGCCTGTTTTTTGGAGCCAGAAGTTTGTCTCGCCACTAGACAATGAGTGTATCAAAGCCAAGATTGCTTCCCATCTCTGCTTCTCCTTCTTACCCCTCTCACCACCCTCATCCTCCTCTCCTTCCTCCTTTGCTTCATCTTCCCCCTCCTTCTTGTCCTCTTCCTACCCTCTCCTATTTCTCTTCTCCTTTCTCTCTCCTTCTACCCCTTTCCCTGCCAATGTTGCTGTCATTGATCACAGTGCCTGGCATGGAACACCATTCTATAAAGTTTATAAACGAATGAATGAATGAAGGCCATTCTTTGGCTTCAGAGGAAAATCCACCTTTTTTTTTTCCTTTCTTTTTTCAATCTAGGGCTCTTGGAACTAGATTGTCATGTTCACCTTTCTGTCTTTTTCATTATTCCCTGAAAGCACAAACTCAATTTAGGCTTTAGTGAAAAATGAAGAGCATTAGACCAACCTTTTAAAATTGCTTGGTCAGTACTTCCTGCTCGCCTGTACTTCACAACGCTGTCATCACTGGGTAATTATAACATTAAGTATATACCTGATCAGCAAGTTGCTTTTAATTAAAATCCCCTGTTGGTTTCTAGGCATCTCGTAGCTCTTGGGATGTTTGGTCAACTCTTTGGGCCTCAGGCAGTTTCAGCTCCAGCGGGGATAGGAGCCCAGGTCCAGAGGTCCTGGGTTTACACATCCCTACCACCACCCCATTCCCTGGCTTTCCCGATGGTACTTTTGCCAACTGTGTGGTGAGCAGCTTATTATGGTCACCTCTAGAAGAAGGGACTGCCTATCCATAGGTGAGAATACCGAAGTATCGTGGAGGGAAGGGAGGAGCCCCTGGGAACACGGCTTCTCTTGGCAATCCCTAAACCACATCCAACCCACAGTGAGATTCCTCCCTGTGTTTTTGCTGGTGGAGACCACCTGGACCTCCTCTCATGTTTCTGGGAAGGGGTGATGGCAACTGTGGCAGGGCTGTTTTTTACTTTACAAGCTCCCTTTTACGTGTGTTTACAAATTCTACAGCTCAGCAAGATTCTAGTTCTAGAGTCAGACAGATCTGCTTGCAGGTGCTGGGCCAAATAACTTGACTGTTCTGAGCTTTGTTTTCTCTGCTGTAAAATGGGAATAATAATAGAACCTATCTCAGAATTCTTTTGAGTGTCAAAAGATATATGTAAAAGGCTTCACATAGATCCTGGCACGTGGTAAACACTCAATAAGTGTGGCTAATATGATAATAGTAGTGCTACTTAGCAGTTGTCCAGTAAGGAAGTTGCCAGACTTTTGACAACCTCTGGAGGAGGATGGTATCCCTTTCTTGCAGTGTCGAAAATCTTTCAATGCCCAGGGGAGGAGGTGGACTTTGGTACAGCACCGACCAGAGTCTCTGCCACCAAGTAGACTCCTCTACCTTACAAAAGTTATAAGCAAAAACTCATTGAGAGAATTCATTCACTGAACAAATGTTTACATGCTTGCTACGTGCCAGGCTGTAGACAAGGATCACCCTAGACAAGGTCTTGTTCTCATAGAGCTCATATTCTTGAGAAGAAGACAGACAGTAAGTGTGTAAATAATTGGACAAGGCAATTTTACGTAGTGATGAGTATTGTGAAGAAAATATAACAGGGTATTAGGACAGTAGGAAATTTGGGGAGGGGTGCTGTTGAATTCCAGTGGTTAATAAAGGAGCCAGTCAGCGTGAACTGGCTGTGCGGTAGGGTGGGGGGCAAGTGCCAAGGGCCAAATCCTAGAACCAGATCCTAGAACCAGCATGGTATGTTCAAGAAATAGGAGTCCAGGGTAACTGGCCTGGGAGAGGTCAGTTCCAGGTGAGATCAGAGAGATTGGCAGGGCCAGATTATGAGAGCCTGCTGATCACAGAACATCACATTTCCAAGCCCAAAACCAGATTTCTTTTTTATAACCATGGGCCAAATGTATGGGCCACACTATAGCACTTATGATATAGACCAGACCACTGGAGAAGGCTTCCTTCACGAGGCAGGATTTAGTATGAACCTTGGATGGGAAATAAAGTTGTGCATTGTGCTACAGAGAACCCTGGCATGAACTAGAGCACAGACACTTTTTAAGAGTGCTATGGAGAGTCACAGTTCCCAGAATCTGTCTTGGAGCACCAAAGCCAGGAGGTGCTCCTCAACCAAAGGTGTCTGGAAGTCTTCCAAAAGTTTGGGGAAATGGTAAGCTAGATTTCATTCTCCAAGGTTAAAAAATGTGGCCGGGTACAGTGGCTCATGCCTGTAATCTCAGCACTTTGGGAGGCCAAGGTGGGTGGATCACCTGAGGTCAGGAGTTTGAAACCAGCCTGGCCAACATGGTGAAACCGCTTCTTTACTAAAAATACAAAATTGGCCGGGCGTGGTGGCACATGCCCGTAATCCCAGCTACTTGGGAGGCTGAGGCAGGATAATTGCTTGAACCTGGGAGGTTGAGGTTGCAGTGAGCTGAGATAGCGTCATTGTACTCTAGCATGGGCGACAAGAGCGAAACTCTCTCAAAAAAACAAACAAAATGTCATTAAAGGTTGAGGAAGCAAAGGCACCTGTCTCACCTTTTGTAATCCAACATATCCCAAGCTTACTTGACCGTAAAACCTTATTTATTTTCAGAGTTCCTATTAACATCCCCCAGAATTAAAGTGCCAGGGAACACCCTTTGGGAATCACTGTTGAAGAAGAAGCCAGGGTTTGCGTGAGCCTGAGGGATCAGTAGCATCTGTGATTCAGCACTTATGCCTGTGACGGTTCATGCTGATGATCCCCTCCAGTGACTCAAATCATTGAGTGTCAACTGCGCCTATGTTAGCCCTGATCCACTTGCTTTATTTTCACTTTGCTAGCAGGACAAGGGAGTGCCTGGAGACAGGAAGTGAGTAGACTCACATCCATAACCCCCTGGGACTGGGCTGAGACTGGGTTGCTTATGAAAATGCTCTTGGGCCTTAGACTACAGCCCTGGAACCCCCAGTGATGAGCTTCTCAAAGAGTTGAGGTCCACAGCCTGTGAGGTGCGTTTCTGTAGGATGGGCAGTGTGTGTACTCTGTGTGTGTGTGTGTGTGTGTGTGTGTGTGTGTGTATGCAGGGGGTTATCAGGGTGCAGGTGATTGCATTCTTGGCGCATCTCTTCTGCTAGCCACATCAAACACACACTTTTAAACTTTTGGCTCTAATTTCCCTGCTGATGACAGTGAACCTTATTTTGTCAATCACTTGGATGGATCTGGGTTGGTTTTTGGCTCATGAATCTTAGAAATGGAAGTGACTGTAGTGAGAAATCATCCAGTCTCCAGTCTCCTCCCCTAAGAACCAGGACAATGGTTCTAACCTTCAGAGGACTGTGAACTCCTTGGGGAATCTAATAACAGCTATGGACCTAACCCCAGAGAAAAAGCACAGATGGAGATTCAAGTAACATTTCACCTACTATATCAGAGGTTTGCAGGCCTTTTTATGTCCTTGGTATCCCTTATGTATGATATGGTTAATAACTGTTCCTTGAATACCTATTTAAATCCTGTTGTTCATTGTCTCACTTTGCTCTTAGGGTAAGGTAAAATATTCTCTAAAATGGCACACGGGGTGCATGATCTGCGTCTGCTCCCCACTGGCTCCCAGGGGCACTGCTCAGTCTCTCTGTCCCCATCTGCTGCTGGTCTAGCCACGCTACAGCACCTCTGAGAGTTCTTGCCCTTACCTGCCCCTGCCTTCCACAGGGCCTATGCATACGTTGTTTTCTCTCCTTAAAATGTCTTTTTTCCTTTGTTGCCCAGACAACTCCTTCTTATCCTTCAGATAGCAGTTCAGGGGTTACTTCCTCAAGGAAATTTCCTTCACCTCCTTTTTCAGGTCTCATACAACAGATCATCCATTCTATGTCCTTGACCAAGTCCTATATGTCAGATTATCCATCCTGTATTCTCATAACACTGTAGATGTTTCTTTCAAAAGCGTATGTCACAGTTGAAATTTACTTCTATTTTTGAGATTAATTAAGGCCTGGCTTCCCCCACTAGACAGCAAGTTTCATGAGGGCAGGTGCTGGATCTTTGGTGCCTAATAATATGCTCAGCACACAGTAGGTGCTCAGTAGTAACTTCGTGTAGGGTGAGAGGATGACCATTGATTATGAATGCTCCCTATATATCAAAGCAACCCATTCCATGGTCCCAGAGGTTTTGTTCTGGTACCTTCTTCCTCTTTCCCTCTTTTCTTCCAGCAGTTGCATAGGTACCCTCACAACCTAAGTAGAGAATGTGACACACAGACATACCATACACACACACCACACACACCACACACACAACTCTTGGAGGAAATTTTATGTGTATATGTGTGCCCGGTATGTGGGAGTAGGTAGAAAGTAGGGCAAAATTTCACTACCAATAATTCTGATTCATAGTTGAAATTGACTCTGTGTGGTGGTGGGGCACCAAGACCCCTTCTAGCTGGTGAGTCTTTTCCCCTCATCCCCATTGACATTCCCCTCCTCTCCACGAACACAACCTAATATTGGTATTACTCAAGTCTCACGCCCCAATATTTTTCTCACCCAATCACCCTTACACTGCCCCTGCTATTTGGTCTGGACTTCATACAGTGGGGAGAACCTTACCTCACAAGGATGAGAAGCGGTGGCATTCCCTGTTCTCATTTCCTCTGTGCTTTATGCTAGAGCATTTGTTCCAACCTCTACTTCCTCTCAGTATCCTGCCACACAAACATCCGAGAAAGATGGGAAGCCTGTAGTTTCCCACCTGCAACTCATTTCCCCACCTGCAAGAGAGGAATGTTGGTGGAGCCAGGTACTGAAAGAGATGTTTGCACAGCCCCACATGTTTGTGGGAGCTCAGCACACACCACAGTTGTTAGGTCTACACAGTCCAATGTAGGCACATGGCAAAGCTGCTCTGATAGAAATCAGCCCTGCCTGCTCAGTCCTTTCTTACTCTCCTCCTTCTCCATGTGGTCCAGTCCCAGCATGTGGTCCATGCTGTGGGTCCTGGAGGTAATCAGCTGCCACCTTACTGAGAAATGTCCAGAGTCTTCACTGCCCCTTAACCACAACTAACCTGGGAACTTGAGTGTTTATCCTTGAAGTGGTAACTGTGTGGGGTAGTGGGTGAGAAAGTTCATTGTCAAGTGGGAAGAAGAACAGACATGTGGGATGTAGCTGTGTATCCTGGTAAAGCATGAGAATGATGGTCAGTACAGCCTGAGAACATCCCCATATTCAGATTCTTCATCCAGTTCTTGCTTTTTCTGAAGTGTGATGGTAGGGCTCTTCTTGAGTTCCTTCCAATATATCCCTTGCTACTTGAAGTCACTCGAACAAATGTCTGTTCGTTGCAACCACGAGAATCTAGCTAGAACCTCTCCTAGGGTCTCTCATAGATATAATATATAGTTTTTCTTTTTTAGGATGGTCATAGATATATCTGCCATATTTAACCTATCACACTACAGACTTCTTAAGGCAGGTTCTCATTCAAAGTCAACTTTCTAGCTTCTGATGAAAATTGGTTTGAATAAAGAGAAGGAGGGAAGGAAGGAGGGGGCAGGATAGGGAAAAAGGGGGAGGGAGAGAAGGAAGGAGAGGAAGAAGGCAGATAAGAGGACTGAAGAGGGGGATGGAGGGAGGAAAGGAGAAGGGAACGTTAGTTTTCAGGAGGGACCTGCATAGCCTACACGTCATTACACTGTGTACCATGACTGGGGTAAGAGTGGGGGATGAGGTAGGTCAAAGGCATAAGGGTGAAGGAACAGTTATTGGCTAAGTTTTCCATGAAGAAGGGTAAGATAAGGCCTTGATTCAGAACAGAGAGTTTTGTTTTTGGATAAACTAGTTTTGATGAGTATTTTTGGAAGATGAAGAAATGGAAGTTTATTTCATTATCAATTCTGCCTGCTTCAATGTGGCAAACAGATTTCTTCACTCCCCTTTGTGTTTCAGACAGCACTAAGGCTCTTGTTCATTGCAGCTCCCCAGGAGTTACGGAGCACAGCCCCCAGCGGAGGCTGCCTGCTATTACCCAGAAGGCCAATAGAGGGCTCCCAAGAACACTGAGCAAAATTTGGTGGAAGACACCAAGATGTTCAACTGTAATGGCAGTAGCGGTTCTTATCCTTCTCTAACATACAAACTGATAAGACTGTATTCATATGGCAAAGGTGCAAATGGAAGAGCACCTGCCATGAACGCAACAGAAGCAGTTGCTGCATTAAGGAAGCTTGGATTAGATTAGCTTTAAGTTTCTTTCTGAACACAAGCCAGGGTCTTGACCAGAAGTATCTCTTCTGGAATTAGCTGATGATAGAGCTTTATGAAACATTTGCTTGTTGGATATGTTAAAGCCTTGATTCTGTTCACTATGTTATCTTGGAAAAAATTGCTTAATATCTCTAGGCATTATTTTGTCTATTTTTTTTAAATGATGGGGATAATATTAGGGTAGTGGGAGTTTGGCTTTTTAAGACCTTTTAAGGTACAATCTTCTGTTACTACAACTGATAGAAACCATATTCAGAAAAATCTGGTCAAACATAACTTATTCAAAGGGAAGAGAGTTAATCCTATCCCCTAACACAGGGCTAACAAAATGATTCTTAGAGTAATACTTAGAGTAATACTTGGAGCAGTGACTGCAGTGTGTGATGGCCAATGAGTTAAGACAGTATAGTGAGGGTGAAAAGATAACAGTAACTGTATCTAGAAGACTTAGATTGAAATCTTGATTTTATTTAATAGCAAATCACTTCACTGAGTCTCAGTTTTTTTAATCTGTAAAATTGGGATAATCCAAATTGCCTTGTCTACTCCAAAGTGTGAAGATCAGATAAGACAATGCAATAGAAGTGTTTTGCATATTACAATGTGCCATGCAAATGTTCAGCTATTATTTAATAGATGCAATAACTTAATGTTTCACATTTTAGTTACATAGTATGTGTGAATGTCTTGAATTCTTTCTTTCCTGAATTTAAGATCTCATATAGCCATATTGCAGCCATAGTTTTTCTTTGTAATCTTTCAACAGAAAACACATCTGAAAAGAGATATAGAAAGATTTCTGAGATGTAGAAGGAAAGGAACTAGATTCATAGATTTTAGAACAGAAAGGAATTCAAGAGACTAAGCAAAACCAGGTGATTTATAGATAATATTGAGAATATATTTGAATTAGTAACTGTGGCTAGACTATTTGAAGTAGGAACTAAGCTTTGTCTTTATCCATTTATTCTTTCATTTCAGTTGCTTGAAGTTCTAGGAATACAAATTTTGGAACTGTGGAAAGAACTAGAGTCTCGCAGTGGGATTGTCTATCTCTTTATCTCTCCAAGCATTTGTAGACATGTACCTATTTGCCAGATACCACGTTAAATGCAGGAGGCAATACAAAGATGTACAAGATATTGCCCCTCCCCTCAAGGCACACTGAATATTCTGCCTGTCACATAGTAAGTGACTTAAAAGAAAGAGATAGATTTCTGGGTTTGTTTTTGTTTGTTTTTGTTTGTTTTAGGATACATGAGACATATATGTCAAGGAGGCAGTGTAACATTGCAGTTAAGAATAAAAGCTATAGATTTAGACAGGTTTGGAGTATAATCTCAGATTTGCTAAGTAGATTAGCTTTATCTTGAGCAAATAATTTGGCTTCTCTAAACCTGAGTTTCCTCCTCTATGAATTGTGTTAATGCTGCCTACCTTGGAGCATGACTGTAAGGATTAAATGAGCTGATGTGTGTAAAGTGCTCAGCACTATGAGTAGTGTGTAGTAAACTCACAATTATTATTATATCATTATCATTATTACAGAGCGACACAACACCAAGTCATAATATATCTCACAGAAGAGACACCAAGAGCCACAGAAATCCTGAGAAGGGAGCACTCAGCAAAGGCTTTGTGGGGAATGACCCTGGACCATTTAAGGATAAGAGAATTTTCTATTGGCAGAGATAAAGAAAAGATCATTCCAGAGAACGCAGAGGAAGGGACACAAACAAAGGAGGGAAGCAAGAGAGAATGTGTCAAGGGCTGGGAATGTCGAGACAACCATTTTGCCATGAACAAAAAGCTTATGTTGTGATCTACTTAATGTATTCATCCTGACTCTGAAATTTCCATAAAGATACCTTGCCATGTCTCCCTGTGTAGAAAATTGCCACAGTTATCCTAATGCTTTGCTGGTCTGAATTGGAAGGTAGTTTTGTGAAATCTTGAAGATGATGAGATTTGTTTCCCGGAATTCTCAGCCACTCATTCTTCTACCAGTTTTCTATCTCACTGGGTCCTCCCCTCTGCCATTCATCCAGGATCTCTAGTTACTTAAAAAAACTCATTCATTTTTCTTATATAAATAATATTTGTTTATTGAAGAGAAATTAGAACATGCAAGAAAATCTGTCTCCTGTGACCCCCATGGAATTTGACCCAGCCATCTCCTCAAAAACACATTCTTAGAAAAGAAACAGATACACTAATTTGCACTAAGGTGGAAATGGTTTTCAATGGGACCAATTTAAGAGCCCTTTGCAGACTACCAGGCCTAGAACTTCAGAATATATAAATAATTATCAGTGTAATTTTAGGCATCAGAAAGCATATAGGGAAGCCATTTTGGGTGGTAAAATTGATGCCAGTATCTACTTAAAACATAAAAGTATATTACACATAAGCTGTTGGGTTATGCCTTTTAAATAACTTTTAAACATTTTTATTTAAAAATAATTCATATACCATGAAAAACACTTATCTTTTGTGTCCAGTAGGATGAGTTTTGACAACTGTATGCACCTACGTAACCCTCTTCCCTACTGAGATATATAATATTTCTATCATCACAGAAAGATCCCTCATGCCCCTTCCCAGTAATCTCCTCTATAGAGGCAAACACTGTTATTCATTTCACCCACAGGTTCCTTTTGTCTGTTCTAGAACTTCATATATGTGAAATGGCACAGTATGTAATTTTGCGTGTCTGGCTTCTTTCACTTATCATAATATCTGAAAGATTCATATACATTGTTGACTCGTTCAGTGCTTTGTTCCTTTTTATTTATAGTATTCTATTGTATGGTTATTCCATTACTTGTTTGTGCATTCTCCTGTTGATGGACATCTGGATTATTTCCAATTTGTAGCTATTATGAATAGAGTTGCTATAAACATTTTTATACAAATCTTATATCTTTCTATCATTAGTTTTTAACAATTTGATTATGATGTGCCCTGGTAGAACTGTCTTTGTATTTATCATGCGTGGATTTCATTGAGCTTCTTAGATCTGTAGATTTGTATTTTTCATCAAATTTGGGGAAAATAATCAACACTATTTTCAAAAATATTTTTTCTGACCCAACTTTTTGTCTCACTTTTATTTAGGCCAATTACATATATGTTACACTGCTTAATATTTTCCCATAGATCACTGGGGCTCTGCTCCTTTTTTTCCTTTTTAACATTTTTCTACTCTTAAGTTTTGATAGTTCCCACGACTGCTCTTCAAGTTCACTAATCTTTTCTTTTGCAGTGTCCTCTGTTGTTAAGCCCATCCAGTGAACTTTCCATTTTAGAAACTATATTTCTCTGTTCTAGAATTGCAGATGGATTCTTTTAAAAAATTTTTTGCTTACCATTTCTCCATTGTAATTGTTTCTTTCTTTATTAAATTCATATTTTTCCCTTAAATATATGAACAACTTTCGATACCTATTTTAAAGTCATTTAAATGAATGCTAATCAATTCTTCTCTATCATTTCTGATTTGTTTCTATTGACTGGTTTTTCTTCTGGAAATGAGTCACATTTTCTTCTTTGCCTATCTGGTAATTTTTGATTGTATTCTAGACATTATTGGTGTTACATTATTGACTGCCTGGGTTTTATTGTCTTCCTTAATAAATAGTTGAATTTTGTTCTGGCAGGCAATTTATTTGTGAATCAATTTAGTCCTTTTGAAGCTTGCTTTTAAGCTTTTAAAGAGATGATCTAAAGTAGTCTTTAACCTAGGGCTAGTTTAGGTCTACTCATAAGCATGGACTTTCTTGGACTTCTGTGAATTTATTGAGGATTCTCCACAGTCTTGTGCCATCTCCAGTAGATTGGGGAACAATATCTTGCAGTTTTGGGAGCAATTGTCTTCGGTAATTTTTCTTTCTCTAGTAGATATTATTTTCTTGGCTCTGTGAAGTCTTTTACTGCACATGTGCAGCACAGTATTCAGCCAAAGACTCAAGGGAATGCCTATGCCTATTTGTAGATCTCTTTGTTTGCACAGCTCCCTTCTTTCTGGTACCATATCCTACAAATTCCAGGCACCTCAGTAGCTCCAAATCCCAATATCTCTCCCCTGACCTCAGCAAGACCATGTTTTGGCCTTCTCTTGTGATGTCACTCTCCAACAAGTGCCTCCAGATAGAAAACTAGGTCAATTCCATGGCTCACCTTATCTGTTTCCCTACAGAAAATTATCTGCATAATTCTAGATAGGCTAAGTTATACTGTGAAACATACAACTCTCAGAATCTTGATGATTTAAAACAACAGAGGACTACTTCCAGTTCATAATACCTCTCTATCAAAAGTTGAGGGGGATGTCTCCATTCACAGTGGGATTAGGGATTACAGTCCTTTACTGCCTGCCGTCCGGTGTTTGAAAACAGTTATTTAATGAATTTCTTTTTTAGTTTCAAAAATGTTTGCACTAGGAGACATAGCTCTGTGCCAGTTATTTTAATCTTGACCAAAGTGAAAGAGCACATAAAGTAATGCTGTCAGTTCATTTTGCATATGGAGGAACTGTAGCATTGACCTTGGATTACCTAAGAGCTCCATATTAAGCTGGAGTAAGAGCAACATTTTTCAGCTCGTGATTTCTCCAGTCAACCGTACAATCTCTAGTAGAAAGTAAATAGATTATAGAGCTAAATTGATATTCATGAAAACCAAAGCATATTTCACAAGGAGGTAACAGATTAGGGTTCTAAGCTCTGATTTACTACAGTAGCCATTAGTGAAGTTCTTCCTTATTCTGGCCTAAGGTGATATTACACTTACTTATAGTTGGCAGGGCACTCTCTTCTAGTTGGCTAGGGCCACAAAATTAGCTCTGGCCAGGGAGTTGTGAGCAGAAGTGGTATATGTCATTTCTGAGTGAACACTTATTGCTGAAATACACATTCCAATCTCTATTTTTTTTCATGGTAACTAGCAATGTTCAAAATGGTGACTTGCTCAGCCTGCGTCTCTGAGTGACTAAGGTGAGCAGAGAGCCCCTCTCTACTTTCAATGACCAGGTAGTATGAGCAAGAAGTAATTCTCTATTATGTCCAACCACTGCAATTTTTGAGGGTTGTATATTTTCATAATATAATTTAGCCTATCCTGAATGATGCAGATAACTTTGATAAAATTTGCTATTTTGATTGTCTTAGGTTGGTTCCCCAGAAGCAGAGCTTGAAATCAGAATTAGTATACCAGGGACTTATTAAAAGAAGTGCTCCCTGGGCACACTGCTAAGGGAGTGCAGGAAGTGGGTGGGATGGGGAAGGGAAGAAGCTAAGTTATGGAATGATCTCAGGCAAAACCCCCTCATTTGTCATGCTGCAGCATAATCTGTAGGGGAGCTATGAAATGGAAGTCATGCCTCAGTGATGTCTCAACTCAGGGCAAGTGAGTTGGACTGTATTAGTCCATTTTCACACTGCCGATAAAGACATACCCAAGACTGGGTAATTTGTAAAGAAAAGGAGGTTTAATGGACTCACAGTTCCACATGGCTGGGGAGGCCTCACAGTAATGGTGGAAGGTGAGGCTTGTCTTACATGGAGGCAGACGAGAGAATGAGAGCCAAGCAAAGGGGGTTTCCCTCTATGAAACCATCAGATCTTGTGAGACCTACTCATTACCACGAGAACAATATGGGGAATACCACCCACATGATTTAATTATCTCCCATCGGGTCCCTCCCATAACACATGGGAATTATGTGAGCTACCATTCAAGATGAGATTTGAGTGGGGTTGCAGGCAAACCATATCATGGACTTTCTTATATCCACATACAGTCTGGGTTGGGGAGGGGAGAGTGGTGCATGGGGAATCTGAAGAAGGAGATACACGAACATCTAGATGAAGCACCAGCATGGTATACTACTGTGATCACAGGGGAGAAAGAAAACACTCCGTACCTTCATTTTCAGTTCTGTACAATGGGAAGACACATCATTTCTTGTCTCTTGTAAGTAAGAATGGCATGGAAGAAATGCACAGCAATGTTATTTGAGGATAGAAATGCTGCTGGTTGCAGTACTCTCAGATGGAAATGCCTTTCCCCCATGTCATTATGTCTTAACTGTCAATGTGTCTCTGTAGTATGGCCACTGAATTTTACCCCAAAACTTTTACATTCTCTTCTACTTTCTCAGCCTCTAAATCAGCTTAGAGAAAAAAAAAAAAAAAGAGCATCAAAATTTGCCTTCAATATTGCTATTTATTATTTGCTAGCTGCTAGCAGGGTACTCAGACCTTTTGCTGCACAAAAATACATGGGTCAAAATTGCTTGTTTCTTTGTCACCACTTGATTTACCCACTCACCAGCCCAGCCTGAGTGACTGCTGCCTTTTTATTTGGCTTAGATTGCAAGGCTTTGCTGAGCTTGTCTAATGAGGCAGTTTTCTTTACCATGAGCTCTGAATGAGTTACACTGCCTTTGTGCTCTTTTGAAAGGTAAAGCAAATGGAATTTTGCCTGCTATGATTTGAAGTGAAGGTGTATGATTCTTTTGCTGCAATTGATGGTACCATTAGTGCCGAAGGCAGATCAGGAAACTCTGGTCTTTCTGTGTTTTGGTGCGACTAACGTGGGAAGACTTCTCAGGTCGCTGCAGTGAAGTGGTTCGGGACCAACTGCCAATTAGGGGAGTAGAGAATCATACCCCTCATTTTCTTTTCCTCCTCTTTTTGTGATCTCCCCTCTCTATACTCACACCCTTTTTGCTTGTTGCCCTTTCTGGACAAAGTATTTCCTATTGCAATCTCAGTTTTTCATCTTGATTTTTAAGCGGATAAAATGTCTATTATATTGGCATTATAGCTGATATCTAAGCAAGCTTCACTAAAAACTTTAAAAAATCTTTACTGTTCACTCCCACCCTACTTACTTTCCACATACTGACATTGTCCTAATTGTTTAGAGTTGGTACTTCCCCTAGAATTTTCTGCCTCCAGCTCTGTCAACCCATATACCAAAATAACGTGTCAAATCAGTTGAGAAAATTGATGAGACTGGCTACTTGGCATTGTGTCAAGCCCACAAAACCTGGCTAACTCAGCTGAATTTTTCACTTTTTTTCTAATTGGGTGAGTACCATGTATACAATAAACATATTGTGTAATTAGAGCTCTCAGGCAGAAAGAAGCATTCTCATATTTTCCCCAAACATCATTGGCTGAGAAGTCAGCGGTTTTGACCTTACCAGATGTGTGGCCTTGCTGGTCATATTAATTTAACTAACATTTTAGAGTCTCATACTCCTGGCTTATGTCTCAGGATGAGTTTAATAATATTTTATATACTTTTGCAGTCTACAAAGTGCTTTTGTATACCCTATTTTGTCTGCCCAACCATGCGTCCTATTCATTTTGCAGGATTAAACTGTGCTTCCTGGTTTGAGATAATGAGGGCTGGATTGGGCTGAGGAGTGCAGTTGATATTGGTAATGTCAAAGTCTGTAAGAGATCTCGAGTAATCATGTAATTAAGCTTGGAAGGACAATGGCATCAAAACTGTCTAGAACTGAAGGTGGTGAGATGTGTTTGTGATTTTTCAAGAAAGGAGATGCTGCATGCTTGAGATGCTTTCAAGGAGATACAGGGTAGACCTGGGCTCCAGTCCTGAATCTACCACCTGTGAACTGTGTCACCTTGGGTAATTCTACGTCTGTGAGCCTTAGTTTCCTCATTTGTAAAATGGGAGCTAAAATGCCTGGAACATGCAATATTGTGAATATGAAATGAAACAATGCCTGTGAAGCATGTGCCCAGTGCCTGGCACCTGGTAAGTGCTCCATAAAAGGCAATGATTATTCTGGGCACTGAAGGATTCTTGCTATTGGATTTCTTCCTAACGTTTGCTTCCATCTTTTTTAGAAAGCTCAGGATATGAAAAATAAATGAATGCTTCAACTCAACTAGTGAAAATTCACATTGTAGAGCATGAGAGATGATCATGTCCAAAGATGGACCTGAAAACAGGCAGGTTTCCTTTTTTGTTCAGTGTCTTACAGGTTCAGGGCCAAGCCTGGAGGCTGCTGCATTATTGATGTGGACTTGCTCCTCACACAGGTGCCGTAAGGGGTAGTGGAGGAAAATAGAGACACAGGGATGCAGAGCAGAGATGCCTTTTCATAGTTCTTTCAGTCTAATACCTGGAAAGAGTCCAACAGAGGAGAGGAGAAGAGGGGCCTGATGCTCGCTTTCCTTCAGGGCATGAGGGCTCTATGTGGCTGGAATCTGGAGGTCTTGTCCCCTAACAGCCCTCTCTGTTTTCTGCAGTGTGACTCCATTTCCCTACCTCAAGTGCTCTCTGGGTTGTGCACCCACCCACACTGGGCTCTCTTTCTTTCCATGCCCCTGCCTCTGTTGAAAGTCCTCTCCCTACTTCTCTTTGCCCTGTCAATCCCTACACATACTTTAGAGCCCAGCTCAACTGCCACCTTCTTAGGAAGCAAGCTTCTCCTGACTTCCTGACTGCATCCAGTTTCTTTACACGCTCTCATGGTGAAGTGAAAATTGAACATTTATTTCTATTCTTACTTGATTCATGTCCACTAGACTTTGAGACTCATAAAGATGGCCACTGCCTCACTCAGAGCCTGGCACATGGTAGGTGTTCCCTAAGTATTTGTAGGCTGGATGGATAAATGGGTGTATGGGTGAGTATTCAGAAGCAGGTACAGTGGTCTGTGGTTTGCCCAATATGCTGAAGAAGCAAGGGCTTTAGCTTCCCTATTGCCTCAAAGTAGCTGTGTTCAGAAACTTTAGATCTCTGGGCAAAATACCCATATACATAGTGAGAAGAGGCATGACAGAAATGTAGGGCGTTCGTGTAACCCTAGTGTGCACACGCACTCAATCATGCGCACCCTACATATCCCTCTTCCCCTAAAGATGACAAATTTTGGGCTTCTTGGTTGTTGTGTGTTGGTTTACCCCTTTGAAAGATCTACCCCTTCCTCTTCACTTCACCTCAGTTCCCTAGTTCTGACCATCAGGCTCTGCCTCTACTTCTCTGCTCATGAGACTTCCTGCCGGGGACCTATGTGATGGGACCCCACACCCAGCTTTTGGAAATTGCCACCTGCTAGCTCCATATATCTGCTTTCTGGGTTCTCCACCCTCTGCTTTCTTCTCATTAGTCCAAAGTCATGTGGAATTGGTGTCTGGACATCCTGAAGTTCAACCCAGTTTCTCCATGATGTTGAGATGCCCTATATTACTGTTTCTTGTTTGTACATTTCTACAAGATGACAATGCATACAGGGACCCTCATCTCCCAGTGTCATGGTGAAGACTCACCCATGCTCAAGATTCCTTTCCTGTTGCTAGAAGTTCTTCGTAAATCGTATTCAGTATACTGAGCTCTTTGAATGATAAGACCATACCCAGTTAGAGAACATTGTGAAATTCCTACTTTTCTGACATTTTCAGAATTAAGCATGCAGTGAAAATGGTTCGCCTATTCAGGAGATATTGGCCATTAACCCAGACAGATGCTCACAAATAATGTCTTGCACTCACTGTATAATAATGAGTGCTATTAAATATGAATGACCTCATTTGTCCTTCTGGCATGTGTGTCCCATAGAGAGTGACACATATGTATATCGTCATTTAGCATCTGGAGAAACTATAGCCTAGACAGGTTAAGTGATTTCTATCAACTCCCAAGGCTAACTATTAGGTGTTGGACCTTGAGAAGGCATTGCATTGGCCAGACTTGAGTTGTAAAAGTTGTAAATTATAGTGATGATAGAATAAGAAGCCAAAATATATACACTGATGTGGGTCAACAGAGTTGGAGCTAGGTCAGGAGGGGACACAGCACACACAGTAGAAACAGAAGAGGAGCTGATCAGGAACTAAGAATTTAGCCTATAGAGGAGTCATTGTCCCTCGGGGCATAAAGAGAGAAGCGCTAAAGCATGCTTCTCAAAGTGTAATATATATCCAGAACTCCTAGGAATCTAATGAAAACCCAGATTCTGATTGAGGAGGTCAGAGATAAGTCTTGGAACTCTACATTTCTTCTTCTTCTTCTTTTTTGTTTCTTTAGAGTCAGCGTCTCACTCTGTTGCCCAGGCTAGAGTGCAGTGGCACAATCATGGCTCACTGCAGCCTTGTACTCCTGGGCTCAAGTGATCCTCCCACCTCAGCCTCCCAAGTAACTGGGACTATAGGCACATGCCACCATGCCTGGCTAAGTTTGTTTTGTTTTGTTTTGTTTTTGTTTTTTTAACTTTTCTAGAGACAGGGTCTTGCTGTGTTTTCCAGGCTGGTCTTCAACTCCTGAGCTCAAGCAATCCTCCTCCCTCAGCCTCCCGAGTCACTGGGATTACAGGTACGAGCTACCATGCGCAATGGACTCTGCATTTCTAACAAGTTTTCATGTGATGCCAGTGCTATTGGCACTGGATCGCTGTGAATAGCAAGGGTCTTAGGAGCCCTGGATGGGATTAAAGAAGACCTTGTATCAATAGGGCTCCCCTTACCTAAAGTCTCTTTTGAAAACCCCTTATCTACTTCCTCAGTAGGGTCTTCCTACATTCTAGGGCTGGAAAGGTGATGGTGGTCAGTGGGGAATACTAGGCTATGCCCAGGTCCTAGAAATTGACCTAGATTTCTCCTAGATTTTTCTCCTAGGTTACGTTAGCAACAACCCTACTTTTTGAAGATTGGAAATACTTTTTCCCCTGCAATGATTAATTCAATTGGAAGGGAAAAGAACTCTTTGCCATTGGTATCTTTGTGAAGGACAAAGCATGTATTTGTTCACAGAGTTGAAATAAATAATTGAAAACAAGTTTCCCTGAAAGTATTTACAGCCAAGAGCCTCGCTAAAACATCCACTACACAAACGCTCTGTCTTCAGCAAGCCAGAGCCAAGTCAACGTTAAACTTCTCGGCAGCCAGTGGCTCCATGCCACTTCAGTTTGCCAAGGGAGTGATGAAGGATGCCCAGATTGGAGAACAAAACCTTGCAGAGACACAGCAAATTATGGCATCAACTTAATGGAAATCTCAAATGTTCACCCAGAGGCTGACAGCTTCTGTGCTCCCATCAGCCCATAGGGTTTGCTGTGTAGCTACTTAAACGAGAAATCAAAGTCCAGTAGGGAGAGAGCTTCACAGGTTAGGGCCATGCAGGCTGAGAAATAGATACATACATCCATAGCTTGGGGCACTGTGCTTCATAGAATCAGAGACAGTCTTGCACTGGTGACCTTGGATTCTTCTAACAGCAGAACTCAATAGTATTAGGATAAGTTCCCTGTTCACTGAGAATTAATCTGATGAATAATTTACCTCCCTTCTTAGGTGAAAATGTTCTTAGTAGTGGATCCACCTCATTCATACAAATGCAGACCTATAGTCCGATTCTAAATAATTGGTCCTCTGAACATCTCACGTGATAAGCCTAAAGTATACACAGACTTGCTTGGTAATAGTTTTAGGCACCATGCAGTAGGACCGAGAGTAATGGAAGTCTCATTCTCTGCTCTTACAAACAACCACTTGGAGACTACATCCCATCCAACTCCCCAGCCTTGAAAGAGACACTACAGTCTACAAACTCAGGTCTAGAAGGCACAAAGAATATGGTTAAACTGCATCAGTTTAACCATCTTCATCCTTCATTCTTTGTCTCCTTGCAAAGCCAGTAGTCATCTTGGGCTGTGGAATCAGTTTCTTAGTAGGAGTAGCAAATCACCTTACATAGGGTTTGAGCCTACCAAGTAATACCCTGACCCTGCCTTTGCCAACAAAGCTCACTAAACAGATTGGACTAAGTAGGAGAAATACTAATCAGAAAGCAGCATCTCTAATATGTAAAATCTGCAAAGAGTTCATCATTTGGTAACGGCTCAGAAGCAGAGAAGACCTGTGCATTTAGAGGACATCACATCATAACAGTGAGCCACAGGAAGCGAGTGTTGTTGGAAATGTCTGACCTCTTTGAAGGTCAATTGGGTTTTGCATTAGACAGTGGGCCACAAATGAGGGATCTTGAGTAAATTCCTTAGTCTCTCTGGACCTTGATTTCTCATCTATAAAATAATCTTAAAGGCCTTCACTTCCAGCTCTGATATTCTAATTTTTCTGGGCTTGGAAAGCCATGCTCCCAGAGCTGCCTCTGATCTGTGGGCTGTTCTGAGACCATTGCTTGATGTCTTTAAGCCTCTCTTTTCCCTCTAGCAATAGTTACTCCGTTAAATGTCTTATGATCATTGGTTGAGAGATACCGGATTGAGACCGATTTCTCTGTTAGTCTCTAACACTTGGATTTGGGTTCATATATTTGGAAATCAATCTCCTGTAAGGATACAGCAGCTGGAGGCAACCCTTTCTGAAATGCTGCACCATTAACATGCCCTTTTAATGGGTTTAAAGTTTGACATCTGACTAATACCGACGTGGCATATGCCTGGAGAATTACAGCCATGAGCTTGGGTAAAAACATTTTGAGTGCCCGTCCAATTTTTGTTCCTTATGGCAAATAAACCACATGATGCTCTCTTTTTAGTACTCAGCCAATGCCTGAGGGCCCTAAGGAGGGGTGGAAGATAGCTGGGGAAAGGCAGATGTGATTTATTGCTCTGATTAATCATGGAGGGCAGGCAGGCATTGCTCTGATGTTGGACTTTCTCCTGGGAAGTGTAAGAACATTATTCTCCTCATTCCTTGCACACCAAGAACATTTGCTGCTGCTTCAAGCACAGAAAGGGTTGCATAAACATTTTAATATTGCATGAGGCTTGTATAAGACTGACGGAATATGTGAATGCTAAACCCTGACACATAAAGAGACAGAGAGAGAGAGAGAGAGAGAGAGAGAGAGACTAGTAAAGACCTAAGATTGTCTTTTCTTTTTTTTTTTAAATCAACTGGTGATGCCGTCTGAAGTAACTCAGAATATTTTGATGATTCTCATTGGAGAATTTTGTCATTGTGATATATCAAAGCCCATGATAGATCAAGCCCAAACACCAAAAACTACAGACATATTTCCTGTTTTTGCTTGAGTTTTCACACACAAAAAAGTCATAAAATCACAGGCACTCTGTCTTTCTTTTTCTGTAATAGTTTGGATTTTGCTGTTGGATTTCTCCTACCCCATATGGAGAGGCTGGCTTTAAAGAGATTTCAGAACTCAGGTCTATGTGTCCTTCCTACAGAACAGCAGACCATGGCAGAGCTGCTAGGGGATGGGGAGGGGCACTGCAGGGAAGAACAGTTGCAGGTGGGCACCTGTCACCTGAAAGAGCCCCCAGGAGAGCAGTTGTACAGGGAAAACTTACCTTGTTTGGTTTAGCATTCAGTGAGTCACAAGACCAAGTCATGGGTCACCAGGCACTGTCAGTCCTGTTACCACAGCCTCTAGAACATCTTTCCATAGTCACTCTGTTCTAACCCCTACCACCTAAACATCTAATTGCCCTTTTTGTTGTTTTGATTCTAACTTCTCGGTATTTCTCAGATGCTTCCACGTTTCTCCTTCTCAATCCCAGTCCAAATTCAGATCATCTCTGCCTGGACCACTGCATTGCCTTTTTGTTTATTTTACCTTCATCTGTCCAATCTTTGGTACACAACAATGATTTATTTTAAAAAACACAAAATGATCTTTTCAAGACAAAAACATAATTCTATCACAATCATGCATAAAATCACTCAATCCTCTAGGATTCCTTTAGAAGTCATCATCCTTAATCTGGAGTATGAAGCCCTCCAGATCTGCCTCCAACCTACTCCAGCTTCACCTGCCAGTATTCCCTGCCTTGCATTCCATGGCCTAACCCTGCTGTCCTTCTTTCCGTTCCTTGAACATACCAAGGTCTCTCATTCCTCTGACTCTTTACACACACTGTGATACATATTTACTTCTCTGCCTCTCCTCCTTGATTGTAAATTCATGAAGACAAGGACCAAACCATACTCATCTTGCTTGTTGTTATGGCCCAGCACCTAACAGGGAATCTGAGCATATAATAGGCACTTAATACATATATGATGAATGAATGGATGGACAGATGAAGAGATGAAGCTGTTGTATTAGTCCATTTTCATATTGCTGATAAAGACATACCTGAGACTGGGCAATTTACAAAACAAAGAAGTTTAATGGACATAAATTTCCACATGGCTGGGAAGGCCTCACAATCATGGTGGAAAGCAAGGAGGAGAAAGTCACTTCTTACATGGATGGCAGCAGGCAAAGAAAGAGAACTTGTGCAGGGGAACTCCCTTTATAAAACCATCAGATCTCATGAGCCTTACTCACTATCATGAGAAGAGCAGAGGAAAGACTTGCTCCCATGATTTCATTACCTCCCACCGGGTCCTTCCCACATCACGTGGAAATTCAAGATGAGATTTGGGTGGGAACATAGCCAAACCATATCATTCCACTTCTGGCCCCTCCCAAATCTCATGTTCTCACATTTCAAAACCAATCATGTGTTCCCAACCATCCCCCAAAATCTTAATTCATTTCAGCATTAACTCTAAAGTCCACAGTTCAACATCTTATCTGAGACAAGACAAGTCCCTTCTGCCTATGAGCCTGTAAAATCAAAGGCAAGTTAGTTACTTCCTAGGTACAATGTGGGTGCAAGCATTGGGTACATACAACCATTCCAAATGGGAGAAATTGGATGAGACAAAGGGACTACAGGCCCTGTGTAAGTTCGAAATCCAGCCAGGCTGTCAAATCTTAAAGCTCCAAAATGATCTCCCTTGACTCTGTGTCTCACATCTAGGTCACACTTGCAAGAGGTGGGCTCTCACAGCCTTGGACAGCTCTGCCTCAGTGGCTTTGCAGGGTACTGCCTCCCTCCGAGCTGCCTTCATGAGCTGGCATTGAGTGTCTGTGGCTTTTCCAGGCACATGGTGCAAGGTGTCCGGGGCCTGGAGGACAGTGGCCCTCTTCTCACAGCTCCACTAGGCAGTGCCCCAGTAGGGATTCTGTGTGGGGGCTCCAACCCCACATTTCCCTTCTGCTCTGCCCTAGCAGAAGTTCTCCATGAGGGACTTTCCCCTGCAGCAAACTTCTGCCTGGACATCCAGGCATTTCCATGCATCTTCTGAAATCTAGGCAGAAGTTCCCAAACCTCAATTCTTGACTTCTGTGTACTTGCAGGCTCAACACTGCATGGAAGCTGCTAAGGTTTGGGACTTCCACCCTCTGAAGTCATGGCCTGAGCTATACCTTGGCTCCTGTTAGTCATGGCTGGAGTGGCTGAGATGCAGGACACCAAGTCCCTAGACTGCATACAGCATGGGTCTCTGGGCCCAACCCACCAAACCATGTTGTCCTCCTAGGCCTCTGGGCCTGTGATTGGGGCGGGGAGGCTACTGTGAAGACCTCTGACATGCCCTAGAGACATTTTCCCCATTGTCTTGGGCATTAACATGCAGCTCCTTGTTACTTATGCAAATTTTGGCAGCTGGTTTGAATTTCCCCTTAGAAAATGGGATTTTCTTTTCTATCGCATTGTCAGGCTGCAAATTTTCTGAACTTTTATACTCTGCTTCCTTATAAAACTGAATGGTTTTTAACAGTACCAGAGTCACCTTTTGAATGCTTTGCTGCTTAGAAATTTCATCAGCCAGATACCCTAAATCATCTCTCTCAAGTTCAAAGTTCTACACATCTCTTGGGCAGGGACAAAATGCCACCAATCTCTTTGCTAAAACATAACAAGAGTCACTGTTGCTGCAGTTCCCAACAAGTTCCTCATCTCCATCTGAGACCCCCTCAGCTGGGTTTCATTGTCCACATCATTATCAGCATTTTGGTCAAAGCCATTCAACAAGTCTCTAGGGAGTTCCAAACTTTCCCACATTTTCCTATCTTATTCTGAGCCCCCAAACTGTTCCAGCCTCTTCCTGTTACTCAGTTCCAAAGTTGCTTCCACATTTTTGTGTATCTTTTCAGGAGCACCCCACTCTACTGGTACCAGTTTACTTTATTAGCCCGTTTTCATGCTGCTGATAAAGATATACCTGAGACTGGGCAATTTACCAAATAAAGAAATTTAATGGACTTACAGTCCCACGTGGCTGGGGAGGCCTCACAATTATGGCACAAGGCAAGGAGCAAGTCATGTCTTACATGGGCGGCAACAGGCACAAAAAGAGAACTTGTGCAAGGGAACTCGTCTTTATAAAACCATCAGATCTCATGAAACTTATTTACTATCAGAAGAACAGCATGGGAAATACTTGCTCCGATGATTCGATTACCTCCCATGGGGTCCCTCCCACAACATGTGGAAATTCAAGATGAGGTTTGCGTGGGGACACAGTCAGACTATATCAGCAGAGAAGGGAGTCAGTGTCTGGAACAGTATCTTTCTATTATATCTCCCTCCATGTAAAATCATTGAATTCAGAAATAAAAGCCAGAACTTAGAGAGTCCTTAGGGAGAATATAACCAACAGCCTCACTTGAAAGGTGAGGAAACCAAGGCTGTGAGAAGTCCAGTGATCTGTTGAATATCACACAGTCAGCTAATGAGCTAGGACTAGAATCCAGCTCTCCTAATGCCTATTGCAATAATTCTTCTGGTTCCCTTGCTGCCTCCCCAAGGAGTTCATATTTGTTGACTTGTAGACCTTCAGGAGATGGAAGGAATCTTTTTGTCGATTTATAAGTGAGAAACCTCACTGAGGCTCAGAGAGGCCAAGGGCCTTGCTCCAGGTCAGTTTTTACACACAATTCAAGTCCTAGAGAACAGTGATGGGAATTAGCCACTGATCATAGCCACTGCTGGCTGAAATGAGGCAGCCCAGGAGCCAAGAAGCATGTGATCTTGACTATACATGGAGCTACAGTGATGCTCCCTGAGCAAATGGGCAGAATTCAGACTTGGCCACATGAGTTTCCCATTTCCTCTGTCCTCCTGCCACCTGAAAACTGGTTCTGCCTTTGTCTCACCTCTGCCTAAGTACCCTGGGACTTGAGTTCTCTAGGCTGGTCCTGTAAACTGCCAGGAGGTGCTAGGTAGTGGTCTAAGACCAACCAGTTTGGAAGCCAAGGCCTTTGAATTTCAGATCTCCCACTTAGGTAGAGGGCAGGGATAAGGCCTTGGATTATTTACCACTCAGTCCTTTGACTCCTCCCTCTACTGAATCAGGTGACATTGGGACATGGGAGCTGATTTTACTGGATTATTGGAGAAATGTGCATTAAGTCCTTTGGACTCTTTAGGGAAAAGGACAATAGAAGTTCCAGACATCCTTATCCCATTCTGCATAGAAGGCCTGTTTTCAGGTTTAGAAGCTAAGCATACAGGGCCTGAGAGAGCTTCTTGAGGTCTGTTTCCTTCCTAACAGGCCAGAAGGAATGTCCAGACAATGTGTGCAATAGCCACCTCGGAGTGGCCCTTCAACCCCTGAATCCCCATTCTGTGCTCATCTTCAGGAAGGCGACAGTGGGAAGGGCAGTTCAGACAAGATTGATTTTCCACTTAATCCTGGCTGGCAGGCAGGAGATTGAGTTTCCCTTCTCTTCCCCCAGGCCTGAGGAATGGGAACAGCTGAGGGAGGCCAGGACAATTCAATTTGTGAAATACGTTCCAGAGGTCTTCCTCTTAATGCCAGGAGGATGTCTGGAGCAGAGTGGTCTGGAGCAATTGAGTGCCCCAGAACACCTACAGATGCCCTTCATCAGGGGTAGGTGGCCAGGGCTGGGGATGGCACCAGCTTCCTTTTCACTCTCATTTGTGGGGGTTGGTCTTGGACCTTTCAGGGCAGCAGGACTGAATCTCAGGGACTGTACCTTCTCACCAGGATATGAGAGCCTCTTGGCCCTCAAATTCAGGTGCTCTTTACTTCGATCTATGTAAGAGAAATTTATCAAAATTGGTACTTGTCCCCTTCCCCGAGAAAGTCTTCCCAAGAGGTAGATGGTTGAGGGGAGGGGAGAGGAGTGTGGGTTCGGAGAGGGCAGTGGAGAGTAAAACCAAGCTAGAGCCTGAGAGCAAAGTGGTCTCCCCCTAGTGACTCAGAGGGCCACCTCCCTAGAAACTGTAACACTGAGGCTAGAAGAAGATGGATGGTTGGTGGGGAGAGCACCCGCCATTATTCCCACAACCTTCCTCTTCTTCCTCTAGCAACGGTGGATGGGAAAACAGAAGTTGGGTTCCATGTGATGGCACCTTCCCCTAGTGCCACCGTGACACTTGATTTGGCAGTAGTCTCGATCCCCTCCTGTAGTGGAGGCTTCAGTCAGACACCCACCCTCACTCGGGTAAGCTCCAGATAGAGTAGGCATGCTATCCCCTAGCTCCTTCTTCTCCACACAGCATCACCGCTCTACCCCCAACTCCTGAGAACATGTGTTCTGAGAACAACAAATGTGCTGAGGTCAAAGGCTGCAGGGCTCTGAGAGTCAGGAACAGAAGAAGGAGAAGGGGAAAGAGAACACTGTAGAAGCAGTGGCTCCAGCTCTCTGAGTCCCATTTGGCAAGTGCTGAGTTAGTTCTCCAACATACATCACTTCTGTTCTTCTAAGAGGAAGACTAGTTAAGGGACTCGGGTCACAAAACCAGTCAGTGGCAAAGCCAGGGTCAGACCCAGGCTCCAAAGTCTATGTCTTGTAAGTGTACGAAGAAGACAAGAATCTCATGAATCTTCATCTTCTCTCATGGCATGGGACCTGCTTCTTTTTCAGCTGGATCCCTATATTCTTTCAGTTTTGCACACTTCTCAGGCTTTCAGAAAACATCTATTTGATGTTTTCAAGACCAACGTATTGGTTATCTACTGCAGCATAACAAATTCCCCCAAAACTTAGTGGCTTAAAAATACAGCAACATCTGTGACATTATAGTTTGGGTAGGTTAGGCATCTAGGAACACCTTAGCTAGATGGTTCTGGCTCAGGGTCATTTCCGAGGTTGCAGTCAAGCTGTTGGTGAAGGCTGCAGTCATCTGAGGGCTTCAATGGAGCTGGAGAATCTGCTTCCATAATGGCTTATGGGCATGTCCTCACTTCCTCCCTATGTGGACTTCTCCATAAGGCTACTCAGCTGAGCTCATGACGTGGCAACCGGTTTCTCCCTGAGCAAGTGGTCCAAGAGAGGGCAAAGAGGAAGCTGCAATGCCTTCTGTAACCTAATCCTATAAGTCGCATACTGTCATTGACACCATATTCTATTCATTAGAAGATAGTTGCTAAGGCTGGCTCGCTTTCACAGAGGAAGGAATTATGCTCCATCTCTTGAAGAGAGGAATACCGAAGAATTTGTGGATGTATTTAAAAACCATCACGCTCTGTTACCCAAGGCACCTCAGTCTTAGGGACAGATGTTTTGTTTTCCTCTCTTGTGCTAAATGAATATGGGACTTGCCTGTTCCTCACCTGCACTGGGGCCCAAACCCAAGAAAGACACATTTCATTCTGTTCTACTGCTGTAGAATCATGGATTGAGGAGTGTGGACGGTGGAAGGCAAGCCGTCACTTCCAGTAACACCTTTTAGTGACCTGCTGACCATGGGAAGTCTAGCACAGGAGCGGAAACGTCCAGAACAAAGTCCTTTTAGCAAATAAGAATGAAAACAAACAAAACACACATGCAACAGCTCTGAGTTTACTTGTTTTAACCATTTCCTAATGCTCCAACATAAATTTATTTTCATTCAATTGGTAAGATCTATTTGGTAAGAAACTTTTCATGGCAATGAATTTTTCTCTACACCATGGGAGAATGCACTCAGAGGTGAAAACACCTGGGAGAGCAGGAGTCCAGGGCATCGCCCAGTCATCCCTCTCGAGGTAATAATAACACTCAGAGAACACGCATGAGCCAGCAGTGTTTCAAGCAGTATTAGCTAACCTCCTTCACACAAGAATCCTGTGAAGTAAGTGCTGTAACTCATTCTACAGATGAGGAGACTGAGATATGAAGAAGCTGTATAATGTATCCCATATGAAGTGAGCAGCAGAGCAAACCCAGGCAGTAGTGACTGCAGAATCTGGGCTCTCAGGCATTCTTAGTGCTTCACACATAGCCCTGGATGAAGAAACAGGAATAAAACAATGTTTCTCAGTTTGTAATGTGAACATGAATCTCCCAGAGTCTGGGGGATCCTGTTAAAAATGCACATTTGGATTCAGTAGGTTCTCGCTGGAGGCTGAGATTCTTCATTTATAACAGGCTGCCTGATGATCCTGATTGGAGGGACAGGAGAGGCAGGAACTACACTTTCAGCAACAAGATGTCCCTTCCCTTCCCCCATATTTCTTTTCCTGGGGGCAATAGTTCACTCTGACTGGACTTTAGGATCACTAGTGTGGTGGTAGAGTGGAGGATGTGGATATTAAAGAAAAAGCAAACCTTCTGCCTATGTTCCTCCCTCAGAAGTTCTGATTCACTTGGTCTGGGGTGCCTTCCAAAGGAAGTAGCTTTTAAAAGCACCCCAGATGATTCTCACAGGCAGGTAGAGTGTGGAACCAAGGCCCTAGGCGTCAGTCTGCATATTCCTAAGAACATTTCTGCAGCCCCACCCAATCCAGAACCTGCCCAGTCTCATTTCCCTTTGCAGAAGCTGTGGCCAGGGCCGCCTCACACTGTGCCAGCCACAATCAAACCCTATATCTGCTACTGAGCTGCTGGAGGCATGGGGGACAGAAAAGCTTGATGCTATGTTTCTTATGCAACGGAATATTCTTGGAGCACTAATGGGCTGCCTTGCTTTGGGGGCGAACAGCAGGCACTGCGGATTGAGGCTCCAGAGCTGGGCCAGTGTGGAAAACCTGTGCGCTGTTTCCAGCCAGCGTGTTGGGTATGCAAGGCACGCGCCGGGCCGGGCTTCCTCTAACGTCTCATTTTGCATAACACTTTTTGTTTTCATTATGCCTAAATTTGGCCTGCCCAGAGAGCGTGATTAAAATGAAAACCTTATTCTAATAGAGCTCGGGAAATGAAAGAAGAAATCTAAAAATAGGCCAGGGAAAAGGGAAAAACTCAAATGGTATAATGACCGAATTGCTTCAAACACACACACTTGCAGTCATTTCTCTTCGAGAGAGAAAACAGCAGTGACATCCATGCAGGTGTTTGTATAATCCAGGTCACATCAAAACTCCTGTCAGTTTTATAAATTCACAACCCTGGAAAAAATGGCAGCAAACAGTAATAGGAGATAATAAGAGGGATAATAAGTCTGACTCCCTGCCTCTCGCACAGTGGAGTTTGGCGAGCCAAGAGGGTATCTATAATGCACTTTGTTCTCTGTGGAGAAACACTGGATGGCGAGAGGAAATACAGCGTTAGTATTCTAGCACAGGCCTGATGAGGACTGGCCATGAGCGCTTGGTTTTTGGCTTCATTTCTTGCTTTCTCTAAAATTAGATAATCCAACCTTAAGAGCTCAGCTTAAACAATTTCTGTAGAAGGTATCCTGTAGTTCCCTGGCCCAAGTTAAGTCCTCCAGCTCTAAGTTCCAAGAATTCCTTCCATTTCCCCATCAGGGAACTCTTTTCTCTTCATGACTTTTATTTAATCTGTGTTCGTTTAGCTCAGCCCTACATCTGTATGGCCTTGGACAATACATAGGTGGTACTTAGTATGCATGTATAAAGGGAGGAAGGGAGGAAGGAAGGAAAGAAGAGAGGAGAAGGGAGGGAGGGTGTGTCCTTGGGCAAGCCATTTAAATTCCCTGAGCTTCTGTTTCCAAGTTAGTATAATGTTAGTGGAGAAGAATTTGGGCAGATGATCCCTAAGCACCCTTTCTCCATTAAGCATCCCTAAGCTCCATTGTGAAGCTTTCAGTTTTTCCAGCCTGAGAGTCCCCTCCACTGGGACAGAGTGGTTGACTGGACAGACAAGTGACAGAAGACACAGCCCAGCCGTGTTGCTCACAGGCACAGGTCGCGCCAGTAGAAAAGATGCCATCTTGCATTCACGTTGTTTACTCACCTCCCATCTTGTTCCCCACTCCAGCCATTCAGTGTGATTTATAATTTGTCCTAGTTAAAACTGAGATCCATGAAAGCTGAGCTATCCAGTTGTCACAGAGAAATCAAGGAAAGGACTAGGACTAAGATCAGAATTCAGGACACCACCCACTCACCCCCCACCTCTTAGTGTGACACACCCACCTCCTCTTGTATGCAAACCTTGAACTCCCACCTGGTTGGTCTCAGGCTGGAGCAATAAGCGGCAGTGTTGAAGCTGCGTGACCTTGGGCAAGTTACTACTTAAGCTCCCCGTGCTTCCATGTGCTTCCATCGTGTCCTCTGTAAAAGAGGAATGGACATTTTTCTACCTCCTAGAGTTGTTGTGAGGATATAATGAGTTCATACGCACAAAGCACTTGAAACAGGACCCAAAGTTAGGCACTCAATAAATGTCAGCTCTTTTTATTGTTCCCTCTCTCTTGCATATTCCTGTCTCTGCTTCTGTGCCTTTACTCATGAGCTCCCACTCCTCTATTGAAATCTGATTCACTTTCAAGGCCCAGCCCCTCACAGACCATACATCACATCCCGTCAAGCTGGGAGGAGCTGTGCAGATAATTAAATCCAACCCCCTAATTTTACAGATGAGAAGTCAGAGGCACAGAGAGGCACAGCCAATTGCTCAAGGTCGCAGAGCCAGGTGGTGTGGAGCTGGCTAGAAACCAAGGGGGGCCGACCTTGCGGCCCAGCCTTTCCTTCCAACACTGGGCAGCCTCCCTCTTTGGAACTCAGAGTTGTTATTGTCGGCATCTTTCCTCTGGTGCTTGCTCTCTTGGGAAGGCTTTTTTATTAGCGTATAATTAGTAAACACTTTTAGAATCGCCTTTCTTGATGAATCTTGCATCCCCTGCCTGCTGGGCATGTTGCTTTGTACAAAGTAGGCATTCACTGATAATAATAATAATAAAGTCCATTGGATTAGGAGGCCACTGTTTACAAAGCTCTTTCATATATGTATGTAAGTATCTCATCGATGCAACAATCGGTGAGGCAGAGATTATTTTTGTCTCCTCTAGAGAGAAAGAAACAGGTTTAGAGAAAGGAAGAGCTTGCTCACAACCACCCAGCCCTCACCCAGGTGAACCTCTGTCTGCAAATGTCCCTGTTATTCCTGCTTGCCTGAATGAATGAATCTATTACTTAATGTTTCATGTGGATTTGTTTTGTTTCCTTAACTAGAAAGCTTGAGCTGTGTGTTAAAGATACTTTATCTTCTCGAAGAGTCTACAGTAATCACAGCAGGTTCACAATGTGTACTAGTGGAAGAAATTAGTCAGTTTTCTACCAGCGCCTCCAACTGCAAGGATACAGGGTCTGTCCAGACACACAAATGCCATTGGCCATGTGGCCCTAATTCACTTGCTTCCCAGTCTTGTGTTTCTCATTCTTCCCTGTAAAATGTGATTAAAGCTGTTTGCCTGCTTTCAAATTCTTTGAGAACAAGCTGGTAACTAAACATTCATGGACTTTACACAAACGGACTGTAAACACAAAGCCAGGAGAAAGAGTATATGTGGAATTTCCAGAGCCTCAGTTTTGGGACAGTGTCTCGGGGCACATCAGGGAGCAGAAGTTGGAGGACAGTGGACAGGAGGTAGGAGGAGGCATCTGACCAACCCACTCCCGGTCCTTGTTTCCTTGTTTCATTACATTCTTATTTCATTAATTAATAATGTCACTACTACCTTAATATTATTCATTAAAGCGGTTGATTCCAGGCAACCCTGCATGGGCTCCTCTGTGAATCCCACACGAGAGATCTTTCTACAACCCAACAGCAGAAGGGTTCCAAACAAGAACTTCTCCTTCCTCAGACAGGGACTGGTGGAAGAAGGGGCTCGGCACAGAGTCCCAGTGCCTCCCTCACCTTCTTTGCAACAACTGGATTTTAAACAGAACTCTTTATATTAAACATATGGTAGACCAGAAATAGCAGGGTCATTCAGAGACTTTAATGAATAGTCCCTGCTACCCCTTCCCCTTTATTTTTAAGTAAATTAAGAGGTTAGTAGTGACTCTATAAAGACATTCCAGGTACGGTGCTAAATCTTTTCCAAACTTTGACTCTTGTCCTCACAACTTGCAAGTTACTGTTATCCCATTTGACAGACAAGAAGACAAAGGCTAAGAAAGCCTAAGAACTTAACCAATGTTGCACAATTATTAAGTGACAGAAGTGGGATTTAAACTCAATTTAGACAGATTCACCAGGAATAGCTGAGGTTCCAGACACACTTTGCAAAACACTCTAGATTCCTATGATTTTCCACGAATGACCTGCATCATACCAGATGCTAGATGTTACACTGAGTCCAAGTCCATTCATTCATTCATTCATTCATTCATTCCAGATTAAATTAGAGGGTTTGTAAAACCTGACATTCTGTGATTCTGAAGCACAACCACCACAACTACTGCCACTAATATTCCCTGCATTGTAGTTTACTAGTTGCTAGGCACTGTAAAGTACGTTTAAATTGCATGTAATTCTCACACCAATCCTGTGAATAGGGATTAGTCAGTCGCATTTCACATAGGAGGAAACTGAAGCTCAGAGAAGTTAAATAACACGGTCAAATTCATGTAACTGGTAAGGCAGACCCAAGATTTAGGCTTAGGCATGCCTGATGCTTTTTTTGTCTGAGACAGTCTTTTTTTTTTTTTGAAAGGAAGTCTTGCTCAGATGCCCAGGCTGGAGTGCAGTGACATGCTCTCGGCCCACTGCAAGCCCCGCCTCCCAGATTCCCGCCATTCTCCTGCCTCAGCCTCTCCAGTAGCTGGGACTACAGGTGCGCGCCACCATGGCCAGCTAATTTTTTGTATTTTTAGTAGAGACGGGGTTTCACCGTGTTAACCAGGATGATCTTGATCTCTTAACCTCGTGATCCGCCCGCCTCGGCCTCCCAAAGTGCTGGGATTACAGACGTGATCCACCGCGCCCGCCCTTGGGCATGCCTGACTCTTAACTCCTAAGCAGAGGTGAGATGCTTGACTGGAGAAAGGATGTATATACCGCCACGAAGGGGACTGGGAACATCAGCACTGGGCTGCCTGGATTAAACTCACAGCTCCGTCACTTAAAGTGCAGCGTGACATGGACAAGTCAGTTAGCCGCTGGGCCTCAGTGCCTCTTCTGTGAAACAGAATAACAATAGTATGCTTGCCTCCTAGGGTTGCTGTTAACATTTGCAGAGTGCTCAAAGTATTAGCTATTGTTGTTATTTTCTTCTTCCAGGAACCTAAGTCTGTGCTCTTGCGCCCCAGGGGAGGTCAGCCCCAAGTATCTTCATTTCTTGTACCACTGTGGGAGAAATCAGTCCCCAGACTTCGGAAGAGAGATTTAAAAAGATAGCCTCTCGGATGTTACTGAAACATGAACTTCTCCTTTCTTTCTCTCCTTGAGTTTCTTTCAGCCATGACAGCCATGGACTTAATAGAATTCTATTCACTAAAATTCTATTCGTTCTGGATATGAATTATAGAAGAAGCTTTCCCAGGAAGCTGCTTATGGGACTGACGATATAGATGCTGTTTGCTACACAGTTGTGACTTACAGGGTTCCACAAGGAGAACAGACTGAGTTTAGATGAGACACTTGGAGCCAGCAGGTGTGGATGCTGTAGAGTTCAGCATCGAGTCCAGGTTACAAGCTGATAGTACTACAGTGGGCCATTATTTGTGCAAGGGCAGGGCCTCTCATTTTATAAGGAAACAGACACCCATATCCCTGTAAGTTGTAGGAAATTTATTTTTATGCCTCTTCTTTTTAAATCTAAGTAATGAATTTAGTAGGCTGTCTTGGGGGAGACAGTGACTCCTTGCTTCTGGTGTAACAAGAATATGTATGCAACCTTGAGCCCTCAACATAGTTATTTCCTAGCCTGCTTTCCTTCCTCCTCCATCCACTCCCTAATTCCCCTCACACCCCCATTCTTAGTGCTAAGAGATTCTAGCTTGTGACATTTCTGCTGCATCCGTCTTTGGTGCTCACTGCCCAGATTGAAATGGATGTTTGGCCTTTACCTAAGTATATGAGGTGTGGACACCTGGAAAAGACGTTTTTGAATCTTCTTTGATGCCTGGCACAGCGTGGAACCTGCAGTAGCTGTGCTCAGGAAATACTGGCTGGAGAAAGGCACCAATGTGCTGTACTCAGTCGGAGTCAGCTGTATTCACTGGGATGTCCTTCAACCTCCTCCATGAAGCTTTTCCTGATGGTGTCTTCATCTAGAAATAATGTCTTCCAGTCTGAAATCCCATGAAGTTTTTCTCTTAATGGAGCCTCATGCTTCACAATGTGTCATACCCAGGTCCTGGTTTCCTGGCAGGACTGTACACATCTTCAGATCAGGACAAAGTTGGTACCATCTTTATTCCCTATACAGCCCCTAGCATGGAGTCCATTAGGGAGATGTGTATGTGTGTGTGAAGTTGAACAGCATATTCTAGATTGTGTGTGTGCTGGAGGGGTGTACAGCCCCAGTGTCCAGCTCAGTCCTAACACATGATAAGTGGTCCATGTGCATGACTACATGAAGCCCAGGTGGGAAATGTTGTAGAGGAAATGCAGCCCTGGATGGTGGGCCCTCAGGAGTGGAGGTCTCCAGACACGTGGCCCTCTCTTCTCCATATGGCACCATCAGCCAGATCAGGGGTTCTTGCGTCCCACTGGAGCCAAGCACCACTTTGGTTACACCAATACACTCACCTGTGCTTGGTAAAAGGCAAATGGAGTTTAACCTGAAACCCCATCATTTAAAAACAGGAAGGGAATTTTTATATGTATGAAATAATAATGTAAATTTTTAGGGTGAGTGATGCATGGAAGACACTCAGCAGTTGTTAGTAGCCTTGTTTCCCTCCTCTCAGGGCTATGTTGGAGTCAGCTCACCCAGGGCCTCTGAGAGTCAATTGTACGCAACTCTTTCTGACTCCGTGGAGTGAGCTTTTGTTGGTAGCTAGAAATTGATGATGGCGGGGGTATTTATGCTACAGAAACCAGCAAATACTACAAAGCAGAGCTTACCTCCTCTCTTACCCTCTTACCCAAAGCTGGTTGTTAAACATTTACCACTGGCTGCTCCCATCCCCCACCCCGGCAGGCTTAGATGCTGTGCCCTTGGCGTTGTTGTGTGTAGCTGTGATGGGCACAACACCTGAGATATGTGAAGGAGAACTGGGTGAGTAGGGACTGGGTTGTAGAACTGTGTGCCTTTTGTGTCTCATACTTGTCCTTCCTTCAGGAACCTGTATCCTCGCTAGGTAACATTTGATAGGCACAAGGAGGCATGAAGAACCTGAATTACTGCCTTTTTGAAACAGGGATTTATCTTGTCATCTTTGCGATGTGTGTTTTACCCCTTCAGTTTTCCTGCCTCTAGCACCCTCTATGCCACCTTTTCCAAGCGTTTACTCTAATTGTGCCATAGTTTTGCCACCTTAGCATTATAGAGCCTAGGGGGACATTTGAACTGGAAGGGGTGTAGACAGATACCAATGCATTACTCTGGACATCATTTACTCAATGAGATACACAGTGTCAAGAGAAGAGAAAGGCATCACCAGTAACATAAACTTGAAATCCAGATCAGAGCCAGGAATGGAGAAGCAGAAAGATTACAAATCCTACAATGCAATCTGCCATCCTCTGTTTGGCCAGTTTAGCTACATGCCTTATTGTGTTTGTGCTTTAGACTCATGTCCTTGGCATGAAATCAGTTTGTGCTAGGAGCATGGGAATATTTCCTGTGTGAAGCAATGAGTTAGTTCCATCTCACACCTGTCAGTGAGTCACAAACCTGAATACATGAAAGCTCCGTCCATGCAGAGCTTTTAGAATCAGGGAACATCCATTTTTTAAGGACTATTACATTTGGTCTAATCCTCTTCTCTTGAGACATGGAGATAAGCTTGACGTTATGATGACCCAATGTAAATACTGTTTGTAAATATCTCACGGGCTGGTTATCTCTGCATCTTTTGTAAGTATTCATGGGAGGGACCCTGGCCTTCCATCCTACCAAACTTCTTTCTGTTGTGCTACCTCCTCAAGTTACTTCATGTCTCATTTCTTGTGCTCTTCAGTTTCAAAGGGGGAGTCAGAATGTGCCCGCTCCACCTCTTCACCTCCCCTGCTCCCCTCCAGCCTGGCCTTCGACCTCAGCACTGTATGAAAGCTCCTTATCTGTGTGACACTTGACACCCTTTTTCTTACCTCATCTCTTTGGACTCTGCAGTAGTCTGCTTGGGTTGCCATAACAACATACCATGGACTGGATGACTTAAACAACCAAAATTTGTGATCTCACAGTTCTAGAAACTAGAAGTCTAAGATCAAGGTGCCTTCAGAGTTGGTTTCTGGTGAGGTCTCTCTTCCTGGCGTGCAGACAGCAGCCTTCTCACTGTCCTCACACGGCTTTTCCTCTGAGAGAGAAAGCTCCTTGGTGTCCCTGGTAGAGCCCTATCTTTATAACTTCATTTAACCTTAAATACCCTCCCAAAGACTCTATCTTTAAATACAGTTGCATTGGGAATTAGGGCTTCAAGCTATGAATTTGAGTACACAGTTCAATCCATAATGTATATATTCTTTTTTTTTTTTGAGATGGAGTCTCGCTCTGTTGCCCAGGCTGGAGTGCAGTGGCGGGATCTCGGCTCGCTGCAAGCTCCGCCACCCAGGTTCACGCCATTCTCCTGCCTCAGCCTCTCGAGTAGCTGGGACTACAGGCACCCGGCTAATTTTTTGTATTTTTAGTAGAGACGGGGTTTCACAGATGGTCTCGATCTCCTGACCTTGTGATCCGCCCGCCTCGGCCCCCTAGAGTGCTGGGATTACAGGCATGAGCCACCGCGCCCAGCCTAATGTATATATTCTTAATATAAGGCCTAAGAGACAGTCAGAAAAGGCCCTGTGATTGCCACTTTATCAGCACAGGAAAGCATAGCTCAGGAAGTTCAAGTGACCTGCACAAGCTTGTCAGGCCAGTCGACGTTGAAGCTGGGAGGAGAATCTGCATTTTCTGCCTCTGCCCCTGATCTCTTCACATTGTTCTCCCAGGCCTTTCAACACAAGTCATACAAGTGATACCCAACTAAAAGTGCAATCGTCTTTTCTCAGCCATTATCTCACTGACAACATTTGATAGTATGACTGTCTGACTGTCTGTCCTTCTGTCCTTTTTTTTTTTTTTTTTTTTTTTTTTGAGACAGAGTTTTGCTCTTGTTGCCCAGGCTGGAGTGAAATAGCGCAGTCTTGGCTCACTGCAACATCTGCCTCCCGGGTTCAAGTGAATCTCCTGCCTCAGCCTCCCAAGTAGCTGGAATTACAGGCATCCACCACCATGCCCCGCTAATTTTTGTATTTTTAGTAGACAGGGGGGTTTCACCATGTTGGCGAGGCTGGTCTTGAGTCCCTGACCTCAGGTGTTTCACCCGCCTTGGCCTCCCAAAGTGCTGGGATTACAGACATGAGCTACCGCACCCGGCTGACTATCTGTCCGTTTTTAGACATTATGATATCTCAATTAAATTAAATTGTGAAGGAGAAAATTTTACCCAAAACACCACCATCTTGACACCATCACTATTCTTTGTCTGTGTTACCTTTTTAATCCATATATAGTCATTAGATTCAGTTGTCAATGGGTAGTTGGAATGAGAAATCCATGGACTTGTCAAACTCTTCAAGCCTATGACTTGGGAAGATTCTAAAGCCATGGGCAAACACAGACCAGGAAGTACAAACTGGTCTCAGATAGACAAGTCCTTTCTCAGTGAGGCTGGACCATCCAGCAGCTGCTTTCCTGCACTCTTCACAAACCTGCTGACCAATACTAGTTGCTCTTTGGAATTCCCTGGCCTTGTATATGTCTCTGGAAAGCAATAATTTGAATCCAGGACGGAGCAGCAGAAGACACATCAAAATCTCATCAAACCTATGCTGTGACTGCATCTGAAGATGGGAAGTAGGGGTCATGGAGATCTCACACACTCTTCCTAATGTCTTGCACCCCTAAACCAGGATAAAGGGCTGTAGGAAGCAAGGTGCCAGGCAGACCCCCTCCTATCCTTAAACCAAACTCCCTCACGGAGATAAAAGTAGCAAGATCCAGTAGAATGAATATGAATGGAGTCAGATCAACTGTAGTTCACATCCAACTCTGCCACATAGTCATTTATTTTTTCACATCCTCCCTTGTTCCAGTAAAATTTGTAAATGGTTTTCTGCCTTATTACTTGCTATTAGGATGACGCTCAGAAAGCCATCTTGATTTCAAACTCTCAGTATAATGGAGATGCTAACAGCTACCTTGCTAGGAAGGCTGTTTTGAGGATTAAATGAAACAATGTATGGAAGGTCCAAGCACAACATATGGCACATAGTAGGTGCCCAACAGATAATATTCATTATTTTAAAATGGAAATGTACTTGTGTGATAAGCTTGTGTTTCCAGAACCTTGCTTAAGTAAATGCTCTTCATCCATATTCTTCTTTAAACTCATATACTGTCCGATGTAGTTTAGCTTCTGCATAAAGTTTACACTGACCTGGTGTTATCAATAAGGGACTCATTATTCCACTGCTTTGGTGAAGCAGTCCCTGGAAAGGCATTAGGATTTGGGAATGGCAGGTGATTATGGATGGGGCTAAATTATTTACTTCATCAAAGTGTCTCTGGGCTTTATCATGCAGGTCTGTCATAGGAAGCTGTACATAAAGATGAATAATGGTCCCTTTAACTCAGGGATCTGAAAGGTCACTGGGGCCGTGGCAGACATATAAAGTTGTGTTTGCCATATCCATCAAGATGCAATTGTGTATGGATGTGATGCATGGCAGGCAGTGGAGGATGGACTTCTGCTTTCCGCTTTGTATTCTGGTCATGCCGGGCTGCCATGTGGAGAGGCAGTGATCAGCCACCAGAAGGCCCAAAACCCTGTGCTGACACTACCCTTCATAGCCACTGCCTACGGGCAGTAGGCTGCTCCTATGGGGGAGCATTCAGAGCAGCAGGGGTTTGGAGTATGGGCCAGTGAGAAGAGGGTAATGGCTTGTCTGTTTTTCCATCTGATAGGTATCCTGGCTCTCAGCTCACTCTATCTCCCAGGGATCTAGGAAATTGATGGAAGGAAAATGAGGCAGAGTGACTAATTTTATCACTACCACACCTCGGGGTTGGGGGTCAGTTGGCTCTTGGTTTCAGGTTTCTTGGCCTGAAAAGGAGGGACTGAGACTCTTAGGATCCAGAGCTTCAGAGAAGTCACGTGGCTTCTCTGAGTGCCAGATGCTTTTCAGACGAGGCTGCCTTTCATTTTCTCTCCACCTTCATAGGAGACACCAGACAAATGAGACACTATGGTCAAGTCATTTCTGCACTGGGACCAACATCCTTGTTCTCCAGACTCTGGTCACATTTGTGCCACCTCCATTATCCATGTCCTCTTTGTGTAACGTGTACTTAGTATCTTTTCCCATAGACTGTTTTTAATTTCAATACATTCATTTTAAAGGAAGAAACCTTATATGGTTTAGTAATTGCATATAGAAAATACATGAAAAAAAAAAGAGATAAAGTGAAAACCAAACAATGAGATTAGATCTTTGTTAGATGCTTTAGCCAAAGCAAAGTCTCTAAGCCTGAAGCTTGCTCTCTCTTTGATAAAAAAAAAAAAAGGAGCTTGGCAAGTGTCAGAGAAGAAGCACCCAATTGAAACTCTCTCTCTTTGAGATACTCAGAAGGGTTAAAAGAGAATTAGAAACAGACATCACCTGCTCACAATGTGATTTAATGTTATTTAATAATCCATGCCTGTGTCGAGGAAACCATTTCCCGAACGATCTACAACGAGATGCCATAACAACAACAGTATGGACTCTATACTGTGGGGAAAACTCTACAAGGAAATTTTAACTCCCTTTTAACTCCACATTTTTATTACTTCATCTAGTATCCATAATGATCACCTTATTAACCATTTATATTTCCATTTTCACTTGTACTACTTTGCTTACTGGCTTGTATTAAGCTGGTATTTATTTGAACTGCTCACCCAACACTTGTACCTTCAAAAAACTTCCAGGTGCTAAAACCATTGTTGCTTTCACTCAGCAAATCATTGGAGCCTGGAAGCAGGCCAAGGAACAAGCCCCGAGACTCCCTCTGCCCAAAGCTCCTGGCCTGTGTTGGGCCCCTGAGCACAGAGCCCTCCCTGGGAGAGGGACGCCTCCTCACCCTCTTCCTGAGGGCTGCCACCATTCCAGTGAGTAATGTTTTCAGACAGATGCAAAATCGATAGCATGAGACTCACACCGCTCTGGTTATCTTCTATTCTTTTTCATTCAACCTCCCTTGGCTTCCCTAGATGAGAGTCTGGGGAGAGATTCGTCTCCTCCCTTGTTTCTTATTATGTCACTGTTGTAGCCACAGGGGTGAGAACGACAGATATTTCTAGGTTGTCAAGGGAGAGATAGGAAAGGCGAGCTCTTTGTGGCACCTGACAACTTGCCGTAAAGACCCAAAGCACTGTTTGTGGGCTTTAAGAAAATTAAAGTTTTAATTGTCATCTTCAATCTGCACAGATTGTAATCCTTGCTAAGGATTGCTCCCAAGTGAAGTTTGGAAGTACTTTAGGTGGTCGGGTGTCTAAGATCTCTTTAATGATGGTGTGTGTGTGTGTGTGTGTGTGCATGCGTGCACGCGCACATACACATCTATGTTTTCCCTTACAGTTGTCTAACACAGACCTGTGGTATTTTCCTCGAAGAACCCTGTTTGTTCTTCTTACCACCATCTAACCTAAGACCTTCTTCTGCAACTCATTTGTTTTGCTTCTTGTGTCTTTGCCACCCAGAAATGGACCCCATGCATGCCTGTGTATACCCTATGCAGTGGGGAGAGTTGTGGTGAATCAGCCACTTCCCCATCTGACTTTCTCATGGTATCACCAACTCCTCTACCTTCCCCAGGGAAGCTTTAAGTCCTCACCAATCTTTTTTGACATGTCCCAGCATTCTGGACAACATCTGCAAATATCGACATTGCTCAGGTAGAAAATCCTGCCAGGTGAGGACATGGGCAGGTAGTCTCAATTGGACTTCAGCACAGCTCAAAGATTTCAGCCACTGTGCAATTTTAGTTACCTTTGTGTTTGCCCACATCAGCTGGCAGCTCCTTCTCTCCCAACTTTAATCGTTTAACGGTAGCTTCTAAGCTATCTTCCATTTTGGGGGGTGTTCCTAGATTTCGATCTCATTTCCTCTTTCCTAAATGATTTCTTCCCTCCACTGTGATCACATGGAACCCTTTTCTTCTGATTTAAAACACTGTTAGTCTTTCTCCCATGCTATTAAGAAGCTTCGCCATCCCACACCTCTCCCGCTAACAACAGTTACAGACCCAATGCACACATGTACACCGTGTGATTTAGGCTTTGCATTCAACTCTCTCTGACCTTTTACCTTAGTCTTAAGACTGTCCTAAGGGATTCAGGCCTTTCCATGTAGTATCATAGCTAGGAGACTATGAAAAAAAGATAACAATGCATTGATTTTTATTTACACATCTGGATATTTGAAGGCTTCTGGAAATTACTTAGCTACTGAAGCCTGGGGATGTATAGACACACACAGATACCCCTCCATTTCACCTTCTCATTCACATGTACATGGCTTGTCAAATGTGCTGAGTTCCTTATGGTTTGGGTTCTGTAATCCTCAGCTGGTATCTCTGCTACCTAGCCCCGCAATATGAAGATGGTTCTCAGATACAGGAGTGAAACAGAGATGAAGAGTCAGGGATGGAGAGGTGGAAGAAACCCGCAGCCTGAACACATAAACAGTGATGATTAAAAAGTGCTCTGCCCATTATTCACAATAGCCAAGACGTGGAATCAACCTAAATGCCCATCAATGATAGACCGGATAAAGTAAATGTGGTACATATACACCGCGGAATACTATGCAGCCATAAAAAAGAACAAGATCATGTCCTTTGCAGGGACAAGGATGGAACTGGAAGTCATTATCCTCAGCAAACTAACACAGGAACAGGAAACTAAATACCACACAGTCTCACCTATAAGTGGAAGCTGAATAATGAGAACACATAGACAGAGAGAGGGGAACCACACACACTGGGGCCTATCTGGAGGCAGGAGGAAGGAGAACATCAGGATAAATAGCTAATGCATGTGGGGCTTAATACCTAGGTGATGGGTTGACACATGCACAAACCACCATGGCGCACATTTACCTATGTAACAAATCTGCACGTCCTGCACGTGTATCCAAGAACTTAAAATTAATACGTTTTTTAAAAGTGCTCCCAGGAGCTTGAGCCTATTTGTATAGGGCTTCTGTCTTATAGCCTTTAATGTGTAAGGACTCCTTGTCTGTTATGTTAGCTGTCCTCAGTCACTCTGTGAGGTTGGGGAGGTGAGCACTATGACTGTTCTCATTTAATTTAATAGGTGATGAGTTGTTTCACAGTGGGCAGGTCTATGCAAACTTAGCCCCCAAAGTTCAAGGAAGCTGAGAGGCTGAAAAAGAGGCTGACAGATCCAGTTTCTCAGAAACATTTAATAGAGGCTTCCAAACAGAAACCAGACAAGATAGTAGATCTCTGCACCATTACTCCCCAGGTCCAGGAAAGGGGGATACGTGGTTCAGAAGTGACGTGTAGGACAATCAACATACCATAACATCAAGGTTGTTTTGACATGTAGGGGCAGGATTTATAGTAAATATAGTGCTCTTACACAGGAACAATAGATAAACTGGAAATCTTACAGGCCTTCCCAGAACTAGGGTTACTCAAAAGTCAACATGGCAGATTAGCATCCAAGATGGAGTTGCTTTAGCCCCCACATGGGTCTAAGAAACAGAGAGGGTGGGCATACTTTCCAACGTGGAAAGTCAGAAGTAGGACTAATGGGCTGAGACGGCAGCCCTGGTAGCACCTTCAACCCAACGCTGGTATTCCTTCAGACAGTGGAAGGCAATGGAGGTAGAGTGGGAGTCACAGGCCTCCACGGCTGCCAGGTAAGTGAGCTATGATGGCTCCATAACCTCTCTGAACCTGTGTTGCCATGTCTGCTGAAGGCACACAGTCTTCCTGGCCTGCCTGCCTTTTAAATGGTTACAGTCTTAAGCTGCATATGGGGTGAGGGTTTTAAAGTCCGTTGTGACCCAGGCAATGCTGGGCATTAGTCCATGTTGCTTCAGGAACGAACCCATACCCTGTATCCAGGCCCATTCTAGTTCTTGGAAGTCTCATTAGTTGGGAGTGGAATGAGATGCCGTCAAGGGAGAAGGAGCACGGGCTGCCCTGCCTTGTACCCCACCTGTCTGTGGGGCCAGTGGCAACAGGCAGCCACTTTTAACTTTCACTTGGAAATATATCTTTGCATTCAGTAGTGAGTTCTTAGAAGATGAGCTTACTGTTCTGAAAATGTTCTAACTGCAGGCTTCAGAGATAGGCAGGCTTTTATATTCTGCAATGCTGTAATGAGAAAAAAGAAAAAGAGATTTAGTTTCCCTGGTCTGCCCCTGAGTATTGCCTAATTGTCTTGAAAAACAATTGACTTGGTCTTTCTCACTCAGCTTCTAATACTAAACATACACATATTATGTCCCCCAGTTTACTTATCTATTTGCCACTGTTGCTTGGGGGAGGTTCATTTCTTCTCAGCCTAAGTAATTTGTTCCCTAAAAATGCCTCCTATAAGGGACATTGAGGCAGAGCCCATATACACGTGCAAGGAAATAGAGAACAGCATCGTTTATGAGGCATGATGCACCAAAGGGTTTGGGCCTCCTTCCCCCACTTCCAACCTCTAAACTTGGCATCCCATTATTTATCTGCATTACTTCTTAAATCTACATTTCACTATGTAGACAAGCCGAGACAATGTTTATTTTACATGAATGAATCAACCCTGGTGCAGTCAATTTATTTCTCCTTAGTAGGATAAAAAGACAATTGTCATGTGATGGACTGGATCAAACATACAGCAGTCGGAAATAATGGTGAAGAAGGTAAAGACCAGCATCCTGACAGCCCAGTGTTATTTTTCTCTCTAAACAGAGGCCGATATGGCTAAACCCCTCTATTCAGTTTCCACACCTTGACCATGAACAATACCCCAAGCGCGACAGTGGACTCGTGTAAACAACCAATTACTGTTTTACAAAGTTAATCACCAGTTGCTGGCTGTTTAGTTATTAGTAAGGAATCAGAGGAATTCAAGCAAATAAGAGTCTGATTCTATTCAGCTTTACAATAATACCTTGTGGGAGCTTATTCTCTTCTGGCCCATTCTCTGCCCAAATCTGCTGCCTAATGGGCTGAGTTGTCCAGAAGCTCGTGGTGATGGAGTTGCAGCAATGACAGATTTCTTTGGTCTGAACTATGTGGACTGTTGCCCAAATTGCCACTTTGTTTTGCTGGCATAGACACAGCTCACTGAGAAGGAGTAACTCCCTGAGGTTGCTTTAAAAAAAGATTTGGCATTTAATAAAAGCAATTCCTTACTTGCATAACAGTTCAAGCCATTTTAGATAATTAAGAAAGAATTCCTTTGAATACATTGTAACTACTTTTTTAAAGTTCTGTTATATTTTTAAAATCCCATTTAGGTTATTTGCACTTTTCCAAGAAACAGAGAACTGTACCTAAGCCAGGATGCATGGTTTGGGGGTCAGCGTCGAGGGGGTGGCTGCCACTGTCTAAAATATGTCTTGGGCCTTCTGTTTGGTTTTCAACCTCTTCCTCCTCCTCATTGTTATAAACCGCAACTGATAACCAAAAACAAAAAAAAAAAAAAAAAAAAAAAAAAAAAAAGTTCCAGTCTTTCGTTTCTTTTCCCCTTTCCAGTGTAGGTACAAGGGTGTAGAACAATGATCTAAAAATCATATTGGCAGAAGGAGATGGGTAGAGCAAAAATCCTGAATAATCTACCAACTTGATAATCATCCCCTGGATATTGATTTGAGATTTGGCTCTGGACGGTTTTCTTCCCTCCCCTCCCCTCCCCTCCATTTTCCTCCCCTCCCTTCCTCTCTCCTCCCCTTCCCTCCTCTCTCCTCCCCTTCCCTCCTCTCTCTTCCCCTTCCCTCCTCTCCGCTCCTCTTTTCTCCTCTTCTCTCCTCTTTCTCTTGATAAGCAAGACCATGGAAGTTGCCCAGTGCAATCAACCCCCAAGCTTTCTTCTTTTCTCATTCAGTCTCCATACTTCACTGAGCTTAAGTAGGTAACCATTTTGGGAGACATGCACAGGTTTCTTATGTGACTGAGACAAATATATTTAACCTTGATTAGTTTTGGGAGATTTCGTTTTGAAATTTAAACCAAGTCAGCATTTAAACAGAACTATTTTCTTTGATTGTGTAGTTTACTTTACAGAACAAGAGGTAGATTTTGATTTGGAGTTTATCATTATTATCATCGTTATTATTTACGTCCCCCAGACCTAGGGGTTAAGAAGTTGTTTACTCTATCATTTCCCAAACTGATTTGCCCTGCAATGGTGCTGCAGCTCCATGGTAGAAAGAATACTGACATAAGAGTCAAGTGATCTTTAGGATCCTAAAACTGATTCTTCAATAAATAACTGTGGTTTTAGGCTGTGATTTCTCAGCCTCCATTTCCTCAATACTGAAATGATGTGTTACTGGATAATTTCTACAAGCCCTTTTAACTTTTATGGTCTGCACTACCAAATGGAGAGCTGTATTTCTTTCCTCCTGGAAAAAGAAAGAAGTCAGGCAGGGAGGCAGGAAGGAAAATAGAAAATGAAGACAGTTTATGAGAAAAACAGAAGGCAAAACCAAGGAATAGAGGCCAATTCTAGCAATACTCCTAGCAAATGGAGAGCTGTATTTCTTTCCTACTGGAAAAAGAAAGAAGTCAGGCAGGGAGGCAGGAAAGAAAACAGAAAATGAAAAAAGGTAAGTGAAAAACAGAAGGCAAAACCAAGGAATAGAGGCCAATTTCTACTGAAGTGGTTGTGTGGCTCCCCTGATCCTTGAAGGCTGAAAGTCATGCAGCAATAGCATACACAATGCACGGTGCAGGCGAAACCTGTATGTCTAGGAGCCGAACCTAGAATCGTTAAAAGCAAATGAGAAAGCTGAAGTGTTGCTCAGTATAGGTAGCAGCTAGAATACTCATCTGTTTTTTTTTGTTTTGTTTTGTTTTGTTTTTAACGTAACAGTCTCTGGAACAGAGTGATAGATGACTAGTCATTGAGCTTAAAAATTCTATGCATTTTTCAAATTAGGTGCAATGAAGGGGAACTGGAAATTGGGAAAGCAAATGGGTTATTGTTTTCCATGTTTCTTGTTTTCTTCACCTACTCTTGGTGGAAGACATTTCTCACAGTATCTGCTGGTTATTATGCATAGCTTTTGTTTTTCCTCCATCAGCTGGGTAGGGGAGCATATTCCTGGGCCTCATGGTCTTCCATGGGTTGAAGGTCGTGTCTCTCTTGCCATCTATGGGTTCTTGGGAGATTGGGGGAGCCGCTTCAGGACCTGTTCCTCCCTGAGGTTGCTCTGCCCCTTGCTATGAGTAGGACCCCTACCCCGATTTGGGTGAGAAAGAGGAGGCCAGTGCCTATGGGAGGCCACAGGAGGGAGAGAGAAGCATGGGCATGCTTGGCGGCGCAGCTCTGATCTGTCGCCACACATCAGATGCCAAATGACTATACTGTAAATTACTCAGCTCCCCAAATTGCCTTGCTTAGGACCCGGAGGCCCCGTGCCTTGGGAATGTTGTGGTTCTTCCTCTCTAGGTGTGGGGTAGATTTGAGCCCAAAGGGCTCTCCTTGGATCTCAAAGAGAAGAGCCTGTTGTGAAGTCTGAGGTGTAGGAAACCTGAGTGCCTCCAGGACTCTGGTCCTTCTCAGCAACCTCCCTGTTGCCACACTTCCATGGAAGTTCCTGGGTACCCTAATCCTAACGATTTTAGGGCTGGGGTCAGTGGCTGCAGGGGGTTGTAAGGAGTTGTCTGTTCTTATTGACCAGCCACTTCTACCAAGATTCCAGACCCACAACGAATTATCCTCTGCATAGTCCCAACACCTTCTTCCAACTCACTTTTATGTAATCATCTTAGATTGCCTTTGAACTCAATAAAACCAAGTAATGGTTCACGTTCCTTGCCTGAGCTTCACGAAATGCTGGGAATGATGAAGAAACATACAAGGATTTGTTTCTGTGCTTAGATGCTAAGGACTAAATCTGGTTCCTTGCCTTTGCCCAGCATGCTGGTGGCTGGACTTTCTTGAAGTCCTCTGAGAAGTTAATCCTACTGTCTCTCAGCCGTGAGAGCTGTGCTCCACCTGTCACTTTTTAGCCTCCTCTCAGGGGTCCTCCCCCGCTTTCACATTCCTCTCCACCCCTCACTTCCACCTCCAACGAGTGTCCTCATTCCGGGCAGTCATCATTCTTAGAGCATGGCACACACCACGGTGAATTACGGTTGTTACTTTGCGTGTTCACCTCTCCTACTTGGAGTCAGGAGCTTCGTCCTATTCTGCACCCTAATGTGGCACAGTGCCTGACACAGAGAAAGTTCTGAACATAGGTGTGCTGAATGAATAGATGAATGCAGGGATGCTGGCTTGGCCACAGTTGTTGTCATTGTACTTTTTGGTCTAGTTTTGCATTTCTTGATCAGCCAAATGTGGTTTATTGATGACAATACAATATTATAGTATGCCTTTTTCTCATTTTGAGGTATTTATGGTGATTTTAAATGCATTTTTCTACTATTTTTGTCATCTATTCTCTGTCTTAAAATACTGTTTTACATTTTTATTTATTTTACTTCATTTTTGAGACAGGCCTTGCTCTGTGACTGAGGATGGAGTTCAGTGGTGCAGTCATAGCTCACTGAGCCTTTAACTCCTGGCTCAAGTGATCCTTTCACCCTAATCTCTTGAGTAGCGAGGACTATAGGTGGGTGCCACTGTGCCTGTTTTTGTTTGTTTGTTTGTTTTTGTTTTTGTTTTTTTGAGACAGGATCCCACTGTGTTTCTCAGGCTGGTGTCAAACTCTTGGACTCAAACTATCCTCCTGCCTTGGCCTCCTAAAGCACTGAGATTATAGGCATGAGCCACTGCGCCCAGCTGCTATTACTTTATTAGTGTTTTTAAAGTGATACATGGTCATTCTTTCCAACCCATCACTTCTGTGACCCCATTCTGAACCACTTCAGCGTTCAAGTTGGTGCCTTGCCTGGATCTCAATGGCTAATTCAGAGTTTAGAAGTTTCTGAAAATGTTTCTTTTTCAGTCAAAAGAGAAGTGGAGACAAATGAGAGAGAAGCAACTATGGAAAGTGTTGGTTTTATAGTAACCTGGCTGTTGAGAAAGCCCATATGAACAATATCTAGCTGGTGCAGCCATAGCTTCCAATTTCAGACCATTTCAAATCCCCTTATGTCATTGATTACTCACAATAGCTCTGTGAGGTAGGTGGAGCAAATTTTTTAAAATTTCTGTTTTATGGGCGGGAGAATGGAAACTCAGAAAAGCTCAATGGCATATCCAAGTTCTCATTAGTGGTGAGCACAGAGGGAGGAATAGAGCCAAGGCCCCTGACTAAATGCAGTGTCCTTGCCACCACACCGATGACCTCTCTATTGTTTCCCTCTTTCTCCCTCTCTTTTTTTTTCCCCAGGAGAATTCTCCAGAAAGGTCAGGGTCCTTCTGTCTCTAGGATTGAGGTTTCTGGGTATTACTCTCCCTGGGGTGGGGATAAAGCCGTCCTTACCTAAGTGTGGCTTAAAGGAAGAAAAAAGTTCTTTGGGTTATTAGCGTCCTACCTTTGGATGTTCATGGAGGCATAGCAGGTTCTAGATATGGTGGCAAATACAGAATGTGGCCAAAGACTGTCATACCTCTCGAGAGCTTCACCATTCTTTATCTCCCTTTAAAGGTACATTTGCTAAAAAGACCTGGATGCGAGGATTGCAGGTTTTACTTTGTGATGCGAAGACCAAATTCTACATATTTTCTCTCCAGCACAAAATCTCTTAAAATCATGTATGATTTCTAAATTTTAAACAACAACTCACGTTTCAGCAATATTTGAAATCACCAATTTCCAAATGCAATAGAAAAGAATTCTAATTCCTTCGATTTCCCTTTGATGGGATTTCTACGGTTAATGTTGTCCCTGTGAGTGAACCTAGTGCTGAGTGTCCTTGGCTTTCCCAAAGTGGAGAGGAGCTGGCGACGATACCAGTTTAATCATAAAGCATCCAAAAGCCTCCCTCTCTCACACACACAAAGAGAGGCTTTGGCCACATAAGTCCCAACATGGTGATCGTTATTTCCTTTTGGATTTAGCCTTCTGGGCTTGTTTCTTTATTAGCGGATATAATGAAGGACACTGGCAGGTGTGAGGAATCTGGCTGCTAGGCTTTGCGCTCTGGGCTCAGTGGTTGATGGCAACACCAAGGTAGTGCACAGCTCTAAGATACCTGGTCACGAGCCTGCAGGCAGCTTTAAGACTTGCTTACTGACCAGGAAGATCTGGAGCTTACCACCCCACAGCCTTCTGCAGGTGGCTCTACTTACTCCTTTTCGTCTTTCCTGGTTACTCTTAGGATGGCCACAGCTAAAGCTTTACTTGACCCAAATTCTTGTGTCAATGAGTACATGAATAAACAGGTCTAGTGCTTTGGTGAAAGTGAAAAAAAAAATCCTCCTATTTATCTGCTTTTTGAAAAAAGATCAAGAAATATTTATTTAGCACCTACTTTGTGCATGTATATGGAGATGAGAAGGAAAGAGTCCCTGATTTAAGGAGATTTCAAATCTAGCACTAGTCCAATAACTAGTCAGAACATCAGTTCCTTCAATCAGCAGACATTTAGTGAGTCCTTCTAAACTAAGCAATGTCCCTGGCACTTGGGCTATACTGGTGAATGAGACAGACATGGTCCCTACCTTCAGGGATCTCAGAGTTCCAAAAGGGAGAGAGACACATGAACAAGCAATGATAGTGGGGATATTACTCCTTACTGTCCTTTGATGAGAGAAGAAGAGAGTGCTCTGATAAACTGGATCTTAAGAAAGATTCACAGGCAAGAAATCAAATATAACTGGGGCACAGGGGCAAAGATTAGAGGATGCTGCAAGGAGAAGCATTTGAAAAAAAATCTTTGAAAGACTTATGAATAGAAGCAGGACGTGAGCAATTTTGGTGGAGGAAATAGCATGAGCAAAAGGCAAGGAGGTGGGAGAGCAGAGTGAGCTCAAAAAACAGTTATCTGGACTGGTTAGAATATACAAGATGGGACAGTTAAAGGAAGTTATGAGCAGAGAGCTGCTAATCTTCATTTATTTTTAATTTTTAAAAAATTATTGCAATCTAAAGAAAGGTTGCTAGGACAGTATTGTTAATTTCCGTATACCTTTCTGTTACATTTTATAATCTAATTATTTACATTTTGCCATATTCTCTCTCTCTATATATGTGTGTATGTGTGTGTGGGTGTGCATGCACGTGTGTGTGTATGTATGCATATATATATGTAATTTTTGTTATTGTTGTCATTGAGCCATTTGATAGTAAGTTGTGAACATCATGACCTTGTATCTCCCAAAATTACACTAATAGAATTGTATTTGTGCTTATTCTTCTACATTTAAAAAAACTCACGAAAGGTAGCTCACCTCCTCTTCCCATTATCATACCCTGTGCTCCACCCCACACCGGAGCTTCTTTTAAGGTAGTTTCAGCTCCACTTGCATCTTTCTGAGCTTTGAAATGAACAGCTGCTGAATAGCCAGGTTGCTTAGAGAAAAGAAACAAGTTTAAACAACTCCAAAGTCATTCGTAGTCTCTGCTGGGTTGAAGCAGACGGGGCCATCTGTGCTTTCTGTTCATATCTCAGGACCTGAAAGAAAATATTCTATGAGGCTTAGGAGAAAATGACATAAAATGAATCCATTCTGCTGTCAGCGATCATAATGAAACGAGAGAACAGGTACAAAATCAATTCATTCTTATTATAATTTTCAGATTGCCATCTTCCCGTTTGTTCGGATGCAGGTCTGATGGCTCAAATTGGTCTTTGTGAGCTTTTTTGGTCTTTTAATATTGGCTTATCAGTTCCAGTAATTTTACCTCCCAGAGTGAAATTGGCTGCTAACGTTTGGAGGAAATCCGTGCTGTATTTTTCGTAAGTTTTGCTGATCGTCACTCACCAGCCTACAGTAAATGTGCTTCTGGCTTATTAAGAAGACAGCCACAGAGACTGGACGCTTTATTACAGATCCACTGATGGTTCCAGGAGCTTTTCCCCAGCAGAGAGAGCCTTTGTGAAGCATTTATCTATTTATCTATTTTTCTGCCATAATACCTTAGATCTTCTGTTCAGAAGTCTTCTCATTTGACCATAAGGATAAAAGAGAAAACTCAGGCCTACAAACAATTCTTTTATTTCTCCTTCAAGGCTGTGTGTGTGGACCTCATAGAGAGAGATTAGGAAGGAAAAGAAGGGCAGAAGGAAAGGCAGTTTGAAGGCAATTGTTAACCTCATCCTATCTTTCTCCTGTTGCAAAGTAATAATAGGAATATGCAGTTATGTCCTTTTTATAAAAATATGTTATGCTAATTAAAAAATAATGCATGGTAATTATTTTTCAAATAATTGAAAAAGAAGAAATTAATTGTTCATAATACTACTCACCAAAGATAACTACTGTTAACAATTTAGTATTTTTTAAATCAGTCTTTGTGAGTTTAAAGCCTAGAGTTGATTCATATAAAATTTTTAAGATGATCTTTTCATTTAATATTACATAAAGTCTTAGTCATCTTTGTTGGAAGTTACATAATAACTTATCTTTTGGATATACCATATTTACTTTATCACTTTTTATTTCAAGCAGCTACTTTGCTTCCTAGTTTTGTTCTATTTTGTTTATCCTATAAAGATTGCAGCAGTGAATATTCTTATGCAAAAAAAAGCTTTTATGTGTGTAACAGGTAATTTTCTTGGGATGGATTTCGATGAGTTAAATTACTGGGTCAAAAAATAGGCATATTGTAAAGGCTATCTATATTTGCCTTTAGAGAGTTTTTAAGAATGCTCTTCCAGAACAATTTATACTCCCACTAGAAGGGTATAAGAATGCTTATCTCACTCAACACTTGCCAGAACTGCATATTACTTTTGAAATATTTTTTAATTAGATGGGCAAAGGAAAACTGCCACCTTAAATTACAGTTCTTTGCTTACCAGTGAGGCTGAACAACTTTTCATATTTGTTAGCTCTTCGTGTGTGTGTATGTCTGAATTTTCTGATGTTCATAGCCTTTTAACCTGCTTGTCTTAGTGCTTTTCTAAATTATTTGGATGATAGCAGGACTAACCCTCCATCTACTACATTTGTTGTAAATTTTCCCCAATTTGAAAGTCTTTTGCAATATTTGTATGCAGTTGTAATGCAGACATACTTCCATTTTTTGTGCTTTACTTTATTCACTTCACAGATATTGCAGCTTTTACAGATTGAAGGTTTGTGGCAACTGCATGGAGCGAGTCTGTCAGCACTATGTTTCCAACAGCATGTGTTCCCTTCATGTCTCTGTGTCACATTTTGGTAATTCTCGCAATATCTCAAACTTCATTATTATATCTGTTATGGTGGTATGTGATTGGTGATCATTGATCTTACTCTTCTAATTGTGTTGGGATGCCACAAACCATGCCCCTATAAGGTGGTGAAGTTATTCAATAAATGTGTGCTCTGATTGCTCTACCAACCTGCCATTTTCCTAACTCTCTCCCTCTCCTTGGGCCTCCCTGTTCCCTGAGATACAAAAATATTGAAATTAGGTCAGTTAATAACCCTACAACGGCCTCTAAATGTTCACGTGAAAGGAAGAGTAGTATGTCTCTCACTTTAAGTAAAAAACTAGAAATGATTAAGTCTGGTGAGTAGGCATGTCAAAAGCTGAGACAGACTGAAAGCTAGGCTTCTTGTGCCAGTTAATCAAGTGTGATGGAAAAGAAAATTATTGAAAATTAAAAGTGCTACCCCAGTGAACACACAAATGATTTTTTTTTTTTTGAAGCAAAACAGCCTTATTGCTGGTATGGAGAAAGTTTTAGTGCTTTGGATAGAAGATCAAACCAGACGCAATATTTCCTTAAGTCAAAGCTTAATCTAGTGCAAAGTTCTAACTCTCTTCAATTCTATGAAGGCCAAAAGAGATGGAGAAGCTGTAAGAGAAAATTGGAAGCTAGCAGAGGTTGGGTTCATGAGGTTGAAGGAAAAAAGCCATCTTTATAACATGAAAGTACAAGGTGAAGCAGCAAGTGCTGATGGAGAAACTGTAGAAAGTTATCCAGAAGATCTAGCTAAGATAATTGATGAAGGTGGCTACACTAAACCATCGAAGTAGGCAAAACAGCCTTATGTTAGAAGAAGATGACACTTAGGACTTTCATAGTTACAGAAGAGAAGTCAATGCCTGGCTTCAAAAACTTCAAGGGACAGGCTGACTCGCTTGTTAGGGGTAAATGCAGGTGGTGACTTTAAGTTCAAGTCAGTGTTATTTACCATTCTGACAATCCCAGGGCTCTTAAAATTGTGCTAAATCTACTTTGCCTGAGTTCTATAAATGTAACAAGGGCTGAATGACAACACATGTGTTTACAACATGGTAAATCATGTAAACTGAATATTCAATAAATGGAATATTTTAAGCTCACTGTTAAGACCTACTGCTCAGAAAAAAATGGTTCCTTTTAGAATGTTACTGCCCATGGACCATGCACCTCGCCACTGGAGAGCTCTGATGGAGATATGCAGGAAAATTAATGTTTTTATGCCTACTAAAACAGCATCCTTTCTGCAATCCATGGATAGTGGGCTAATTTTGACTTTCAAGCCTTACTGTTTAAGAAATATGTCTTGTAAGGCTATAGCTGCCATAGATAGTGATTCCTCTGATGGATCTGGGTAAAGTAAGTTGAAAACGTTCTGGGAAGGATTCACTATTCTAGATGCCATTTAGAACATTTTTAATTCATGGGAGGAGGTCAAAATATCAACATGAACAGGGGTTTAGAAGAAGTTGATTCTAACCCTCATGGATTACTTTGAGGGGTTCAAGACTTCAATGGAGTCTTCATTGGAGGGAGCAATTAGAGATGTGGTGGAAATGCAAGAGAATTAGAATTAGAAGTGGAGCCCAAAGATGTGACTGAATTGCTGCAACCTCATGATCAAACTTGAATAGATGAGATGTTGCTACTTGTGGATGAGCAAAGAAAATGGTGTTTTGAGGTGGAATCTACTCCTGGTAAAGATGCTGTGAACATTGTTGAAATGACAGCAAAGCGTTTAAAATCTTGCATAAACTTAGTTGATAAAGCAGTGGCAGGATTTGAGAGGACTGACTTCAATTTTGAAAGATTTACTCTGGGCAAAATGCTATCAAACAGCATCATATGCTACAGAGAAATCTTTCATGAAAGGAAGAGTCAATGGATGCAACACACTTCATTATTGTCTTATTTTAAGAAATTGCCACAGGCACCCCAACCATCAACACTGAGGCAAGACCCTCCATCAGCAAAAAGATCATGATTCACCGAAGACCCAGATGATTGTCAGTGTATACTGCTTTTTAGAGATTATGCCATTGCATACTTAATAGTCTAAGTGCAGTGTAAGCATAACTTTTATATGCACCAAAACCAAAAAAGTTGTGTCACTTGCTTTATTGCAGTGGTCTGGAAATAAACCCTCAATATCATTGAGGCATTTCGAATGGTCACATTTTCCTCATTTTCTTTTAATCCTTTTTACTGATTTTAATCTTAGAAAATCCTATCTTATCTAAAGATGTGCAAAATACCATTTTGTGTTTCCATTGAGTTTTGTTATGGATTATTTTTCTTACACTTACTTTATCTGCCTTTTATTGTGGTAGATGATTTGAATTGAGGTTTCAAATGAGTTTTTCCCCCAAAAGTTAACTAGTGGCCCCAGCAGTAATTATTATCTAGTGCTACCCTCCCCCTGAAACAACTGAGATGTCCCATTTATTACATATTAAATTCTTTTTTTTTTTTTTTTTTTTTGACGGAGTCTCGCTCTGTCGCCCAGGCTGGAGTGCAGTGGCTGGATCTCAGCTCACTGCAAGCTCCACCTCCCGGGTTCACGCCATTCTCCGGCCTCAGCCTCCCAAGTAGCTGGGACTACAGGCGCCCAGCACCTCGCCCGGCTAGTTTTTTGTATTTTTTAGTAGAGACGGAGTTTCACTGTGTTAGCCAGGATGGTCTCGATCTCCTCACCTCGTGATCCGCCCGTCTTGGCCTCCCACAGTGCTGGGATTACAGGCTTGAGCCACCGCGCCCGGCCCATATTAAATATTTATACAGACTTGAGTCTGTTTCTGGAGTCTCCACTGGACTGTTCCATTATTCCGTCTACCGACCTTCTGCAACTGTTCACTGTTCCATCTATTTTTGTGTTAGTATCACACATTTTAAGAATTAAAGCTTTATAAAATACCTAATGTATAGTTAGAGAATTCCCCATCCCTCCATTCATTTTCTCTAACAAAAAAGGTTAAAACTATTTTTAGCTATTTGTTACAACAGAGGAGTTTTAGAATCATTTTTCAAGTTCCAAAGAAATTATATTCATATTTTGGTTAGAATTGTTTAAACCTATACATGCACACAAATGTCTTCAAGGTTACAACTCTTATTTCATAAGCTCATGTTACGATCAGAATTGCTGATTCCTTAACATCTATGGAAAACACAGAATACTCATTTTCAGATAACTTAGTGCCTCTGAATCACCCTGATTGTTTAGAGAAAATCCTGAAATGCAGTATTTCAAATTCCCTCGAATTATAATTATTAATTGATGATAAATGACAAAGACTGTCTCTTGGTCTATATTGCACAAACCATAGAAACTAGTTGAAAGTAAGTCAATGAATAAATAAATGGATGGATGAATGAATGAGATTGCAAAAGCGTCATGAAAAGCAAGAGATCTGGTCTACCAGAGGCCTTCAGTATCATCTGGGCAGTGGTGACTATTGTTTGGAAATCTTTTTTTTTTTTTAAATGATACTTTAAGTTCTGGGATACATATGCACAATGTGCAGGTTTGTTACATAGGTATTCACATGCCATGGTGGTTTGCTGTACCCATCAACTCGTCATCTACATTAGGTATTTGTCCTAATGCTATCTCTCCCCTAGCCCCCAACCCCCTGACAGGCCCTGGTGTGTGATGTCCCCTCCCTGTGTCCATGTGTTATTGATCAACTCTCACTTATGAGTGAGAACATGCGGTGTTTGGTTTTCTGTTCCTGTGTTAGTTTGCTGAGAATGATGGTTTCCAGCTTCAGCCATGTCCCTGCAAAGCATATGAACTCATCCTTTTTTATGGCTGTATAGTATTCCATGGTGTATATGTGCCACATTTTCTTTATCCAGTCTATCATTGATATGCATTTGGGTTGGTTCCAAGTCTTTGCTATTGTGAATAGTGCTGCAATAAACGTATGTGTGCATGTGTGGAAATATTGTCTGACAACATCAATTACATATGATACAGAGATAGGAAAGTAAATGTTTATTGAGTTACGCTGGGCATTTTGTTAGGTGTTTTCCATGTTATCTAATAGAAGAAAAATAAGATAAAGGAAAGGAAGAGACTTGCCAAGAGGTCACAGAGACTGTAAGAGGTGGACCCAGATACCGATTCCTGTCTCCTGGGCTCCAGAGCCTTTGCTGTCACTCCAGTTTCTACAGCCTATGCGTGGGCAGGTCTAATGTATAGGATCTTAAAGAAGGATTATTTTTTGGCCAGGCGCGGTGTCTCATGCCTCTAATCCCAACACTCTGGGAGGCCGAGGCAGGCGGATCACCTGAGGTCAGGAATTTGAGACCATCCTGGCCAACATGGTGAAACCTCGTCTCTGCTAAAAATACAAAAATTAGCTGGGTGTAGTGGCGGGCACCTGTAATCCCAGCTACTTGGGAGGCTGAGGCAGGAGAATTGCTTAACCTGGGAGGCAGAGTTTGCAGTGAGCCAAGATCGTGCCATTGCATTCCAGCCTGGGCGACAGAGTGAGACTCCATCTCAAAGAAAGATTTGTGTGTGTGTGTGTGTGTGTTCCAATGTCAATATGTCAGAAATAGCAATGGGTAGTAACATTTTAGAAGTGAAGTCCCACTGATGATTATTTACCCTTGGAAAAGACCCATAAGATTCATCTTTTTTCTGTTATATGAAAGTAGGTCCACAAGGATGTGTGCCATGAAGGAATCTTCTGGTGTATACTGAGAACAACAGGATTTTGCACAGATTAACATTTTTTCAAGTCCAGTCTATGTCACTTGTGATTGCATAGACATGGCTCTTGGAGGCTTAACCTGGCATCTGGTCTTAACACGAGCAGCCCTGCTTTAATCTACTTTCCACTCCGCCACCCTCCATCCTGACAAGATAGTCTAATTATGGCAGATGCAGGGTTGTGAACTGTGGTTTACTCTTCTTAAAAAAATGACATTAACATTGCTGTAATCATTCTTTAGCTGCATACATTAGAGATTTCTTCCCTAGAGCCCTAAACACTTTGCAAATGTGATCTCATTAACCCACATGCCTACCCTCTGTGGTAGGTCGGCTGTCTTGACGGCATTCGGGGATTGAATTATGCAAAGAGAAAGTGGTCTCTTCAGAGCTGCCCGCCAGCTGGAGATGGGATCAGGATGAACATAAAATCTTAGAACTTTACAGGGCCCTGGATATTACCTAGTCTGACATCCTCAACAAATAAGCAGGAAACTGAGGCCTGGAGGGGCCATGCTGCTAAACTCCAAGGTTCTCCATGGCCAAATGCTATTATCACCTGGGAAGCTTAAAAATAATAGCATTATCCAGGTTCCACTCCAGATCAATGTAATCGCAGTCTCTGGGACCTCCCCACATGAATGATTTTAAATGCTCCTTAGGTGATTCTAATGAATAATCGTGGTTGAGATTTAACTGGACAACAGCAGACCCAGGAGAAGCCCCATTCATTCACCCTAGTCTAGGGGTCTGCCTATGGCTTCACTTTGTCATTCTCCATCATACAGTTTGGTTTATGAGAGAAGTTCTTGTGGTTTTAATCCAAGCTGGCATCTTTCACACAGGAAATAAACGGGGTAATTTCTTAGCTTTTCACTTCATTTCACCAGCAGAGGCACATTGTAAAGCTGTGGCAACATGGTACAGAAGTAACTGTGTGACTCTGCCAAGCCAGTCAATCAACTGGTCAGCTCACTGGACAGAATCAGTCAAATTGGTTGGTTGGCTGATTTAGCCATTCCAGATAGAATAGCCTGCCTGGTTGGCTAAGTGTGGTCATTACTCTTCTATACCTTGCCTTTTACAAGGAGGTGTGATGATGTTTATTTTCCACCATAAGCTCAGTGCTAGGGAGCACTGGAGATTCTCAGCATTTGCTCTGTAAAAAAATAAACGAAATGATATCCTCTAGCATTATAAGCATTAGAGATTCAAGAGTTCATCACAGTGCCCATAGGAGGGGCTCAATAAATGGTAGTAATTATGGTGTTCATATTGCCCTGGAATATTGCAATGACCTAGACTCAGACCCAGGCAGTCACACATAGGCATATGTGTACAGACACACACACACACACACACACACACACACACACACACAGTGTTCCAGGATGGAGCATGTTTTTAGACTCAGCCATTTGCAAAACTTAGCTAAAGTTGATGGTGGAAGGAAGGAATAACCAGTCTACTAACTCTTCTACCTTCGGAAAGAAGTGTCAATGTAGAAAGTGACATTGGTTAGGGAACTGAAAATGCAAAGACCATAAAGCTTTGTCTGAATAAGAAAACACAGTTACTTCTTAGGCTTTATTTGAGGTGCAGCTATAATGGGTCTCTTGGCTCTTGTTCCTTAGCCCTCCAGGTTGTAAAGCTGAAGTCCTTTGACCCTGGAATCTGGGATTACCCTGTCCTGCAGCTCATGAAGCTCTTCCTGTCCCTTTCTGTTCTATTATTTTTGACAGTCAGTTAGTCTTACTGAGGTTCTTTGAGCCTCTTTGCTATGTTCCCAGAAACTCAGTCTGCATCAGTTGCCTGTGTACCTTTCCTAATCTCTTGTTCAAGAGCTGGGTCCTTGTCTAGTTCCCTCCCTTTCTCTTTCTCATGAATACCCAAGTCCCTATATAACTTCTAATCTCTCCCAGGCCGGGGAGTCCATCATGCAAGCAACAGAAATGGAAAGAGAAAGAAAGCAATTGTTGCTCCTGGTCTCCATAGCAGGCTCTTAGGATCTGTCTAGACCTCTCTGGTTTTGGCAGCTAGACACTTGTTCCTTCTCTGACAAGGAATGTCATATTAATCGGTCCACTGGAATATCCCTCACTGCCTGCCTCCCATGACATCGTAGCCCTTCCTGTCATGACAGGTGCTGTGACTATGTGGCCAGGCTCTGACCCACCTCACGAAGCACTCAGTGAGTTATCACTAGGCTCCTTAATCTCACCAGCTATACTATAGCCAGATGGCTGGATGAGCTGAGACAAGTTCGTTTGTTGTCCTTATAGACAGGTCATAGGCTAAAGAGCAGACAGAGGCTGCGCGGTACATCTCTTAGCAATTGTGATCACTGCTTGTTTCAACAAACTTTTTTGCCTTTATACAAATCCCTGGTGTCTGCCGCAAATGATGGTATGTTTTCATTTCCACGACTATGCCACACCTAACCAACATTTCCATAACACTTTGAATAAAGGTGTAGATTCTAATCTCACTTGAATGGAATTTATGTTTATAGAAGAATACCAAAGATCATTGGTGATTTTGATTCCATTCTACTTTGGTTGGGACATTTGGTTGGGATGTAGGTCATTTGGTCCCACCCACATTTTCAACATCATTTCTGCTTCTTCCTCGGAGGACCACTTAAATATTCTCCCTTATTTAACCTGCTCTACCGTCTTGCCACTTCTTATCTGCATACTTGCTGCTTCCTCTCTATAGACTGTCTTTTTCTCATTCTCTTCCTGGCTAACTCTGACTCATTTTCTAAAATCCAACCCACGCATGTGTCAGCTCCCTTGTAAAGCCTTCCTGGGCTACTCTCTTTCCCTATGCATATGTCCCATGGACCGCTTGTCATATTGCTGTGAGCTCCAAGGAGAAGCCTGTACATTGTTTATCTTCACATACTTGATGTGCATAGTATGAGTCCAGTAAGTGCTTTGGTGCCAGTGTATACATTTAACTGCAAATTAATAAACACTGGCCTTGGATTGCCCTCTGTGACTTTTGACTCAGTCATAGAAAAACATTAAGTAGCTTAAGGAATAAAGCCCTAATTAATCCATCTTTGTATCCCCTACTCAGCACCCAGCACTGTGTCTCGGACATAGTAGGTACATGTATTCTAGATGAATAAACAATCACTGGATAGATTATTGCAGTGCTAATGTGCCTGGCCTAAAAATGGTATTTGCTTGGGTTAGATTGAACCTGATGTGAAACATGTGTGAAATTGGACTTCAAGAGGCTTCTTTCTGTTGAGGAGGCTTCCATTCCCTTTCAAAAACTTCCAGGGAAGGCCAGGCGTGGTAGCTCACACCTGTAATCCCAGCACTTTGGAAGGCCGAGGCAGGTGGATCACGAGGTCAGGAGATCGAAACCATCCTGGCTAACACGGTGAAACCCTGTCTCTACTAAAAATACAAAAAATTAGCTGGGCGCGGTAGTGGTCGCCTGTAGTCCCAGCTACTCGGGAGGCTGAGGCAGGAGAATCGCTTGAACCCAGGAGGTAGAGGTTGCAGCGAGTCGAGATTGTGCCATTGCACTCCAGCCTGGGCGACAGAGCAACACTCCATCACAAACAAACAAACAAAACAAACAAACAAAATTCCCAGGGAAATCCTCAGAACATTTGTCTATATAAACTTAATAAGCAGAGTGAATACAAGGAAACTTTTCATTAGCATTTATTTTCCACCTGGACTTTGGGCTCCCACAACTGAGACTCTGACCTTCTACAGTCGGGGACTACATTATTCACCTTTTACCTTGCCTCACCAAGCACAATACACAATTGGTGCTTTATAAATGTTTACTGAGGGAGTGACCACGTGGTGATCTGTATACCACTCTTGGAAGCCCTCCAGCACCATGGCTCTTAACACACATCTAGGTATAACATTGATTGCTGCGGATGCCATTTCCTTTCTAGGAGAAGTTATTTGTTCAAGTGCAACTTGCTGGCCTTTGCATTGTCCTCTGAAAAGAATCCCTGATGGCTGTGCAGATGCTTTAGTTAAGTGGAATGAGATGGTTTCCATTTTCATATTGTTAGGGAGTGCCACTCGTGTTGGTCGATGAGTGCTGGTTAGAGCTGGGGGACGATCTCCTATCCTTCTCGGGTTCTATAGACATTTCAGATAACATAAGGTAAAGAAATGAAAGACTGGATGGCAAAAGGAGGAAAAAAACTAACCTAGGCAAAGAAAACGAATACAAGAAAACTCCAAAGGACATGAAAATCGGTAGCATTCATCATTAAAAGGGGAACATCAATCATTCTTAGTCTCATTTTATCTTCATTGTGTGCCTGAGTGAAGGCGAAAGTGGAAATGACAATGGCGGAAATTTTTTAAAGCCACTTTATCTAGGAACAGTGAATAAGAAAGATATTTAGTTCCAACCTTGCAGAGAGGGTGTGTGTGTGTGTGTGTGTGTGTGTGTGTGTGTGTGTGTCTACTCAAAAACATTTCTCCCTAGGTAGATGATATTCCCCCTGAATCTCTCCTATGCTTCCTGCTATCAGGGGAATGAAAGATAGGGGAGCAGTCAGAACTACAGAGAGGGTGCTGACGGGAGGCCGGGATGGGGGGTGGTGAGGGGTCAGTAGTGCGGTAGTGGTCTGTGGCTTCGGCTCGTACTAAATTCATTTTCCCACTGCAGAATTCATATTCAACCCCATCTACTTTCTTTCTTGGTCTTAGCCTTGCAGCTCTGCACACATTTGTATGCTTTGCTTCTTGTTTTACACATTTTCCCAAGTCACATGGACTCATGCCTGTGTAACTCACCTCTGTTCATGCAAGGTTGTGTGAAAGGTTGTGGACAAATGGAACTTTTGTAAGTCGAATCATCTTTCAGATGTATTTGGGAGCTTTCTATTTAACAGAAGGCAGGCTTGAGTCTTGGACGAAATGAAAAAGACTTTAGCAATCTCACTCACATTCCAGTTTGTTTCTTCTGAAAGGTAATTTTGTGTTTTTATCACCAGTTTTCTTAAAGCTGAGTCTGGTTTTCCTGAAGCAACAACTGGGTGCCTGCCATTTGCAGGATATTGGTATGTTCTGCTGAAGTGGCTCCCACCTCTCACGCCCCTCATGTATACCAGGAAGTGCCAGGGACAGAATTATCCTTTGCTTGTGTCTAACTCCTTATACCCATGAGCTTATGTGCACCAGGGTATCAGCAGTGCTTAGAGGCAGGTAGCGGAGAGAGGGCAGAGTCCTGTGAGAAATCTGTGGTCAGAGTGTAGGCCCAGCTCTCCTGATGTCTAAGCCAGTACTTGTCCCTCTTTTTTCTATGCTGTCCCCCACAGCAGGATCCATCCTGAAAAGGGATGCTTCTTGTCAATGGTTCAGGGCAGTTTGCCTTGATTCTCCCCTTCTGTGTCAGAGGCACATTCAAAACTGCTGGTGGAAGGAGATGCTGCCTTTGTGGGTTTCTCACAGCTCCTCTAGTTGAGCCATGCTTTGTAAAGTAAAGCAGAACATAGCACTGTATCTCTTGCTAAACAACTGGGAGAATGGTTTAGGAGGCACTATAATGTAGTGCAAAGGCTAGGTTAGATTCTTGGGTTCAATCATAGTTCCAAATAATTATGAGCAGTCTGAACTTGGACCAGTTCTTTTTTTTTTTTTTTTTTTTTTTTGAGATGGAGATCTCTGTCATCCAGGCTGGAATACAATAGTGTGATCTCCGTCCACTGCAACCTCTGCCTCCTGGGTTCAAGTGATTCTCCTACCTCAATCTCCCAAGTAACTGGGGATTATAGGTGCCTGCCGCCACACCCGGCTAATTTTTGTTCTTTTAGTAGAGACAGGGTTTCACCACATTGGCCAGGCTGGTCTTGAACTCCTGACCTCAAGTGATCTGCCCGCCTCGGCCTGCCAAAGTGCTGGGATTACAGGCATGAGCCACTGCGCCTGGCCTGGACCAGTTCTTTAACTCCACTGAACCTCAGTTTCTTCACCCATGAGACAGATGTGTTCATATCAGCCTCAGAAAACTGTGAATATTAGAGAAAATGTATATGCAGCATGGTAGGTGCTAAAGAGAAACTCTCATTGTCATTTGTGTTTATTAGCACTAAAGTTCTTTTTACCCCATCTTTGTCTTGTTCTCTACTTTGTCTACACTTCCATTTTCTGTTGTTACACTTCTCTTGTGGTTTCCTAAAGACATTTTCTTGGTTCTATCTCCTTGCTCCCTCATTTCTTCCTTTCTTCTTTTGTCTCCCTCTCTTTTCTCTCTGTCTCTCTCTCCCTCTCTCAGTCTCTCGCTGTCTCGCTTTCTCATATCTAATATCATGGCATTCCTGTTCTTTCTTCTACGTAAGAATTATAACATTTCAAAGCTGAAATAGCCCTTGGAGATTCTCAGATCTAGCTCCTATGTGTGAGATGAGACAATTGATGCCCAAGGAAATTAACATCTTACACACGACTGCCAGTTGGTGGAATCCTGGAGGACTGGGGTGGGTGCTCAGGCCACCCACTCCGTAACAACACTTTGTCCCTGGGGGTGACCATGGGAGGGTCCTCGATCCCCAGGGAACCAGTGAGGACAGGGATGTTACAGTTCTTCGTTTCCCTAAAGGGTAGTGTTTTTCCTGTGTCCTTTCTAACTCCTCAGGAGCACTTTATATTTCAAAGCTTTTTGATAAAACAACTAAACCAACTCATCTCCTGGGACAGCAAAACTCAGCAGCGATTTCTCACGAAATTCTCTTATTGTTGGACTAGACTGAGGATATTTTTAATTTTTTTTCTTGCAATCAAAAAAATTTATAGTTGCTCAGCATGGATAGTACATCATGAATGGCTGGTTGTGGGTCTTTGATCTCATTTTTATGTGTCTGATTTCTCAATAATAAATGGGCTTTTGTTAGGAGACAGGTTGACACTTACTGAGTTTGCTCTTTATGGGTCTGTAGTGAGTTGGGAGCCAGCTGTGGATGTGTTCTCTCTTCTTGGTCCTACAGCAAAACTGTGACTTGACACATGATTGAACATTGTTGCCTAGGCCCTTTCAATAGTCCAGGCATTTGAAAAGAGAGAAAACTATGTTCCATCCAAGAGAATAGCATCTAAGCTAAATGTCAGGTGACAATTTAGCATAGTTGTGACTGATATGATCCATCACAGAGCGGGGGAGAACTATTGATTATGATGCAGATAAGAGAAAAACACATCCCAGAGACAAAGGTAGGAAAAAGGGAAGAACCCGAAGAGCCCGTAATGTGACCGGTTGTCTTTAAGTCACTGCCCTTGAGGAATGACAAACGCCTTGCCCTGGCTCAGATTTCTTTGAAACAGCCTAGAAATGGAGCACAACACTGCTACCATCGCAGGCAGGAGTTATGTTAAAGAAAGCTGTTTTGAGTAATGCTCATGAACAGCAAAATGGCTCACACAACAGAACATCCTTCTAGAATGTGGTCAAAGGGCATTCTGCAAAAGGGCCTGAGAATGAGGACTGGGGAAGAGGAACTGGCATAAACATGTCAAGAAGGCTCATTTTTCTGTACTCTTGAAAGGCAAGGTGAGAGGCAGAGGCACACAGAAGGCTGGCTCTGGGGAGTGATAATGGCATTTGGAGCTTTTCACTTCTGTGTAGGTCGCTGGTTCAGTTCAAAGCCTAACTGCTCGAAATTGTTACTGCTTGATGGCTGATGGGAAATTAGGTCCTGGCTTTCAATCTGCCTCCTAAAAGTATTCCCTGGGAATTAGTCTCCCTTCCTGGAAGACTGACAAAGGCTGGGAAAGGCAACAGGTACATAACTGTTCTGACGCCAGAGGGGCTCTTGGTGGAGTGGGGTGGGGTTAACGCTGGCCAGGCACAGGAGAGGGAAGGCCGTGAGGGGCTGGTGATGGTGGTGGGTACCAAAGAAGAAAATGCTTTATTCCTGCAGCCCCTGGAAGTGTGAGGGCTACAGGAATCCTGGGGCCGCCAGTGGGCAGACCAGCTTGGGGACCATAGACAGCAAGTTGAATGGAGTCCCATGAAGAAACTCATACTTGTCTCTAGAGGGCACAGTCCTCCTTACAGATCCACAGGTCTCTTCACCCTACCTCTCTCTGATCTACCTCTGGCTCCCTGACTCCAGAGAGTCCTTGTCTAATCTCAGGACAGGCAAGTTTGATTGATGGGCTGTATTCCAAATCTCCTAAGACTCTTGCAGAGCAATTTAGCTCTTAGAATTAAACAACTTTTTTGTGTGTTTCTATCATTGTTCCCCCTCCCCTGAGGCAATGACATGAGGAAGAGATAGGGTAACCAGATAAGGGGAAATCTATGGAATAAAAAGCACCTCAGTTAATATCTCCAACTGTCAATCCTGCTATACTTCCCTACTTGTTTTTCTTTTGACACTAACTTGACGCCTGGGCTTCTGAAGCCTACACCCAGCCCGTCTAGGGGACCACTGTGGGCCCAATTCTTTCTATCTAGAGGAAATTCCCTGTGGGCAGTTCACGAACCCAAAAGCTGTGAGAAGGCTGATTTTGTGTCGTAGGACAGGTTAGCAGAGGATAGGAGACAAAGAAAAGAGCCCATGGAGAACTTGGCTAGAAAATTCTCTCCTGATCCCCCAGCTTTTTCTTTTGCAAAACAGGAGGTATGAGGGTATTGCCCTCAATGAAGGGCTACTACTTCACGGCTTATAACCTTTCAGACACAGGTTTAGGAGATGAGAAAAACCTCACTACAGTTCATCACCCATCATAGGCATGCAGTGTCATTTTTATATGGGTGAGACAGATTCTTCATTTGCTTCACACATTGTAACGATTTGATGTCACTTTGCAGATGATCTGTTTCTTCAAAAGTGTGCCTAGTGCATCGGCTGTGTGATTGCAGGCATGTTCTCTCTCCTTCCTGGAGGAGGGGAGCCTTCTGGTGACATGCAAGGCCCATGCAAGGAGGATGGGGAACCTGGCATGCTAGACCTATCAGTAAGCCTGGGAGAAGCCCAGACAGTGGTTTCCACTGGTCTCTGGAATACAGAGATTTGTGCAAAAGCTTAAAGGCTGGGATGTAGTTCTTTGAGGGAATCGCCCAGCCAAGGCAGAGGGTGGGATGGAAAACAAAGATGGTACTCTCTGGAACAAGCTGCTGCCTCCACAGCCCTGACAGATGTTGTGCAGCCTTCATGCTCTGTCTGGGTAGTAAGTGGGTGTCTTTTAAATATTTGTGTGTAAGTTTCTCTCTCACTACCCCTTGAAATCTCTGGGGACAATGTCTGAATCATCTTTGTTCTGTTTATTCCTGGCAGCTTCCAGACACATAGAAAGTGCACAGAAAATCCTTGCTATCAGAATGAATGAAAGGGGAGAATGAAGTCCAGGTAGTTCTGTCTTTTCTGAAGATGATGTTTGAATGTCTTGGCAAATTTTTAATCTGTTCCTACCCGACTTTTTCTTCAAACGTCGCTCAGGCCTCTAGAAAGTCATCAAAGAACATTTTGCTGAAGAGCGGAGGAAGTGATCTTAAAAATTAGAACTGAGGTTTCCATGTAATGATAAAGTCAGAGCTTCATCAACTGAAAAGATGCTGGAAAGATTTGGAGACACTCGCCAGTATCACCTTCCTTACCCAGCATGGGCTTTTCACTGTGGCATCTTTTACCCCGACACTCCACAGGTTGTGCTAACATAGCCCGTCAACTTCACTGGAGGGCGCCACTCAGATCTCCCTAAGGTGTTCAGGACTTAGCTCTCCTAACCTGGATTCCTCCTGTGCGTTCCTGACTCCATTTGACCCTGTCATGTTGCAGTTAGGCCCAATCAATAATCTTTTAAAAGAAGCTTTACCCTTTGAAAACTAGCCCTAAGCATTTTGCATTCCTTTCTGTTTGAAAAGTTCAGTTTTGTTCCATGCTCAGTTCTAAATATACCCTAGAGAGGTGAGGGGCCCACGCCATGCAGTTCAAAGCTGCTTCAGGGGGTGAGGGTCTTCAGGGCTTGACAATGAGCTCACTTGGGTGAATTCATCACTGTCACACTTTCTGGAAATGGGCTTCCTTAGGGACAGAATAGGAAAGTGAGCATTCTGTCCCCTGGCAATCTCGGGTCCATGGACACGAGGGCTCTGCGCTCGGAAGATGAGGCAGGCACCAAGACCCTGAGGGTTGCTGAAGTGCCTGATTTGAAAATGGCCCCCCAAATTTTTTTTTCAAGATGAATGCAGTGTGTAGACAGTATTGACTACAGGTCGATTGATAATCTTCAGTCTGCATTTTCGAGAGCACCTGTAGAGATCCGGAGTCAATACTCATTGTCTTCAGGGCTGGGATGCTAGGTCCACAATGATGCTGGTTATTTGGTTCTCAGCATTCCCAAGATCAAGGAATCTTGTCCCAAAGCCCCATAAATGCAAGACAGTTTCCTGGTGTCAGTGAAGTAATACCTTTGTTCCCTTTACCTATAATTGTCCCAAAGTGGCTAGCAGAGGTCTAATCTCTGTTTTTACTTGATGTCCTTGGAGAATGAAGCACAATGAGATACAGGCTGTTCAAGCACTGAGCTTTTTACACTCTGTTTATCTGATTCTTCTCTCTAATTAAAGTTACCTTCTACACTTGATTGGTTTTTAAAGCCCAATATTTGGCAATTAAACCTTCTTTATTCTAACAACTGTGTGACATTTCCCTGAGTGATTTAGCACATGATATATTATCTGCAGAACAAAAGACTGGCTTCCTTGGGGAGCTTCTTTTGCAGAATTTGATGTCCAGTGACTTCTCTAAACATACACTGAGCATTCAGCAGAGAGAATGATGCAGACTTTATTCAGGGGTCCATATTGCTGGTGTAGAGAGAGCCTTAGCTTGAATTCAAACTCAGGAGACCTCATTTCATCCCCAGTGAAGCGACTTTTCTAGAACCCACTCGAGGTATTTGAAAGTGTCCCCCTTTTTATCTGTGTCTGTTGATTATAACCAAAGAAGCATGAAGGGTGTCCTTGGAGATGCCAGCCTGCCCTCACCATAATGGCATTTTAGCCCCCTCAGCCCAGGCCCCAGGTGGGGTGCTAGAGGCTCTCAGGGTACAGAGAGCTTCCAAATAGGGCTGGCTAATACACCAGGAGCAAATTATTTTGACTTAACCCTTCCTGGAGGCCTAGTCAAACCACCTCAAGGTTTTCTTTCTTTCTTTTTCTTTTTTTTTATTTTTGAGACAGAGTCTTGCTCTGTCGCCCAGGCTGGATGCAGTGGCACGATCTTAGCTCACTGCAAGCTCTGCCTCCCGGGTTCATGCCATTCTCCTGTCTCAGCTCCCCAAGTAGCTGGGATTACAGGTGCCCGCCACCACACCCAGCTAATTTTTTGTATTTTTTAGTAGAGACAGGTTTTCACCATGTTAGCCAGGATGGTCTTGATCTCTTGGCCTCGTGATCTGCCTGCCTCAGCCTCCCAAAGTGCTGGGATTACAGGCGTAAGCCACCATGCCCGGCCTCAAGGTTTTCATTATTCCATGTTCTCTCATACAGGAAAACCCATGGCAGGACACATGAGTGGTTCAGCAGGTGCAGACATTGTAATACAGCCCCTTCCCTTTCCTCATAAGAGTGGATCCTGTTTCCTATTCAGGTTTGTTCAATTTTTGATGGACAGTTGTAGTGTTGCCTTTTCCAGGGAGATGGAGAAAAGGTTGTTGTAGTACCTTTCAGTTGCCATAGGAAGGACTGTGTGAAGCAGATGGCAGCCACTGCACAGAGAAAGCATCAGTGTGTTCAACACTTTCTCCCCACCTCACTCCTACTGCACATACACACACATGATGCATGCACCCACTTATGATGGCGGCCAACCCGAACCATCTAGGAATGCACACAGAACTCCACCTTCTGCTCTGTTGGGAAGTCATCTTCTCCAAATTTAGCATTTGAGCTGAAATTTAGTCTGTGACCGTGACCCTTCCTGGGAGCCTGGTCCAACCACACAGGCATTCTTTATTTGTTTGAGAGTGTTTTCAGACTTTTTTTTTTTTTTTTTGAGACAGAGTCTCGCTCTGTCACCCAGGCTGGAGTGCAGTGGCCGGATCTCAGCTCACTGCAAGCTCTGCCTCCCGGGTTTACGCCATTCTCCTGCCTCAGCCTCCTGAGTAGCTGGGACTACAGGCACCCACCACCTCGCCCGGCTAGTTTTTTGTATTTTTTTTTTAGTAGAGAGGGGGTTTCACCGTGTTAGCCAGGATGGTCTCGATCTCCTGACCTCGTGATCCGCCCGTCTCAGCCTCCCAAAGTGCTGGGATTACAGGCTTGAGCCACTGCGCCCGGCCTGTTTTCAGTCTTTTATCCTCACATATGAGTTTGGAGTGATGCTGAAGGGAGGTTAACTCACTGCCATCAACGGAATTGGATTCCATGTGAGGTGATTAACTCTGCCACCTGACACCAAGGACTGCAGAGCACATCCTAATGCTTTTATGTTTCCTGTGCTGTGATTGCAAACTATTTTAGGGGGTTTCTCCTAGACTTTTTGTCCTGTCTTGAGGACTCCCCTGGGGAGGATAACTGGAGCTATCGAAGACCACTATAGTAATTTTGGTGTGTTTGTAAGCTTCCTCAGCAATACTTCCCTGCCTGGAGCTGAGGTGTCCCGCTGCTACCTGGAATACTTCTGCATCTGGGCATCACTGTTTTTGCCAGGTGGAAGGCTGGACTGCTGTATAGGGATGGCTCAGAAAGCAAGGGCCTGCAGGAATAATTCATGAGACTATTGATCTGGGAACTTCTGGCTGAGATTGTTCTGGGGTGAGTTCACAGGCTTGGGGCAGTCAGAGCTAGAGAGGTTTCTAGTGCCTCCCTACTTAAAGTGTGGCCTGAGGACCAGAGATAGCATCATCTGGGAGCTTGGCAGAACACAGCACCTTAGACCCCATCCTAGACATGATGAGTTCAAATCTGCATTTGAACAAGATTCCCGGGTGATCTGTAGGTATGTTCCAGTAAACAGCCAGTCAGCCTGTCCCTCGTCTTATGAGGCATTCTTCTAACGATCCCTCTGAGATACACTGCACCAAGAAAATGCCCACATGGGGAAGAGAAAGCCAGCCAGCCAGTGGGAAGTTGCTGTATGAATTTCTGACTCAGATTTCTGGATGGTAGAAGACCCTAGGTACCTAGAAATAAGCAAAATAGGTGGATGGCAAGAGGGGATAGAGAGAGGTCTGCGCATCCACAAACTTCACCTTCTCTGACATTCTCTTCTTTTCTTCTTCCCTACAAACTAGCTGCCAGTGACTCACTGTCAGTGACCTCAGCCAGTGACTCGTAGGCTGGGTGATGATTTCAAGAGACCCTGGTCTCTAAGAAGGTCATGATGTACCCTTTTTCCTACTCCTACCATAGAATTAAAAATAAAATAATAGTATATTGTAAAATAGATTATTAAAAATCTAATAGAATTCTGATTTTCTCCTGGATGAATATTTTGATTCTTGCTTTAAAATAGCACATGCTAGTTTAGTATATGAGCCCCTGATGTCCTCCCTAAGCACATACTCAGCTTCCCACTGGGTGCCAGGCTCTGCTCTTGCTGTAGTTTGAGGAGACATTTTTGAGACTAGATGAAGAAAATCCTGACTCCCTGACCCCCTCCCAATTACAGAGTCAGTTGCTGGTAGACTAGGGGGTCAGAACCCTTGTTCCTGGACACTTAGGTCACAAGTAGTCCTGGTTCGCCTGGGCATGGTGGTATCCTGAAGGAATCATGAAATTTTCTTAGCTTCTAGGACTTGACGTGAACTAAGACTTGGGGTTTGGGCTTGTTTTTTCTTTTTCTGTTTTCTTTTTTCTTTCTTTTGTTTTTGTTTTGTGTGTGTGTGTTTTTTTGGAGGGGACAGGGTCTCGCTCTGTTGCCCAGACTGAAGCGCAGTGGTGCAATCATAGCTTACTGCAGCTGTGACCTCCCAGGCTCAAGCAATCTTCCTGCCTTAGCTCATGCCTATAATCCCAACTACCCCTCCTGAATAGTTGGGATTATAGGCATGAGCCACCATGCCCAGCAAAACCAGGACTTGTTTTGAGTTTATCCATATCTTAGCCTCTGGGAGCTAATGAGAAACAGATCTGACTCAGATTTGAAATAAGCCAACTATACATTCAACCACCATCATTTCATTCCCATTTGCCAGGAGTGAGAGGGACAAATTGGCCAAGGTGGTGCAGGAGGCCAAGGTGGTGCAGGAGGCCAAGGTGGTGCAGGAGGTCAGAGTGGATCAGAGGGAAGCTGCCCTCCCAAAGGCTGTTTTCAAACTATCGTCTGCCACTGTTTCTTGCTCAACACTGAATCAAGGTTAGGATTGGAAGGAATGAGGAGGGGGTTTACCATTGCTGTTCTTGACTTTTAAATTGATTTGTGATGAACATCCTTCTCTCTCATGCCTAAAGAGCCAGTTTAATCATCACAATGTCTTGTGGGAGTAAGCTTTTTTTTTCTTTTTACAAAATTCCATTGTATTTTCTTAGCGTAGTTACAGTTCCGTATAAGGGTTACATATGTCATGCTTCTTCCAGGAAGGTCTGAATGTAATTAAGCCTTGTGCCGTGCCTCACATCATGCCTTGCAAGGAGAAGGTGATCAACATTATGTCTGATTCAGCAAAAGACTTGTAGTACCATCAATAATGTGGTTTACTGCTTCAAAAGTGGCAATTAGAAAATGCCTGTCTCCATCATTGCCTTCCAGATGTTACCCGAGTATACCTGGGCGTTTCCTGGGTTATGTCATGTGACTTTTTCAAAACGCTCAAGAATGTGTGAAATACCCCATGGTGCCCTGACCTTTATGATTCTTCTCCACTGCAATACTTACTAAAACTTTAAACTACAGTCATTGATCATTCTAATATCCACTGGGTGGTTACTGTCCATTGCCAGCCCTGTGCTATCCACTTTACTTACATTAATCCTCACAATAGGCTATGGACAGGTACAATTATTATCCCTATTTTACAGATTAAGTAACTTTTCCAAGGTCATCCAGCTAGTAAGTGGGGAAGCAGGGATTTTAACCCAAAGAAGTCTGTCTAGAGGAGCTCAAGTGATTAAGCCCTGCCCTAAAGGTATAAACAGAGGGAGCCAGTCTCTCTTTTGACTTCTGCTTTTTTTTTTTTTTTTTTGGTAGGGAGAGGGAGTCTACTCCATCCTACATGGTGGAACCGGTTTCTGACTATGAGGGAAAGCTTTGGGGTGTAACATCTCAGGCCTCCATCATGTGGTATGCAGTTGTTTGGGAGGGATTTCCTTCTCCCCTGGTGGCATGACAGTCTCCAGTTCCTTTGGTTAGCAAAATAACAAGACTGTCAAGTGTTTTGGTAACAGAAATTATGGGCTTCAGTGAAACATTTCTCTGACTTTCCAGTTAAAGAATGGTTTGATCAGAGTTAACCAAGACCTGAGAGTTGGAAGAGAATTTAAAGGCCCTTTTGTTCAAATCCCCATCTAATTCATGGCTCCTTTAATAACCTTCCACCGAGCATAATGTTGTATTTTGGTTTATCTTTTAATCAGTCAAAGGGGGCCTTGTGCTTGTTGACACTTTCAATGATTAAAATAAGAATTCTTTTTTTTGTCTTATTCTAAATCTTTAACCCGGATTTCCTGTCTCCGTGTTTTCTCCCCTTAGGCCCTATTTGTCTGCTTAACATGAGCATCTGGGTTAACTATATCCAGAAAGAAATCCATTCTTTTAATTATAGATTGAATAACTGTATAAATTTAAATTAACTCATCCCCAGTTCAGTATTTTAGAATCATCCTTTTTGGTAACTCTTTGGCGAAGTTTGTTTTAACTACTAATTTTTTTTTCTTGGGAGTAGTTACGTCATCCATTTTCAAAGAGAAGTTATATGTACTCAACAGAAACTGTTTAATTACGGGTGTCAGTATCCATCTTTGTCTGGTCTAGAGTGGTGCCTTTTGCATTCTACTGGAAGAAATTTCTCAGGCACATGGCATTCTATTTTTACCTCCTAGGCCCACCTCACAGTCCAAATGTCAGCACTTTATGGAAAGAGCACTGGGCTCAAAGCCAAAACAACTGAGTCCCGGGTTGGCTTCTGCCCTGGGACCTTGGTCAAGGCATTAACCTTTGGGAATCCTGGTTTCTCCTAGAGAAAATAGCCACTCTGCCAGCTCTGCCCTTGTCATAAGGTTGTTGAGAGGCTTCAAAACAGAGTTGTATGTCAGAGCACTTAGTAAACTGTAACATGGTATGGCAATAGGAGGTCAAAGCACTGGGTTCCCAGAATGATTATGATGTGGGTACCTGGGAACCAGAGAACAAGAGAGCCCCACAGCTTCAACCCCACAGTGGATTCTTGTCCTTCTAGGGTGAGTGTCTGCAGATGTCTTGGCAGGGGAGGGTGGTTGAAATTAAGTTGCCTCAGAGATGAACGTTCCTGTCAGTCAGAAATGTGTCAGTCAGGGAGTTTCAAAGCAACAGGGGGGAGAGAATGAGCTGACAGTCATTTGTAAAAATTTAATGAGCACTAATTAAGCATCCTGTTTGTAAATAGCACCAAAGATATCATTATATAAATGCTAACCTGGACCGTTTTGGGAAGTGGCATTACGCACAGGCGAGCTGCTGTGGTTAGCACTGTGCCTTGCCCGCAACAGCTCGTAATATCGATGGGCAAGGGTCTTATTTATATCTTTTAGAACTTTTCCACAGCAGACTAGCTCTCCATTGAATATGATCTTATCAAATTATGTTTTTCTCAAGATTTTGATAAATCTGGCACCATCCAGTTCTAAGACCTTCTCTTGAAAGAAGCCTTCACATTAAAGACGTCTTCAGAGATCCTCTTCCTTCTCCTTGTTCCCTTCAAATTCTAAATTAATCTCTTCCTCTTTGAAGTTTTATTTTTTTATGATGTGTTTTAAAAAGAATAGAATTTCATAGGGAAATTGATGAAACAAAATTCAGCCAAAAATGCATTTAGCGCTTAATACCATAAATATTTCAGTTGTCATTCCCATCATCCATCCACTGGGATGGATGTTTTACTTATATTTCTCTGAAAAATAATGATTCTGTCAGTTATCAATAGTCTTTAACTTTATGCTAAAGAAACTCATCATTATCTAGTGAGTTTTGCCCTTTGCGGTCATCAATGCCAATGTCCTTGGGGGAAACTCACCAAAACTGAAGTCAGTGAAGTCAGACCTGAGGCTTAAAGACCTAAAAGCAGAAGCTTCCTCTATCCCGGTAGCAAAAAGTACAGAGGGGAAGATAGAGGTCACTTCCTAGAACAGAGGGCCCCTGAAAGATTGTTTTGGCCAATTCTCTGTTTCTACATAGGATTTCTCGTTCCTCATTCCTGAGCAATTGCTATAGGTACATTGGTGTACTGGTAAGTGTTTAACAACTAGTTCTCTAAAAAGAAAAAATGTGTGTGTGTGTATACATTTACTGTGTATTTTACTGATAGAAAAGATGTGTAGTGTACAATTTACAAATAATATTCTTTTTTGAAAATTCCAATAGATTCTCACAGAATGCTTTTGTTGATTTTGTCAAAATTTGTATCAATAGTCAACATATGGTTGTAATTAACAAGTGAGTATAGTTCCAATATCAGTGTTGGTTGGTATTTTCGTTTACATTGACAAGCAAGACAACAGTGAAACAACAAAGATAAATGTGGGAACTCCAGCACATCATTCCATGAATCCCATTTTCCTAGAGTTCTGAGGAGAAAGAAGTCATTCCCCCTACATGGAAGTCCTCATGTTGCATGGTAAGCCAGTCCTCTGCTTTGTGCATGAGACCAGGTAGGAAAATACCAAGACCTGTAAGAGGCTGGGGCACTTGAAGAATTGAGATTCATTCATTCTTTAAGTTCTAACATGTTATCAAATCTTATACATGCCCATTTGTTTAAAAAAGCAAATAGTATATAAGGCTTGTTGTGAAAAACAATAGTCCTCTACCCCTTACCCTCCATCTCCTCTCAGCAGAGAGACCCCCTTTAACTCTTTTAGCTATTTTGTGGGGGCATACAGCTAGACCTCTGTAAATAATACACTTGTGTTGCTGTTTCTTGATTTACCGTTTTAAACCCTTTCTGTTGACTTCCCACTATGGTCAGGAAGTGTGGGAGGCGAAGAATTGGTTAACTCCACCCGTATTCCCCATTCCACCCCTGCATCTGCATACGTGCCAAGACATGCTTTTAATTTCTCTTCACTCTTCCAATAGAGCTAAATTTTAATTTCATTCAAATCAATATTCAGTGTTTTTATTATATAGCAATGCAAATGATATTCATGACTAAGCCTTTCTTTTTCCTTTCATGAACAATCTTTTATTTTCCCTAGAGGTTTTGCTTTGTTTCTGTTTTGCTTTGTTTGATATTTACATTTAGATTACATTATATCCTTTTATATTAGCTTAGTTTCCTCTGAATGTATCACTGTGTCAACCTCAGACTCTGCCAGTTGTCTACATTTCTAATCCAAGTATCAGAAGCCTCTGCTGTCCCACCAATCTTATCTTCAAGAAATCCCTCCTGGAGCCCTCTTCTCTGCTCCCATCTGGGTGGGTTGCCCTCTGGCATTCTTGGCCCTGCCATCTGCCTCGTCTCGGGAATTCTCTTTACCTGGCTACCCTATGGGTTTAGACCTCTGTCTTCCAGTTCCCGATGGTACTGGCTGGTACTGAAGGAGTCCCTCCTCAGTCAGCTTCCTGACAAAGAGTACAGAGGAGATAAGACATTTGAGGCTCTGCTTATCTGACAAAGCCATTATTTTACCCTCATATTTGATTGGTAGTTTCTCTGGGTATAGAATTCCAGGGTGGAGGCTCACGCCTGTAATCCCAGCACTTTGGGAGGCCGAGGCAGGTGGATCACGAGGTCAGGAGATCGAGACCATCCTGGCTACACGGTGAAACCCCGTCTCTACTAAAAATACAAAAAATTAGTCAGACATGGTGGCGGGCATCTGTAGTCCCAGCTACTCGGGAGGTTGAGGCAGGAGAATGATGTGAACCTGGGAGGCGGAGCTTGCAGTGAGCCAAGATTACACCACTGCACTCCAGCCTGGGCGACAGAGTGAGACTGTCTCAGAAACAACAACAACAACTTAACAACAAAATAGAATTCCAGGGTGCAAGTCATAGCCCTTCAGATTTTGGAAGACATCACTCTATTTTTTTCTGGCCTCTGGTAATACTATTGAGAAGTTCAAAGCCATTCAGACTCATAATCTTTGGAAGGGATATATTTTATCTTTCTCTGTCTAGAAGCTTGTTTGATTAGAACTTGTCCTATGTACTCTAAAATTTCATGACACTGTGTTATGGTTTGAGTTTATTTCATTTGTCTTGCAGTATGGACTCCTTTAATCTAGAAATTCAAGTCTTTTGGTTTAGGGGCATTTTTTGAATTGCTTTGTGGTTAATTTTCTTTCCTCCTTTGTGTGTGTGTGTGTGTGTGTGTGTGTATTTGTGTATGTGTAGATGTATCTGTGTGTGTATTTGTGTATGTGTGCAGGTATGTGTGTATTTGTGTGTGTCTATGTGTGCATGTCTCTGTATTTGCCTATGTGTGCATGTACGTATATGTGTGTATTTTTCTGTGTATATGTGCATGTCTATGTGTGTGTGTTAATGTTTGTCTGTGTATGTGTGCATGTATGTGTTTGTGTTTTTGTCTCTGTGTGTATATTTGTCTATGTGTTCATGTGTGTGTGTCTGTGTTTCTGTGTATGTCTGTGTGTTTGTGTGTGTGTGTTTCTGTGTATGTCTGTGTATTTGTGTATGTGTGTGTTTCTGTGTGTGTGTATTTGTATATGTGTGACTGTGTGCATGTGTATGACTGTGTGTGTGAGGCTGTGTGTGTGGCTGTGTACATGTGTGTGACTGTGTGTGTGACTGTGTGTGTGACTGTGTGTGTGACTGTGTGTCTGTACATGTTCTCTTTCTGGCACTGTCATTATTTACATGCTGGGCATCCTAGACTGGTCATTTGCTTTTCTTATATTTCCTGTCCTATTTTCGATCTCTTTATCTTATAACCCTCTGTTGACTTTTCCCATTTCTACTACAATCGTTTTAATTTCACCAGTCTTGTTTTGCTATCATAATGTTCTTTTTTTATATTATCCAGCTCTTGTTTTCATAAATGTAATTTATCTTCTTTTAACTCTCTCAGGATATTAAATACATTCTGAATATAAAATGTTTTTCTTACATAATTCCTATTTGGTTGTTTTTATCCCGTTTGCTTGATTTGATTGCCATATTTCAAGTCAGAGGTTTTCCTCAGATACCTGTCAACACTAGTTTCTGCTCTTAGTAAGAGTGGGGCACTGGAATGCTGTTTGGAAGCCCCGAGCTTGTTGTTGGGATGTGTCATCATCTGTGGGCCTCAGTGCAGGGGGTGACTGGACAACTTTGTTAGAGAACCTTGTGGTCAGTACCTTTAGGTCTTTCCTTTTGAGCTGTTCAAATCCGCTTGGAAAAGCTCTCCCAGTTACCTGCTTAGAGATACAGGCCTAGTGGCCATGATTCTGGCAACCCAATGGGGAAAGAGTTTGGAGATCTCGGCATTTAGGATACAAAAACTCACTCCTTCTTGCTACACTTGGTAGTTTGCCCTCTTCCTCTAACTGTGCCTGCTGTCCCTGGACCGGGAGTCTCCATTTCTCCAATTCCAGATAGTAAAGAAACCTCTGGTCTCTTGCTGGATATGGGAAGGGGATTTGTGGATCCAGCTGCTTCTTGAATGAACTTTCATCAAGGCTTCTTGGCTTAGTTTTTCTTCCCTCCCACCAACAGAGGTAGTATAATCAATGCCTAATCCTTTTTAGGAGTTCTGGGAAAATAGGGCTGCTGCTAGGCCTCCACACTATCAATTGAGGATGCGGCTTTCTGATCACTGTTCAATTAATTGGCTCTCAGTCTAGTCATCCATTTGCTGCCCAGTATCTGAACCGCTGTTGCTGTTGTTTGCTTGCTTATTTTCTTTGCCCCTGCGCATGAATGCCCCCTTTCCTCCTGCAGCATCTCGATGCACATTTATTTCATGTCATCTTTTTTTTGTTATTGATCATAGTAAATCTGATCGCTCCTCTAAAGAGGGAACACCTCTGAAGGAAGAGACGCATCCACATACTTAATAGTTCTCAGTACTCAGCAGGGGAAGATCACTATGTGCTGAAGTGTGACTACCCTGAGGTCTGTTCAGTAACTGAGCCAGGTCTCGGGCGAGGTGCTGAGGTTCAGATACTGGTGGACTCATCTATGCCCTCAAGGAGCTTATAGGTGGGTGCTGTTTTCTCCTGTCCAACCACAAGGAGCCAACTTCTGCCTGTTGACATCTTGGTGGCTAAAGAAAGAAGTGATGCCTGTAATCGTGAGCTTTCCTTACTCTCTATCAGGAAAAAAGAGATAGAAAAAAGTGAAAGACAGACTAGAAATGAAGAAACACGTCATTCTACAGACTGATGGGAAAAGACAGGGCTGGCGAAGGATGGAAGTCAAGAGACTCCAACCCCTTTCCATATACTTCTTTGCCCTCTTTCATAGGAAAGACTGTTTCATAATTTTAAAAGTAATACCAGCTCAATGTGGGAAATTTGAGAGATAAAGAGAACTATGAAGAAAAAATTTAGCCAGATGCTATGGCTCACACCTGTAATCCCAGCACTTTGGGAGGATGAGGTGGGTGGATCACTTGAGTCCAGGAGTTCAAGACCAGCCTAGGCAACATGATAAAACCCTGTCTCTAAAAAAAAAAAATGCAAGAATTAGCTGGGCATGGTGGTGTGCACCTGTAGTCACAGCTACTTGGGAAGCTGAGGTGGAAGTATTGCTTGAGCCCAGGAAGTCAAGGCTGCAGTGAGCCATGATCGTGCTACTGCACTCCAACCTGGGTAACAGAGTGACACCCTGTCTTAAAAAAAAAAAGATAAAAAAGATAAAGAAAAAACTTAAAGTTACTGTTAACCAGACCACCTTTAAACATTTTATTATAAATATTTATTTATAAACACATATACATATATATACACACACATAGACATATATAATTTAATAAAATTGTAACTTGGTTAAACTATACCTCCTCTTATAGTTTAGATATCAAGTAATATTTTTTATTTTAATTTATTACTTGGTCAAATTTTGTCCATTTTAATATTTTGAGATTCATCATTTTTAATTAAGAACTTTATATACCAATATAATGGAACTTTGTCATATCTTTTCCATCAGTTCATTATTTTCCTTTTTTACTTGTATTTTGACATCTTCTGACATATAGAAATTAGTATTAGATTTTTATGCAATCAAGGCTATCCGTCTTTCTTTGCAATATCTTGCTTTATACCAAGAAAGTATACTGAGATTTCCTGAGCTGAATTTCCTGGGGTGCTTTATTTCTCAAAAAGCCATCAGCTCTCCCTGAAGTTGTTTAATTAACATTTACTGGGCCCCCGTTTACCCAGAATTCCAAGGCTGACTCAGATAGAAGATGTGGATTGGGCTTTTTAGAGCTCCAGCTCTCTGCTGTATCTGTTCATTGTCCTGTTTGCCACATTCACAAAGAGAATGGGCGTGCTCACTGCAAGCAGAGTCAGCGACGTGGCCACAGCTGTCATCGGATCTCTAAGCCATGAAAATTCCCTGGGAGTCCCTTGGGATACTCCAGCTGATATCCACCTTCATTTGAAAGTCCTAGGATCCTCCCCAGAAGACTCGCTAAGACAAGAAATAGCAAAGACTGCTCTAGGCACCAACTGTCATCTGGACAGTAACAAGTCATTTTTCTTCCCTTGTAGCTACCTAATGAGTAATCATCATGACTTCCTCAGACTGGGGCTAGAAGACAAACAGTGTTCCTTGCAGTTACATCCTTTCATCTTGCCTGTTTGACATCCCTGTTGACAGGACACAAGATGCCAGGCCAGATGGCGCCAGGCACATTATACAGATGAGTGGCAGCAGTCCAGGTGTGCCAGGCAGGGGGAGGAGGCAGGGGAGAAACTGGGCATTTCATCACTGGAGTGTACCAAAAAGAACAGGTCCAGCTGGGGTCTGTCTTTTCTTGAGAGCCTGAGTGATTGATGTTCCAAACAGATTCCAAAATGCCTGTTTCACTAAGGGCCCGGGAAAATGAATACATGCGTCCTAATGACTACATCTTCCATTAGGCCCTCCATGAAGTGAGAAAGTAGGACATATGTTTGTGGTGGAAAGAGCAGTATGCCAGGAGCCAGAGGCCCTGTTTCTATGCCTTCATAGGATGACCAGCCATCCTGGTTTTCCAAGGACTGATGGGTTTCCTGAGACATGAGATGCTTCATTTTAAAATCACAACAGTCTGGGAAAAACTGAGATGATCTCCTTTTCTAGCTATTTGAGCTTGACTGCGTCATTTATCCTGCTGAGGCCCCATCTCTTGACATTCATCCCTGCTCTGCCTTTAAAAGGTTGCAGTAAACATCATGAAGGTATTGGGAGACAGAGTTAAAAGTTATGTGACCTTGATCAAGTAACCTAGCCTGTTTAAGCTTGATCTTACTTCTTGCTAATGAACACTTCATCAGATTGTTGTGAGAATCAAATGAAAAGTAAAAATTAAGTGTAAACTCCTGATCACAGTGCCTGGTGCATAGTAGACCCTATTAAAAGTTATTAATACCTGTGGTTCCTACTATGTAGTACATTGCCAAAGCTAGATGTCATTGTTACTGTAAGAGATTTTGGAGTTAAGAAAGTCAACTCTGCCCTCTTTGGATTGGATTGATGTTTATCCAGAGAGGGGCCAGGTGGAGCCTTAGAAGGCCGGGGTGTTCCACAGCTTCTAGAAGAGCCTTTGGAGGCTGGGCTCTGGGAGAGTGAGGAGCTACACTCAGAAGCTGGCAGCACTGGTCTCCTCCTTTTCTCCTGGACATGGGTTTCAAGTCTGCCAGGGACACTTCCATGCTTCCTGTCAGAAAGTAAATCATGCAGAGGATGGCAGGTGGAAAAGTACATAAAGGATTGTATTCAACAATCATTTATTAAGCTTCAGCTCTGCTCCAGGCCTGACACTAGTTACTGTGCATATGAAGATGAGGAAGATTCATTTCTTACCATATCCTCAAAGGGTTATGGTCCTGCTGACCACAGATTTAGATCATAGACATTTGTTTAGATGCCATAACAGAGGTGTCTGTGCAATGCTGGGAGGCCCAGAGGAAATACTCACTGTTCAGAGTGTGTCTTGATGAATGAGCAGGAGGTGGTGGGGAAGAGAAGGAGGTTTCGGAGACTGGGGAGACAATACTCAAGTATGTAAGGCAAATATGTCTGTATGGAGGACATGGGGTGATTCATGGTGGCTGCGGGAGAGAATGGAGCTATGCTGTGTAAGAATAAATGCCAGGCTTTAGGACTGGAAGATCCTAAGCAGCCTGAACAACCCCGTGGAGGAGTTGGGAATTTGTGCGTGGTGCAAAAGGATCCATACCAGATGTTTAAGAAGGAAACAAGAACCAGATTCTGTATTGGAACTATTGCTCTGTCCACATAGATCTGTCTGTAATTATGTTCATAATAGCATTGTTTATACTAGCAAAAACCATAGAGTTTATATGGATTCTGTTGAGTCAATTATGCATTGATACAACAAAATACTATACAGCTAATTAAAATTATATTAGTGATATATATTCATTGGCATGAAAAGACTTTAAAGAGTGTGTTACAAAGAAGACACAGCATTTCCACATTTCACTTCAAATTATATATGAGTTTTACAGTGGTGCGCTGCAGCCAGCTCACATAAGCTCGCAAGATCCAATTTGCTAGCACCTCTTTCCAAGTCCATGTTCAGTGACATCATGTTGGTAGCATGAAATAAGCCAAATGGAAGTATTTATTATGGAAATTGGCAAATACTACAAATCAGGGCCTAAAAAAACAGAGAACTTGTTAAACATCTCCCAGCCCACCACTGTGTATATATAAATATTGAGAGAAAAACCTGAGCACTACTGGTTGATGAGATTAGAGGTGATTTCTTTGCTCATCTGTATTTTCCAAGTTTTTTAAATTGACATGCGTAAGTAAGATAATTTTTTTTTTTATTCTAAAAGTGCCAGGCATGGTGGCTCATGCCTGTAATCCCAGCACTTTGGGAGGATGGGGCGGAAGGATCACTTGAGCCCACGAGTTTGAGACCAGCCTGGACAACATAGTGGGACCCTGTTTCTACAAAATAAAAATTAAATAAAAAGAAAAATAAGAGCAAGCTCACTCTGACAGCAGCATCATGATGAGGAATGGGAGCAGGGGGATCAATTAGGAGATCACTTAATCCAACAGTCCTGGAGAGAGCTCATGAGAGGCTTGGATAGGGCACTGAGAAAGTGAAGGAAGGGTAGAATTGCCATAAGATTTATGAAGGAGGCCACTCTATATACTTCACATCTTTCAGGTGAGAAAGTCATGGGCAATACTTTCACAGAACTGTATTAGTCCATTCTCTCACTGCTTTGAAGAAAGACCCTGAGGGTGGATAATTTATAAATAAAATAGATTTAATTGGCTCATAGTTCTATAGGATATACAAGAAGCCTAGTAGCTTCTGCTTCTGGGGAGGCCTCAGGAAACTTATAATCATGGCAGAAAGCAAAGGGGAAGCAGGCACGTCATATGTGGCCAGAGCAGGAGCAAGAGAGAGAGAAGGAGGAGGTGCCACCCACCTTTCTAAACCACCAGATCTCATGAGAACTCACTATCATGAGAACAGCACCAAGCAGGAGATCTGCCCCCTTGATCCAGTCACCTCCCACTGGGTCCCACCTCCAACATTTGGAATTACCATTTGACATGAGATTTGGGTGGGGACACAAATCCAAATCATACCAATAACCAACACAAGGACAACCAGAAACAGATTCCATGAAAATGGAGCATCCATGGATTTTAACATGATATACCAACCTTCATTTTAACCCAGAATTTTAAATTCTCTTGCAACTTCATTATTATTGAAGCCGATAACAAAAACCAACATGACTGGACTTGAATGTCTTTGCTTTTGGGAGTCCCTGCCCACCCAAATGGGATTTATTAAGCCAGTGACAAACAACATATACAGGCAAGATCCATTATTTTCATATATGTAGTGAGTCTCACAGTGCATGGCCCCAAGTGTGTGCTCTAAGAATGTTTGGTGAATGAAGGAATAAAAGGTAGGGCTTCCTCAGTGGTGTGCTGGTAAACGTTGAAGAACTATTTTCCTGATGTGGGATGTTCACTGTTATTTGTGGTGTAAATACTCCTACCATGGCCAATTTTAAGCTGTAAGTGTGGTCATCGAACTTGGGACAAGGTGAGGACAATGGGGTCTTGGGAGCCTCTAGGAGAGGATTCAGCACACAGCTGGACCACTTGGTACTCAGGGACCAACCACAGGCACCTCTCTGGCTGGACCCACCCTCCCCACAATCACTTGGAGAGCTCTGCTCTGACAGCCCTGCAGGGCCTCAGCCTGACCCTTGGACAGGTGTAATGAATGCCATGGTCCTTGAACTGCATCCTGGTAACACGAGGGGATTGACCCCAAATAGAGACCCCAATGGAAACACTGGGTTAGGGTTGAAGGAAGTCTGGATTCTGGTTCTGGGTGACCACAGGAGGTCACAGGATGTCTCTGAGGGTTTGTCCTCTTGCCTGTCTCTTGGAGATAGTGATCTCCACCTCCCTAGGTGGCTGTGAGAGCAGAATAAATAGGGTGTTACTAGAGGGCATTTCAAGGATCCCTGCAAGTTGGTGTGGGGCCCTGAGGAAGGCTGTTTCTTTCTCTATCCCTTTCTTTCTCCTCCCCTCTGCATTTCCCTCTATTGGCCTGGGCTCTATTGTGTGTGAACAGGAGCCCTGTTTTTCAGTGTCTTTCAGTGCCCTGGGGTTATGGGACATGAATTAAGGTTTCCAGAAATCATAAATCATTATGATTTATTATGACAAATCATAAATAAGTGTGGAGCATGCCCTCGAAGCTGATGGGAAAGGGGCGGCAGGACAGCACCCTCAATCCTCGCTATAGCCTGTGACCTGCAGGCGGGCACTCTAGTTTCCCTTCAACAGAGGTGCATGAGCTCCTCAAGAGGCAGCTGGGTCTCCACTGGCCCATAAACGTGGGGGCTGAGCCTGGTTTAATGGGGAAACACTTAATTTCCTGATTTATGAGGCAGTCGTTATTTTTATTAACTGTCCTATTTTATTAGGCCTCATTCGTGGACTGGGAAAATCCTTATTCTTATGGTTCTAATGCCAAGATCTTCATCCAGGCAGAAAGATCCTTAGACGTTGCATATCTGGGAAAAAATCTAGCTCTCAAAGTGACTAGAAGGAGAATATTGGCATTTATAATGATTATAATAATGCTATTTAGGTGCCTACCTACAGGCCTGATTCTATACTGATACCATGCGTTTCATGTACTCCTCAAAGCAACTGCACATGATAGATACTATTTTTCCATTGTACAGATGAAGAAATTGAGGTCTAGCAAAGGTATAAAACTCGACCAATGTCACACAGCTAGAAAGTGGTGGCACAAGACCCATACCCAGGTCATCTGACTTCAGAGTCCTTTTTTTTTTTTTGAGACAGAGTCTCACTGTCACCAGGCTGGAGTGCAGTGGCATGATCTTGGCTCTCTGCAACCTCCGCCTCCCGGGTTCAAGCGATTCTCCTGCCACAGCCTCCTGAGTAACTAGGACTACAGGCACGCACCACCACGCCCAGCTAATTTTTGTATTTTTAATAGAGACGGGATTTCACCATGTTGGCCAGGATGGTCTCTATCTCTTGACCTTGTGATCTACCTGCCTCGGCCTCTCAAAGTGTTGGGATTACAGTTGTGAGCCACTGAGCCTGGCCAATCCTTCTCTTTTAAAGAGGCCCTGCCATTGCCATAGATGCTTGGAACTAGTAAGGGGCTTAAAGTCTCTCCTCTAACCTCCTTGCATGGCTGCAACATCTTAGCTGGTTGCTTAAGCTTCCGTTATCATTATTTCCTCTTCTGTTCTGTAGTTCAGAGCCACATATGTCTATGTCTCTAAGAGCTGCTGTATTTTAAGAGCTGACTTCACTTCAGCCATAACTGAGTCCTACCAACCCCTTATTATCATATTTTTCCTCTGCTGAGACATGGATCTGGTATAATGATTTCCTCTTGTCAGATGGACCAAGGGCTACAAGTTGTTCCACAATATATACTCACGGGAAGACTGCAAAATGCAACCCTCTGCGCAGCTATTAAAATAACCTTCCCTCTGTAATGGATTAGTTATTTCAGCAATGAGACCCATTTGAAGGGAGATCATGAGATAATTGACTGTCAAACAGTTGAGCAATGTTAAGGTCAATTGTAGTGGAGGTCAATTCGTTTGAACAATGGGCCTGCTTCTGACAGGCCTCATAATGTTGATAATAATAACTTTGGTTTAATGGAAGTGTTCAGTGGTGTTAGAGAAGAATGAACTATTAGATGTTCAGATTAAGTGTTGTGTAAACTCAGAGGGTTTTGGGCATGGTTTGGTCATAGAGAATGCAAAATCCTCAGCTAGGGAAAACCAACTTTAAAGAACAGCTGGATTTAATGTCAAAGGCAAATGATTTTCTTTCCCCCTTTACCGATTGACTTGAATTTACATTGCGCAGATTGTGATTATTCCCCTACTCTATATTTATAGTTCCTCATTTGCATTTTCCAGAATAATTAAGAATTTAACCTAGAATGGGCCATTTTTGAGCAGAGGTGAATGCTTTCTGATTTTCAAATAAACCATCTAAATTAGATACCAAATATACATTGTATTCTCCTTGCCTCCTGCTTGAAGTCCTTCTAAACTTCTGGACTCATTACTGGAACCCAAAGGGAGAGATTGCTCACCCCATCCAGAAGTCCGTCTTTGTTAGGAGGTGACTCTCATTCACAGAGGACAAGCCGTTTTACAGATGGGGCCATCTATGCATGGCTATGTGGAGTCCACAGACAAGTTCAGCAGCCTCTTTAATGGGTGGACACTGAGGGACTCCCCAGTGAGTTCCCAGTAGAAGCAGAAGAGGAGAGCTGCTCTACATTCTTTGCTTAAATTCCACGGAACATTTCCAATCTATTTTGCTTTGCTTTCCAGTGCAGACTCTTCCTTTGTGCTTTTAAAGGATTTACATCTCCAGGAAGAACACAACTCTGACACTCCCCGAGGTCATGCTGCCCTCAAGATTCAGCTGAGAGGGGGGAGAGCTAATCCTCAGGAGAGTTTGCTCCTCTAGCCAGAGCATATTCATCATCCTATTGCTCCCATTTAACACAGGAAGGCCAAAGCTCCAAAGGTCAAGAAATACGCCCCACATCACAGAGTGGCAGGAAAAACTGGCAACTGGGCCCACATCTATTTGCCTTCAAAGCCTGTTCACTCTTCCTATCTACTTTACTACATCCCAAATTTATGAATGGGGCCTCATCATTGTGAGGGCTTCTTGGTTCTTTAACAACAAAGCCCCCTGTCTACTCCCTAAGTTCATTCTCTGTTAGTGGGTAGTGGGCTGTTAAGGCCGTGTCAACCCTGTTGCTGCAGGATTCTGCATTGCTACAACATGGTTCCAAGAGAAGGGCTGTGTTCTCCCTGGGCAGGGGGCTCTATATCCCCAGGCAGGCATGAACACAACTGCAGAAGTGATTCTTCAGAATTTCTTGCAAGTCTGCAGCCCCAGGCAATTGTTTCTTTCCTTGGGACAGAAGGGGCAGGGGTAGGGGAGAACCATGAGACTCTGGATGAGTGTAGGTGTGCAAACAACCAAAATCTCTTTCAGAGTTCTTGGATGGAGGCAGAGCACGTTGAGGTGTGTGGAGAACAGCTTACCTGGTTTTACTATAGGTTTTTGAGTTGTCTGCAAAGTTCTCTGCATGGTTGGGTTCCAGAGTTTCAAATACTCCCTCTACCCCAAACAAAAATTAGTAGTAATCCCAACAATAATGTCTGTAATCCCTTTGCAAAAGAGTCAAAAGACCCTGCCAGTCAGACAGCATAACCTGTGAATTTTGCTGGTACTCACCTGGACCAGGTCATTGATCAACTAGTTAGCAAAGATTGGGGCTTAATGGAGTGTGATGGGTCCATTTTGACATTGAAATGCACTGGAGAAATCCCCGGGAAGGGTGGACCTTAGTGAGGTTCTACACTGCGGGAGCTTAGCCAATGATATTCGCACTTATCAGGCACTTACTATGTACAACCTGTATAGTTGTATAGTTGTACCATGCAACCCTGGTATAGTAACTTCGACTCTTAAATGCATTTTGTCACTTCATTATCACGCTATAAGAATGTAAGTACTATTATTATCACCTATATTACAAATGAAGAAGCTGCAGCTGAGAGGGTTAAATAGCTTGCCTGAAGTTGCCCAGTTAGTAAGTGTTGGCACCAGAAGTCCCAGCCAGTCAGTCCAACAGCCTCTACAGATAGACTGAGCATCAGGAAAGGGAAGTGTGTGTATAGGGGTGTGTGTGTGTGTAGGGGTGTATGGGTGTGGAGGGGTGTTTTGTGTGTGTAGGAGGGCACTGGCTAGACAAAAATGATGCCAAGCATCTTTTACCTGGCCTGAAAGCGAGGGCAGAATGGTGTCTGAGTAAAGTACTTGTAGCTTAGTTACACTTGCTGTGACAAAACCAAACAAACAAAACTACTTTACCTCCATGAGGATGATAGGCAGAGGTTTAAAAAAAATCCTGTAACACTTCCTTTGTTTTGGCTTCCAAAGTGCTGTTGATAACAGCCGTTCCCAGTGTACAGTGTATTTATTGTTGAGTAATTATGTTTTGCTTTCATATTGGCAAAGCTATTATTTGTACCCATAGGAGCAGTGGACATCATGTATGCACAAATGAATTACTGTGACAATGGCTTTCCACTTTGGAAGCAGTGACCTATTAATCTGCAGTGTTAAATAAATACTCAGATCTGTTCATCATGGGGCCTATCACTACTGGGTTTCTCTGGCTGCAAATTTCACAAGATCATGCAACCCAAAGGACTGGAATATAGACAAAAAGAGAGAAATCATGGACATCTCCCTTGTGATGATTTTGAAACCTATTCAGAAGCCAAAGAGTGTTTCTGATTTAAAACAGCCAGAGTGGCCAAAGCCAGACATTGGAAATTTCCCAGAAAGCATGTCAAGGGAAAGATTCCTGCACTGTATCCTGTCCTTAGAAGGCTAAATCAAAGTGACATTCCTCTTTCTCCACTCTCCACCCACATTTGCGCACACACATGCACACGCATGCCCAGGGATCTTTGATTTCTCTCAAACTTCCTAAGTACCTCATGGAGGTCTCAGTCAATAGTGTTGTTTGACTGTTTTATTATTACGTACCATTTCCTGTATACAAGGCAACACACAGTTAACTGACTCACCCGCTAAGTTGACTGAATGGAAGGGCAGACAGAAAACCTCAGTTAGGTGAAAGATGATGAATATTCTCAAGGAATAGGAAGGTACAATAACGAAGAAAAAGGTTTTGTGCGACCATCTTGCAGACTTGCATTCCGATTGGTTAACTTCAGACAAGAGGAGAGACTGACAAGCAGGAAGGAGACAGCTTACACACAGAGAAAAGAGATGGGAAATGGAAGAACTGTGTTTAGTAAATATTCTTATATTCTTGTGTCTTCATTATGTCCAAAATGAAGTGTAGATTGTGGATTGCAGAAAAAAAAAGCAAGACTTAGCTTGTATTCCTAGAGAAGTCAAATTGTTGGACAGCACACACCGAGCCTATAAAGAGGCAATGAGAGGTGGTTGTGTATAAAGGGCCCCAGTAGGGCATGGTTGAGAAGAAAAGGAGAACAGGCATTATCTTAGACATTCTTCAAGGCAAATCTGAAATGTCCAGAAAACAGGAATTTGAAGGCCTGACAGAGGTAGGAACTCATTTGGGCTAAAGCCTTTTTAATTAGGAGAAGAATGAGAGAAAGAAGCAGGAAGAGGCCAGAAAGGAGGTCACCCATGGAGACAAATGATGAATAAGGCCTGAGCAGTGCCTGGGGAGGGAGGAAGGAGCCAAGGACAGGGCCAGGTGCCTGGATTCAATGCAGAAAGGGATGAGATCCAGAAAGGAGGCCAAGGGGCTTTGGTCTACAAGATACAAATCCTGTTCATCTCTGATACATCCCATGGGTATGGAAACCCTGGAGTCAAATCACCATCCCAGACACAAGTAGGCCAAGCCCCGTCCTCAGAAAAGACTTAATCAGTGGCTTATCAATGAGGTGCCATGGTTGAACCTTAATGCTAAAGTTAGTCCTAACTCCAAGGCCAGCAGGCAGCTGTTCCTGTATGTGATGGGAATCTCACAGCCACCCCCAATGCTCCCCAAATAAGAGTATGTGGGGCCGGGCACAGTGGCTCACACCTATAACCCCAGCACTTTGAGAGGCTGAGACAGATCACTTGAGGAGTCTGAGACCAGCCTGGCCAACATAGCAAAACCCTGTCTCTACTAAAAAGACAAAAAATTAGCCAGGTGTGGTGGCACATGCCTGTGGGCCTAGCTACTCTGGAGGCTGAGGCAGCAGAATCACTTGAGTCCACAGGGCAGAGGCTGCAGTGAGCCAAGATCAGGCCACTACACTCCAGTCTCGATGACAGAGTGAGACTCTGTCTCAAAAAAAAAAGAATGTGGGTAAGGTGTGAATATCCTCTCTTGGGAATGGGTGCATTTTCCCTCGCGAAAAGAATCAAGGCCTAAGTGAGATCATGTCTGTCAGAATCCTCTAGATCAGGGGTCAGAAACTGCAGCTGGTGTGATGTGTGAGCTAAGAATGATTCTTACATTTTCAAAAGGCTGTTATAAACAAACAGCACAACCAAAACCAAACCAGAATATGCCAAAGACACTGTATGTGCCATATTCTTATATGGCACAAAATATTTACTATCTTGCCCTTTACAGAAAAATGTTTGCTGACCTCTGCTCTAGTGGATTCCCACCATATTTAGACAAAATCCAAAGTTTTTAATGGCTTACTAGTGGCATTGGCAGATTACACACACCCCACAAACAGGATGCTTGCACAATATTTAGGATATACTGATATGAAAAAATGACTTGCTGTTTATCTTAAATTCAAATTAAACTAGACATTTTGTATTTTACTTGACAGCCTTCCTTACAGGACATAAAAGGGTGGTATAGCAAGAGTATGAGCTCTGGATCAGACCGTCTGGGTTCATATCTCAGTTCCGCCACTTATATAACTGGGTGAGTGGTTAACCTTTCCGTGCCTCAGCTTTGTCAACTGCAAAATGGGGGTGATGGTTTCTTCTAGGGCACCTGGAACAGTATGTGGCATGTAGTAAGAGATCAGGAGTACCAGCTGTTACTACATCACCTGCTCCAAGATACCCTTCTGGCTTTCCCTCTCGCTGCTCCCCACTTTCCACATTTCACTGTAGCTGTTGTGGTCTTCTGGCCATTCCTGGACCCTGCCTTAAAGGCTTTGCACCCATGGCACCCTCTGCCTGGAACACTTTTCTTCCTACTATCCTACGGAGCTCACTGCCTCAATGGACAAAGGATCCTGCTCAACTGTAACTCCTGGAAAGGGGTCTCTTTCTAACCCCCTTTCTGCTTTTGTCTGTCATCACAGCATTTACCTCTGCCTGATGTTGTTTATCTGTGTTATTTGCTCATGGTCTGCTCCCCCACAGCAATGCCAGCTTCCTGGAGCAAGAATCTTACTGATCTTGTTCTCTGTAATGTTCCTAATCCCTAGCACAGTGACTGGCACATATTTGAAGAATAAATGGGCCAGGTGTGGTGGCTCATGCCTGTAATCCCAGCACTTTGAAAGGCTGAGGTGGGTGGATCACTTGAGGCCAGGAGTTCGAGACAAGGCTTGCTAACATGGTGAAACCCTGTCTCTACTGAAAATACAAAAATTAGCCAGTCGTGATGATATGTGCCTGTAATCCCAACAACTCGGGAGGCTGAGGCAGGAAAATCACTTGAACCTGGGAGGTAGAGATTGCAGTGAACCGAGATCACGCCACTGCATGCCAGCCTGGGCAACAGAGTGAGTGAGACTCTGTCTCAAGAAAAAAAAAAAAAAACAAATAAATGAATAAATGATCTGCTGTACTTTGCTAAGGGGCTTGCTTCAGAGTCAGGGAAATAGTTATAAAGACATCAACACAGTGTACAGAGGATTGACTACATGCTGAGACAGGGTAGTGAATAAACAGATAGGGTCCTGTCCCCTTCTGAGTTTACAACCTAGCTGGGAGGGCAAATATGACACAGATACTGAGGACTGACAAAGTATAAAATCTGAAAAGAGTTGTCAGCAAAAGTCCTGGGGGCCTTGAGAGCATTTAAAAGGTCTGGAAGGTCCTCCCAGGAAATGGACTTTTGAGCTGAGCCATGAAGCAAGACCAATTTAGCCAAGTAAAAAGGGGGAAGAAGAGAATTGTATTCCAAGGGAACTGCATGTGCAAAGGCCTGGAGGCGGGGTAGGCTCAGAACGTTCAAGGAGCTTAAAGGAGTACAGGGAGCCCAAGGATGTGGGCTCCTTGCCACTGGTGTAGAAACCTATTAGTCCCGCTCAGTGCTTGGGATTTTGTGTTCTGGCTTGATGCTTACATCAGCACAACTGAGGTGCATCTGGGCCAATGGCAGCCTCCTTGCACGTACTGATTAAAACTTGGGTTTATTATTCTTTTCAATTCATTTAAGCACTGGCAGAAAGGGCTAAGCTGACAGGTCTGAAGACTGATGGATGGATGGGTGATGCGGCACAGGTGTTTGAGGTGCTGTGACTCTTTTTTTGCCACTCCCTATTTGGCAGTGACAGCCCCGTAGGAACAGCATAGCCTTGAGTCATCCCCGGGTGTCCTCCCACTGGCAAGCTCTATGAGCCCCCATCTCCCCACTAACAAAATGGGGAGGTGGGTGCTAGTATGTGCCTTGTAAAAATTAAGATAATTAAATGAGAAGGGATATAATGTGCTCAGTTTGTTGCCTGGCACATGCGGGGGACCCAAGAATGGTGAGCCTGTCTCTCATTCCTCCCTCTTCAAACCCAGCCTTCTTCTACTTGGAAGAATGCATTCAGAGAAGGAAGACTTGAAGCTAGCGTTTTCCATCCTGGGCCCTTTGAAATCCCGGTTACCTGAGATAGTCTGCAGAAATAGGTGCTGTGGTAAAATAGGTCCGTGGAGAATTCTTCCCCCAAAACTGCAAGGTTCCTTCCTAAAACACCAACCAGGGGATTTTCCTCAGCCCAGAGCCAAGGATGTGTGGGTATTTGACACTCTGGAGCTTCCTGGCAAAGTCATTTTGTGATGCAGCACAGGTCCTCACACAGGGCCACTCACTGGCAGGTGAGTGGGGACTCCAAGTCCATGAATCCCTTTAAGTGCAGGGTTGAGGTGTTTCTGACTAAAGAGGGCTGGTCCCCTGGCTACAGTGCTGGTCACCAGCTTCTGCATGAAATTGCCTCTGTAGAAAACCCAGAGGGTTCCTCCCTGACCCACCACTGTCACTTCAGCCTCCTACTCCCAGAGTTGACACCCTTAGAGAAGCTGCTACTGGTAAAACTTCATAAACATTCCTTCACAGGCAACCAAGCTCAGAATCATGGTGCTTCCTGCCAGCTCTGGGGCGGAGGTCTTCCAGAAGAGGCTTCCCATCTGCACATCCATGCTGACGCCCAGCATGTCCTGAGACCAAGAGACATTTTTGTCCTGAACACTTCTATACTACTATTTGTCAAATGGATGTAGAAGCTGTTGTAGGTAGAAAAGTAGAAACTCATTTAGAATTTTTTTTCTGAGAAATATTAGTGGCCACTAAGATGTAAATACCAACATGTATGGATTGGCAAATATTGTTAGCCTAAAAATAGTCTTTATTTCCAGACAAGTTTGGAGTACCACTTTATTATTATTATTATTTTTTTTTTTTTTGAGACGGAGTCTCGCTCCATCGCCCAGGCTGGAGTGCAGTGGCGTGATCTTGGCTTACTGCAAGCTCCGCCTCCCCGGTTCACAGCATTCTCCTGCCTCAGCCCCCTGAGTAGCTGGGACTACAGGCGCCCGCCACCGCACCGGGCTAATTTTATTTTGTATTTTTTAGTAGAGACAGGGTTTCACAGTGTTAGCCAGGATGGCCTCGATCTCCTGACCTCGTGATCCACCTGCCTCGGCCTCCCAAAGTGCTGGGATTACAGGCGTGAGCCACTGCTCCCGACCTATTATTATTATTATTTTGAGACAGGGTCTTGCTCTGTCACCCAGGCTGGAGTGTGGTGGTGTGATCATGGCTCACAGCAGCCTCAAGCTCCCAAGCTCAAGCGATCCTCCCACTTCAGCCTCCTGAGTAGCTGGGACCACAGGCATGCACCACCACATCTGATTAATTTTTAAATTTCTTGTAGAGATGAGGTCCCCCTATATTGGAACACTGCTGTAGAATATTTGGTATCTCTCATCACAGATGGAGAGACTGAGTCAGGGAGTGACTGGTATCATGCTTCAAGTCAGTGAGGGCAAGCAGGGGCTATGGCATGCTAGTTCGTGGAGTGTATGACGGGATCACACTTCAAACTGCCCTGTCCTCCTTCAAAGCTCCTTCAGGGGGGAGATGCAGGCAGGGAGAAAGGCTGCTATATTCTGCATCCTGCTGAACTTGCTGTGGCCACCCTTGGATGGCCTGGATTTGAGGACCTGGCTTTCTTGTCTGATAAGCCCAATCACTCCTGCATTTGGGCTGGCTGCATCCTGCAAAGGTGCGTGGTCCAGAGCAGAACAGAATGAGCACTGCGTTAGGAGTTAGAAAACCTGGATTCTAACCTAGTTTAACCATCTATTATCCTTGTGGTTTGGGGCCAGCCAATTCCTCTCTTTTTGTTGTCTGGATTTTTTTTTTTTTTCAACGTCCGCATCTGTATAATGCGGGCTCGGTGGGAGAGGGAGCAAATCTGCTTTACCTTTCTTGCAAAGATGCTGTGAAATAACAAGATGTGAAACATTTTAAAAACATTCAAAACGATTCAGCCAGACTCGGGCTGCTGACTGTGTTTTGGTGCTGATGCCAAAGCAAACATTTCCATTTCTTTTGGCATGTTTAGCATCAGATTCATGGCCTGGAATTGTCAAAAACTGACCAGAAAAAGTTTCTTGGAGTCTGTCAAGGGCATTCAGTTGTGGTTCAACTGAGTTGAAACCTTGGGAAGTTGCAGGATGAAATTGGAAATTGCCCTGGGTAATGGAGAGCCAAATTGGACCTTAGAGCAGGTAGCAGGGTGACTTATTTTTTAATGTTTCCAACATGAAAGAACACAATTGATTTTTTTCCTCCTTAATCCCTCCAACGCCCTAGCTTTTATTGTTTCTAAAATAAGATAAACCAAGCAGGTGTTATTTCAGCTCTGTAAACAATCTTTATTTTTCTGGCTGATAGGAATAGAAATTGAGACGGAGACCAGGCTTAAGAGAGGGGGAAGCCAGGCAATCAAGGAAATCATTGATCTTAACTTAGCCAGCTCCTACTACTTCTGCAAAAGCTCACAGTGGTCGTGCTCCCCCCGTAACTTACCCTTGGGTCTTTGTCGATACCTCATGAAAGTGCGGAGCCTCCGGCAGAGAAATCTTCAAGCACTCTGGTTCCTTGCATGGATCAAATCACACTTGTTATTTTTTCAGATTAGTGGCAGCTCCTAAAATGACTTCACTTTCTCAATCCAGGCAAATAATTGTCCAATGATTTTATTTTAATGCTTCAGTGCTGGGAACATTGCAGGGGTTTCTATTTTATTGCACATTCTGAAGTTCCCGACCTGCTTTCTCCTCCCTCTGTGTGTTTCTGCCATGGGCAGAACTGGGTTAGATTCAAAGGCCTTTTCTGAGTTTGTAGACAGTTAGCAGGGTGGAGACAAGGAAGACATGAGCCTGAATGGTCCTAGTGAAGGAGATAAACCTGTGACCCTGGGCTGGATCTGAGTATGAAGATTAGGATGCTTGCTGCTGCTGGAGTGTAAGCATCGATCCAGCAAACCCCTGTCCTTTGTACCAGTCCCAAGTCTTGGGTGTCTCAGAGTGAAAGGTGAGTTCTTTCACTCCTTGAAAAGCAGTTTTGGCAGAACTGGCTCAGATGACAAGACTGTTTCTCCTTCTCCCTACCTTCAGGGCTATTTGCAGTGTCAGTGCAGGACGTGAGGGCGGAAGCAACAGGATGCAGAAGCTCCTCGAGCTAGCATGAGGTTACATCCTGATGAACCCATTGTAAGTTGAAAATAGCAGAAGTCACAAATGTATTGAATACACGTAAGCTATCAAACATCATAGCCTAGCCTAGCCTACCTTAAACGTGCCCAGAACACTTACACCAGCTTACAGTTGGGCAAACTCATCTAACACAATGTCTATTTTATAATAATAAAAATAAACAATTTGTCAGGAGATTGAGATCATCCTGGCTAACAAGGTGAAACCCCGTCTCTACTAAAAAATAGAAAAAATTAGCTGGGCGTGGTGGTGGTTGCCTGTAGTCCCAGCTACTCGGGAGGCTGAGGCAGGAGAATGGTGTGAACCCGGGAGGCGGAGCTTGCAATGAGCCGAGATTGCGCCACTGCACTCCAGCCTGGGCGAAAGAGCAAGACTCCTCTCAAAAAAAAAAAAAAAAATTGTAACAAAAAAAGGTCAAAATTTTAAATATGCTTTCCACTGAATACACATAGCTTTTGCACCATCATAAAGTCAAAAGATCATTAAGTTATGCCATCATAAGTTCAGAACGTCTTTGTAGAGTACAGGTAAAGTCTTCGATAACAGACTCAGGTTAGATGATGTTAGCTCTGTGCTAATATCTTAGCTTCCTGAGTCTGTTTCCTTACCTCTAAAATGGGGATAATACCTCTACAACTCGGGTCTCAAAAATGTTAGCTACAATTATCATCCTTGTTATTTTATAGTTATCCTTAACCAGTATCTCTAGGGTTTATGTATATTTTCATCACTACTAATTAGTACTTGTTGGTTGAACAAGAGGACAGAATACTTGAGCTGGGAACCGTCCCTGAAAACCTAGAACATGAAGACACAGTGGACACTTGCTCTGCTTCTACTTTGCCTGGCAACGTGTCACCTCATGAAAGGTGGTCACTGCCTCAGAATTGTCCCTAAGTTTCGGTAAAATGGTGCTTCATACAAGCAGGAGCTTGAGAATTGGGATCCTAGGCTGCCTCAGAAACCAGTTATCTGGTGTTACTCTTTAACTCAGAGCAGCAGAAGGCAAGAGGAGCAGAAAGTGCAATTATTACTTGGGATTATAAGAAGAAGCTGAGATGCTCACACTCAATAAGCACACAACACCTTTCCCATCCCTGAGACCATGGGGCAGGCAGAACACAAATCAAACCAGTCATGGGCCACATAATGACCTTTGAGGCAGTGAAGGACCACACATACATCAGTGGTCCCATCAGCTTATAAGGAAGCTAAAAAATTCCTATCACATGCTGAAGTCATAGACATCAAAATGTCCTAGCACAATTAATTTTTAAAAATAAATTTAGTGTAGCTTAAGTGGACAGTGTTTCTAAAGTCTATGGGAGTATACAGTAATGTCCTAGGCCACCCTCACTCACCACTCCTTACTGACTCACCTAAAGCAACTTTCAGACCTGGCAAGTTTCATGGTAAATGCCCTGTACAGGTGTACCATTTATTATCTTTTGTATTTACTATAACCTTTCTTTCTTTTCTTTTCCCTCCCCTCCCCTCCCCTTCCTTTTGAGAGAGAGTCTTGCTCTGTTGCCCAGGCTGGGGTGCAGTGGTGCAATGTCGGCTTACTGCAACCTCCGCCTCCTGGCTTCAAACGATTCTCCTGCCTCAGCCTCTGGAGTAGCTGGTACTGGTGTGCACCACCATGCCCTACTAATTTTTGTGTTTTTAGTAGAGATGGGGTTTCACTGTGCTGGTCAGGCTGGTCTCCAACTCCTGACCTCATGATCCACCCGCCTCAGCCTCCCAAAATGCTGGGATTATAGGCATGAGCCACGAGCCACCATGCCTGGCCCCTTCCCTCCTTCCTTCCTTCCTTCCTTCCTTCCCTCCTTTTCTGTTCCTTTCTGTTACACTTCGCTCCGCTCAAGCAATCAACTTGACCTCAAGCAATCCTCCCACTTCAGCCTCCCAAGTAGCTGGGACTACAGGCATGTGCCACCATGCCCAGCTAATTTTTTAATTTGTTGTAGAGATGGGGTCTCACTATGTTGCCCAGGCTGATCTCAAACTCCTGGGCTCAAGCAGTCCTCCCATCTTGGCCTCCCAGAGTGCTGGCATTATAGGCATGAGCCACTGTGCCCAGCTCAGTACCTTTTCTATATTTAGATATGTTTAGGTCACAAATACCATTGTTATACAGTTGTCTACAGTATTCAGTACAGTAACATGCTGTACTGTGGCCTAGTTTGTGGCCTGGGAGTGATAGGCTATACCATATAACCTAGGCATGTAGTAGGCTACCATCTAGGTTTGGGTAAATGCACTCTGTGATGTTCACACAGCGATGAAATCATCTAATGATGCATTTCTCAGAACAAATCCCCATCGTTAAGCAATGCATGACTGTACTTCTCAAGTCCTATGTAATCACGCCCTTGGCGGATGTGCTGTTTGTCTGGGGCAGCTGTTCTCTGCCTGCTGCCTCTTTCCTGAAATGCTTCTCTGGGCTGTTCTTTCCTGGCAGGGAGCCCTCATTAGCCTTTCTAGCTAATGCTGCCCTTGAAATATTGACGTGAACCTGCTTTCAAGGGTCTGGAGTGTTTTAGGGGAGGAGCACTACACTTCTGATTACCATAGGTCCAGATAGAATGTGTTCCTATTCTGTGAAACAAGAGGACTCTGCTCATTTCTTCTCTCCCTGTCTTGATAAATTTGGGGAAGATCTCGTTGAATAAGTGTCACTCTAGTTTCCATATATTATAGATAAGCTGTTCTGCTAAACTGAAGCTGCCTTATGTGGGCTAAAAAATGGCTGCGCTCAGGGGGTTGGAGACACTGTGGACTGTAGGGGAGCCATGACCTCCTTTACTCTGGGGACTGAGAAGCATGGGCCCGCCACCCGATGGAGCAGCTTCCCTCCTACTCAGCATCTGTTAGGCCTTTCCTTGGGTTTGGGCCTGAGGACTTCCCTGTCTGAGACCCCTGGGTCTAACTGGTCAGCAGTCCCACATATCTTTCTGGGGTCCTAAGAATATTTATTTAAAACTATTATCTATTCAGGATTAAGGGGCCTTTTCTTTGGAGTATTTGTTCTCTGAGTGGGTGCTTAGCACCTGAAATGCTGTTTGTAAAGGACATGGGTTGGTGTCCCTAAGCATTTCATAATGAGTGTGGGTTGAAAAGCTCCTCTGGTGATTTTTAAAAAGTTACCTTTCATCTATATCAGAGGTTCTCAGAGCGTGGCCTCCAAACCACCAATATCAGCATTACCAGGAAACCGGTTAGCAATGTGAATTCTTGGGCCCCACCCCAGACCTACTCAATCAGAAACCCTGGGGACTGGGGGCAGTTCTTTGAGCTTTAACAAGCCCTCCAGGTGATTTTGATATGCCTTGGAGTTTGACAGTCACTGTCCTAAGTAGTCGGGAGGCATGGATGTCAGGTGAGTATTTCTCTTCTGTAACAGGCCAGAGGACACATCTTCAGTATGATCATTCAAGAGATATGTTAGTATCTTTTACTTTGGGAGGCCAAGGCAGGTGGATCACTTGAGGTCAGGGATTCAAGACCAGCCTGGCCAACAGGACAAAACCCCGTCTCTACTAAAAATACAAAAATTAGCCAGGCATGATGGCTCGCGACTGTAATCCCAGCTACTTGGGAGGGTGAGGCACGAGAATCGCTTGAACCCAGGTGGTAGAGGTTGCAGTGAGCCAAGATCGTGTTACTGTATTCCAGCCTGGGTGATAGAATGAGACTATGACTCAAAAAAAAAAAAAAAAAAAAGGGATATGTTAGTATCTCTTAAAGTACCGTCGACTAAGTGCCTTCTGCTGAATCATTGAGGGGTACCTATTAAATATGTATATACTGTGGTCCCATTTCAGTTTTTCTGAATCAAAACCTTTGAGGTTGGTGACCTGGGATTGTGCCTATTCAGCATGCTTCCTATGGGCTTCTTTCAGCCAGTAAATTTTAGAAATAACCTTCCTATTCAAAATATGGTATTTGGACCAGCAGCATGTTCATTACCTGGGAGCTTGTTAGAAATGCAGAATTTTAGGCTCCACCCCAGACACTTAATCAGAACCTGCATTCCCAATATGATCACCAGGTGATTCATATACACATTAACATTTGAGAAGCATTGCCAAGGGCCATATGCTTGGAGCACTTGCTCTGTGTGGGCTGCTGATTCATAGTTTAGTCAACACATCCTCGAGTGGAAAGTGTCATTTTAGGGTAGACCAAGAGCTCTTAAAAAAGTGCTAGTGTCCCACGGGTCCTGACTCAGACATCCTGAAGCTTGTCCAGGATGTGATTAACAGGGTAACAGATGTCTTCTGAAATCAGTGGAGAGCTGATCCACACCTAACGAGTGTCAGATCGAAGGCATCATGTGGATCTCTTCTTGTGGGTCTTATAACCCCTTTAAGAAGGGAAGTCCAGTTGACCACCCTTCCAAACTGCTTTTTTGTTTTCCCAGAGGAGATAGGTAAGCAGTCTCACCAGTTTAGATGATACCCACCATCTAGCTCAGAGAAGCAGAGATTTAGGATTCACATGACTCATTCTTTTGTTGCTAGTTTTATGTAGCTTTCCAGAAAGGTCTGCCACTGTCCTTTATACCTTAGTGTGAGTTGAGGGTAATTTATCTTTCCTTTGGACCTTGACACTTTAGAAGGGAAAGCTTGACAATGTGTGCTATGACAGGCTCTAGACTTCCATCAGAGGAACTTTAGGCATCAAAAGCAGATGAAAAGGTATTGAATTTGGTGGCAGGGGAGGGGTTTTCTAGGAACCCACAAGAAATTACTGACTTGTTTCTCTTTTATATTTCTGGGAGGAAAATGATTGGGCCAAATGGTCTCTGGGGCTCTTTCCATTACTGGAAATTCTTTGGAGTATTTGTTGAGCATTCACTCTGTGCTAGGTCCTGTGCTGTACATTGAGGGGATAAAAATGTAAACTGATGCTTCTACCTGTCTCCCAGGATGGGGTGGGAAGGGAGACAGAGACATCAGCCCCTTTCTGAGGTCCAAGAGGTACTCTCCTCCTGTCACTCCAAAACCAATGTATCCTGAGGGTAACTCAATAGTAAAGGAAACTTCCATTTTTATTGGTGTGAGTAAACTCATTCATGCATTCATTCAACAATTATTTTTTAATGTCTCCTACCTGTAGACAATTGTTTCTGAAATTTGTTTTTAAATTTGAATATGAAAATGATCTTTCTTAAGAGCACCTGTTTCAAAGATAAGTTTGTAAACTTTCAGACTAGTTGGAACATTGTTGTGAATAAAGCACTGATTAGAGGAGAAGAAATGGGCTATTTTCCCTCTAGTTTTCCACAGGACAGTTTGAGAGAGGTCAAGCTGAAGTTTTCATTCAGGAGGGTTTTTCCATCAGTCAGCACTGGCCACTCATGAAATAGAGTGACCTCCCCCACTCAACACACACACACACTTGGAACTGGTGAAGAAAAGGTCAGATGTCATTGCCAAGGGCTTTGAGAAGGGACCTGGACTTGGTGGCTTCCTACAGTACTTTCCAACCTTGAGATTCTGTGAGGAACAGAGGGCTGCGTGAGATTCATCTCAGGGACTGTGGTTCTTTTAGCATAACATCCTCATGTCTTATTTCATCATGTTTCTGCACAAACATTATGAGTAGAGGGCTTGCATTTGCCCTTCTAATTTTCTCTCCCAAGTGAAAAGACACTGGGCGTATGGTTCAAACAGAAGGGACTGGTAGAAAACATGAAACTTAGAATGTAGCAGATATCTCAAAGATAGCAACTAAGAAAAATTACAGGCACTTTCTCCCCTAAACTGGACTAAGGACCTAGAGTTGCAGTGGATCCCAGAAAGTATTAGGCTTCTCATTAACCTTTCTCCAAGTTACCTAAACCATATCACAACCCACAACTAAGGGAGATGTTGGAGGTGGCATGAGAGCCACGTGCTACATTAAACCCTATGCCAGGGTAGAAAACTGAGAGCCTAGAATAATTTAGATCAAGTCACCCTCTTATTTAAAGAGTTCAAGCAAAGCCAAACTTTGTTGCACCATTCCCTATTTGTATTCTGAAGATTCAAGAGGCTCACAAATGCTGCTCCTATAATTTGGGTACCTGTCACCAACATGCATGGACCTAGTCCAAACACTACTTGGTGTTAGTAATGTGTTGTCAGAGAGTCAAGTAAGCAGTTGTCATTTTCCATAAAAATTAATTGTTTAAAATTGATCGCTAGCTACATTTTCATTTTTGTAATCAAAACTTTAAAGAAACCGATAGTTGGCAGTATTGCCCAATAGCTGAGAGAGCAGGCTGTAAAGTCTAACAGATCTCAGTAAGAACCTTTAGTTTTGCTTCTTTCTAGTGGTGTTGGCTTAGTGCAAGTTACGTATCTTCTCTGAACCTCAGTTTCCTCATCTGTAAAGTGGGAATAATTGTAATACCTATGTCATAGGGTTGTAAGGAATAGTGAGATAATAATCATAAGGTGATGGAAGAGTGCCTGACTCATAGTTAAGTGCCTCATTAAGATTGCTGTTATTATACCTGATTTTTCCATAGTGGGGCTTGAGACTGTGGACCTGTGGTCCTAGCATTCTGAGGTTAAAAGTAGAAGCTCTATGAATCTCAAGGTTTTTACAGTCTAGGATCATTCCCTCATTCAGTCATTTGTCCATCCAACAAATATTTATTTAGCACCTACTCTCTGCCAGGCACTATGGTAGTAGTCAGACAATAAGCAAGTTACTGAGCCCATGTGTAATTATTGGTTGGGATACATGCCAGGGAGGAGGCAAACCATGGGCAGTGATGGAATATGCTGGTATGGGGGGACCTACTTTGATGGGGTAATCTGAGAAGGACTTTTTGAGCAGGTGACATTTAAGCTGGGTCCAAAGGATGAAAAAGATCTTGTCAGGCAAAGAACTACTGATCCTTTCATTAGCACATAAGGTAGAAACGATTTCACCAGAAGGACTCCAACCAAATTGAGAGCTCCAGCTTTCTTCTCATCTGTACAAGAAGTAGACCTTGCTAGCATCTGGGAGGGAAGGTTTTGCTCATTGTATTGTATATGGTGGAGGGTTAAATTATATCAAACTTCTCTAGAGCCCAGAATTTTCAGGGGTGTTGTACCACCAGGGACACAGTTTCCCACCTCAGTGGAAGCTGGCAGGAAGTGGCAGGAAGTTATCTTATGAAAAGAGAGCGAGCCTTCAGTCCAGATCTGCGATAAAAATCTGCCTCTGCCGCTTCCTCATTCAGTGAGTTTAGGCAAATTAAATGATCTCTGAATCTCAGTTTCCTCTTCGGTAAAATGTGAGTGTGGCTGCTGTTGTTATCAGGATTGAAACTGAAATGAAATAGCCATACAAAACATTCAGCCTAGTGCCTAGTATACGGTAGGCATAGAGTAAAGCACATTTTCCTGTGGGGCTGTGTATTTAAAACAGTGAAAATCAATTCCTCACTTTCTAACCCATGTGGTAGGAAAAGACATCTTTGGCATACGTGGTGGCTTTAAAACAGGTCCACAAATTCTTTGACACCCCTTCCATCCACAAATAGAGTCGAATTCCCTTCTCCTGGAAAATGGGCTTGCCTGGGTCACTCACGCCTGATGAGTAGAATGCGGTGGAAGTGATGCTGGATGAGTTCTGAGGTTGCGTTGGAAAAGCTAATAGAGCTTCCATCTGCTCTCTCTCTCGGTGCCCCTGATCTTGAAAGCATGTTGTAAAAAAGCCAAACAGCCACATGGAAAGGCCTCTTACAGATGATGTTCAAGCTACAGCCCCAGGTGAGATCCCAGCCAAGAGTCATCATCAGCTCAGGAGGTTGAGGCTGCCATGAGCTGTGATTGAAACACTGCACTCTGGCCTGGGTGACAGAGAGAGACTCTGGCTCAATCAGTCAAATAATTTCCCAGAAAAGTCAGTTAATAAAAAGTCAGCATCACCCACCAAATATGTGAGTGAATGAGCCTTCAGATGATTCCAGCCCCCAGCCTTTGAATGACCCAAGTGAGCCAGAGTCGACCAGAGACAAGCTACCCCAACCAAGCCTTGCCCAAGCTGAAGATTTGTGAGCATAATAAATGCTGTCATTGTTTTATGCCCTAAGTATTGGGGTTGTTTGCTACACAGCAAGATAACTAGAATAGCACACTTCTCTGTCTTGGTCCAACCCACCCCCTGCCATAGTGTCCGTCCCACCACTGTGGACCCAGAGTAGCAGATATATTAGGAAGGACACTGTACCATAGTGAGATCTTATTTCTTCCACTAACATCCTGCAAAATCTTAAGCAAGTAGCTCCTCCTGTGGAACCTCAGTTCCCTCCTGTGTGTAGTGAGTTTGGATTAAATACTCCCTAAGGCATCTGCTAGTCCCAAGGTCATGTAGGAAACTGATATGAAAATAGGAAAAGTTGCAAGATTTAGGTATTTTGCATTGTAGGCCTAAGTTTTGCATACAGTGGCATAGAAACCCAATGTTCTCTAAAAGCCATCTTTACAAATTTTCAATTAAAGGAAACATAGTCTAAGCATTTTTTTTTTATTTCAAAGGGGGGTTTTATGTGTCTTGAGACCTCCACGTGAACCATAAAATGGGCTTGGTTGGAACCTTGCAGGCCTGTCCTGATCCAATTGTCTAGCAATTCTCATAGAATCCTCATTAGAACCTGTGCCCTGAAGAGGCCTGCAACTGTGGGGTCCCATTTAACACCTGCAGTTCTCTTAAAGTTTAAACAAAGACTGGCAAGCCGCAGGCTAACAGAGTTTTAAGCCCCCATCTGTTGGGTGGTTTCTGGCAGATGGTCTTTAAAAGATGCTGTGTGTTTTATCATTTCAGTTTCTTCTGAAGAGGGATTTAAAATCAATTTAGGGGTCATGTTCAGGGACTTTGTCAAAAGTACAGGCTCCACGTCAAACAGGAATCCGTCCTCAGGGGCTCACTAATGACAAAAGGAAAGTGATCCGGGCTGTTCCGTGGATTCTTGTTCCCATCTCCTTCCTTTGTGGAGGGGATAGCTTTTCTTTTGAAGTCTATTGCTTCCTTCATTTAGTCTTTAATTTTATACCACCAAGGTGAGTACCACTCTGTCTTGTGCATATAACTGACTGTGGTATGGGAGACTTCCCTAATGAGCAAAGGCCAGTCTGAAAAGGGCTGGCTTCCAGGCTTCCAAGTTGAACATCATACTCTAAATGAAACAGAGGCAATTCTCATTAAGGGGAACTTGTGGGTAAGCTTTGGCAGGAAGAAGAAGTGAAAAATTGTAGAAGCTCTAGAGATCTCAGCTGGCTTGTGCATTATCAATATGGAAAAATGGATTGTTGCTTTTTCCGTCCCCACTCCTACCCATGGATAGGGAAATTGTGAAACTCAACATCAGAAAAGGTAAATACCAAGAGCCCAGAAAGAGCACAACTTGTTTTTCTTGGTCTGTTTAAGGCTGCTGAGATTGAATTATATCCCTGGGATATTGGAGTTTTTCTTGTCTATTGCCTAGAGCCTGGCCATTATTGTGATATTTGGCTGAGATGTTGCCAAAGTACAAGAAATGTTTGTCATTATGAGTCCTTCACTGAAAGGTAGCTGGCAAAAGAAGGGCCCTATTCGTTGCTGGCCTTTGCAGCTGTCATTTTGGTAGGGGCCGCAGCTGTGTGTAGGGAAGGCTCTTGCTCTGGGCTGCTCTAGGTGTCTTAGAGCAACAAAAAGGAGGGAATAAGCTCTTCAGGTTGTAGTCCCAGTTTGGATTGCAACCTAATACATCCTTGCTCACCTGGCTAGAATGGGAGAATAAGTGAGGTTTGGTGTGCCAGAGTCCCCTGCCAGGGGTTCCCTGGCTCTGAGCTGTGGTTGCTGGCTTCTGTTGGTTAGATCACTGGACTAATGTGTCAATGCCTAGTGTTGGATCCCTGGCTAGCGGGGGAATCTGACATACGGATATAAAGCCTGTAGAGGAAATCAGAGCCAGGAAGGACCTTGTCGATCAATTGGCCTAGCCCCTTTCTATTATGAATGTAGAAACTAGGTCCACAGCCATTGAGTTCTTTCCCCACAGCCTGTAATAGAGACAGGGCCACCCATCTCTTCTCTCAACTCCAGCTCAGATCTCAGTCCAGGTCAAGCAGCCTATGAACTCAGGCCCTTGGTCACAAGGATGTTCGGAGGAGGGCTTAGCACCATTTGCCCATACCTACTGTGGGAAAAGCAATGTAGAGTGCTTGCCCTGCTGATGTTTATCAGCAAGACCGCCTCACAGTTAAGATGGCTTCTCACCTAATGGACCTGTCCCTGCATTTTCCCTCCAGAAAGAGGGCCTTGGACAAGATGAAGGTCCCTGCCCTGTTTACCCACAGTCACGCAGGCCCTGCCTGAGGTGAGGCTGAATAGAAGTGAAGGCTGTCATGAGTTGGAAATGGCCCCCATTCCCAGGGAAGCCCTGTAAGCAGTAAAGTTGTTGGTGTGATGGAGGCCAAGATGCTCATTGATGTGCTGGGAGGCAGAGTTCAGGTTTCATAATTGAAATGTTCAGATTTTTTCATGGGTGAGTGAAACCTTCTCAGCCCCAGCACTTTGGGTGAGTAATTCTCCCTCCCCAGCTCCTCTTCTTGACCCCATTTGGACCCCAGCCATGTGACTGCCAGCCTTTACCCACTAGGGTCGCTCTGAAGCTGCAGCTTGGATCCCATGTCAGAATCTATCTAGGTGGCACCTTCGACTTGCCCCAGAGACTTTTATAAGGGAATGGAAGCCAAAGGGGCTTTTGTCTTGGAAGAACCATCACAAATGACTCTCTAATTCTGAGAAAGGGGTTGAGCTTGGTAGCTGTCAGCGTCTCATTGACTAGGTGATGTCACCAGCAGAGACATGGGCTGGTTCACTTCAACAACCAAGCAGCTCAACTTAAAAGCTCAGAATGGATCTGACCTCTTTTCCAGATTGTTTTTGTGAAGATTGATTAGCTGTAGTATGCAGATTATATAAATTTATTTTAATACACATTATGTTTTAGAGCAGTTTTAAGTTCACAGCAAAATTTAGTGGAAGGTACCAATATTTCTCATATCTCCCTGGCTCTCACAATGCATAGCTCCTCCACTGTCAACATCCACACCAGTGTGGTATAATCTGTAACAGTTGACAGACCTATGCTGACACAGCGTTATCACCCAAAGCCTATAGTTTACATTAGGGTTCACTTTTGGTGTTGGGCACTCACCATTATAGTATCATTGAGAGTAGTTTCACTGCCCCCCAAATCCTCTGTTTATGTGCCCCACCCTTACCCCTAACCCCTAGCAACCACTCATCTTTTTCTTCCATAGTTTTCCATTTCTAGAAAGTCATACAGTTGGAATTATACAGTCTATAGTCCTTTTAGATTGGCATCTTTCACTTAGTAATATGCATTTAAGTATCTTCCATGTCTTTCATGGCTTGATACATTTATTTTATATTATATTTTTTTATTTGATACTTTTTAATTTTATTTTATTTTATTTTATTCTGAAACAGCCTTGCTCTGTCGCCCAGGCTGGCATGCAGTGGCACAATCACTGCTCACTGCAACCTCTGCCTCCTGGGTTCAAGCAATTCTCCTGCTTTAGCCTCCCGAGTAGCTGAGATTACAGGCATCCACTATCACGCCTGGCTAATTTTTGTGTTTTTAGTAGAGACAGGGTTTCACTATGTTGGCCAGGCTGGTCTCGAACTCCTGGCCTTAAGTGATCCGCCCGCCTCGGCCTCCCAAAGTGCTGAGATTATAGGCATGAGCCACCATGCCCGACCTGATAGCACATTTCTTTTGAGTGCTGAATGATATCCCATTATCGGGATGTACCACAATTAAATAAATTTTTAAAAATCAAATACTCTGTTAGTGTGATTTGTCTGTTTTACTTGACACTTAATATTGGCACTGTTCGTAACCATTCAGAATCTAATGCTTCTCTCATTTTTAATATGTTCCTTTCAATAGTCCTGTGAAGCAGGTAGGAATTGTCATGGTCCAAAGATAAGAGAACACAAGGATAAATAACTGTCTTTCTGTCTGTCCCTGTGTCTAACTGTCCCTCTGACTGTTCTCGTGTCTGTCTTTCTGACTGCCCTCTGTTTGTCTCGGTGACTGACTATCCATCTCTCTCTCTCTCTTTGCTATCTTCCCTTCTTTCATTCCTTCCTTCTTTCTTCTTTTTTTTCATTGAATAAATGTCCACTCTCCTACTATATGGAAAGCGTTATTTTTGTTAATTCGTGAAGCTGATAGAGCTCTGTTGTACCTGTGTGGAGCATAATAGTCAAGTAAACTGGCCCTGCATAGTTAGGGACAGAAAACTTCTCAATGTCAGAAGTAGAGATTTGAAACAACAGTCTCTGACCTCACATCAGAATGCGGTAGCTCTCTGAAGTTCTACTAAACTAGAGAATGAGTATGTATGGTATAGGCATTCAATCAATGTTTGTTGAATTGAATGCAATAAAAATGATAAAAGTAACATTACAAGTGCATTTTTGAAGTCTTCATTACATGTACTGGAAGGTATCTTTGGCATTTTATCCACATTTCTAGTTGCATCCTTAGTGCCTGGCACACATGATAGAGTTCCTCGTACTGCCGTGGTATGAATCACTGGCTGTAGAGTCAAAACCCATGCTTGCCTCTAATTATTTGATTCTAATGGGGGTGTGGGGAGTGAACTCATATTGACACAGTCATTGATGTGCGCTTGTTATTCATAATACACATCTCATAAAATCTTTTAACAGTAATACAAGGCAGAATTTTCATCTTCATTAAATTTTGTGACAGATGAGAAAAAGAAGCCTCAAATATATTAATCTGCCTCAGTCATATGCCTTGTAAGTGGTAGAATGGAAATGTAGATCCAAGTTTATCAAATGTCACAAACCATGTTACTATGGGTTTTTTTTTTTTTTTGAGACAGATTCACGCACTGTCGCCCAGGCTGGAGTGCAGTGGTGCAATCTTGGCTCACTGCAACCTCTGCCTCCCAGGCTCAAGCAATTCTCCTGCCTCAGCCTCCCGAGTAGCTGAGACTACAGGCATGTGCCACCATGCCCAGCTAATTTTTGTATGTTTAGTGGAGACGGGGTTTCACAATGTTGGCCAGGATGGTCTCGATTTCTTGGCCTCGTGATCCACCTGTCTCGGGCTCCCAAAGTGCTGGGATTACAGGTGTGAGCCACTGGCGCCCGGTCTATGTTCTTTTTTTTTTTTAAAAGAGAGACTGTCTTGCCCTGTTGCCTAGGCTGTAGTACAGTGGCATGATCATATCTCACTGCAGCCTCAAACTCCTGGGCTCAAATGATCTCCCTGCTTCAGCCTCCTGAGAATCTAGAACTACGGATGTGTGCCACTGTGCCTGGCTATTTTTAAAGATTTTTTTGAAGAGACAAGATCTCACTATGTTGCCCAGACTGGTCTTGAACTCCTGGTCTCAAGTGATCCTCCTACTTTGGCTTCTCAAAGCACTGGGATTACAGGCATGAACCACCGTGCCTGGCCAGTATAATAATGTTCTTTTCTCCCTTTTCTGCACATCTTTGAAATCAGATATCCTAGAAATTATTGTTTTGCTATTTTTGGCTTTGGATTGTCAATAGCAAATATCCTTGCATGTTCTGACTATGGTTTCATTCTGAGTTTCATGAAACTCTAAGCATAAAATTTTAAATCACCAAGTAGAGCAAATGGTTCATGCCATGGTGTTCCTATCATGCTTCAGTTTTAAGTTGAGGCCACTCTTTAATTGATTCAATCTCTGTAGAAGGTAAACAAGTCTCCTTTCAAGAGTCCTTGTTTGAAATTTGACTTTTTCATTTGACTGTCTTTTCCCACATTGAAAAACCCTAAGATCCACGTATTCAAAACATGTCTCATATTTCTCTTGGTCCTAAAAACCTGGGTAACCTCCTCTAAATATGACCAGAGATAGATTCATGGGCTGTGTTATCACCACCCAGTAGTTCTGAATGACCACAAAGTCGTAGATGGCCACATAAGTTACAGAATTTTCCCAGTGGGCTCATAAGCTAAATTATGCTATCGAGACATAAATGTGGAAGGCTATTTTATGATAAAAAGTAATGATACATACAACATGAGTGTGATTCTTCTGCAAAAAGAGCACACAAATTTATAATATGTTGCTTACTTTTCAAGTGTCCATTTGGTCCTTCTCTTTCCATTGATATGGACTCCAAGGTCCAGGGGAGCCGGGACTATTTGGTGTGATGCTCAGTTTTGTGTAACTAGGTGCAGCACCTAGTTACAGTGCAAGAACAGAGTAAGGGCTCAGGTAGTATTTGATGAATAATTGAATGAGTATAATATAACATGATCTCCCTGACCTGAGGCACATGAAAGCTACTGCCAAAGTCATCTTTCTAGCTTGCTGTTGCTGCTGATCTCTACCCTTTTTCACTCCTCTCATACCAGGATCTGGGTTTCAAGGCCCAAATTAGGCCCACCAGGCTTACATTTTTGTTCTTGCTCTCTCTTGTGCCTGTTGTTCTCCCTCTCGCCTTGGCTCAGCTATCCTCATCATGGCCTGACTATTCTTCCAAGGTCTAACTTCTACTACTACTTCTACTACTTCTTCTACTACTACTCAAACCATTTTCCACTCTCCATGCAGGCGCATGTGTTATTCTGAGGAACCATCCCAAAATGTGTCCTAGTGGTGGAGGCTCAGGGAGGATTATGTAAAAGAAAACAGACATCAGATTGGGAAGGATGGTGGAGGTAACACTTCCCAGTAGACTCTCCTTTTCTGGGCAAGCCATGTTCATGGCAGATACCTACCACCTGCTTGTTGTATTCTGGATTCCCTAGTTTTTCAATTCTTTTCTAAAACAATGCAAGAAATGAATGCAAAGTTATCACTGTGCTTTGCCCACTGTGGAGCCCAGAGGAGTCACTGCTGCCCATAGCCAAGAGATTTTGCTTCTCGTGGTGTCACTTAAGATTGTAATTAACATCTTCTTAGCTGCCATGCTGCACTGCTAGCTATACAGAGCTTGGGGCAATCATACATCCAGACCCATTTTTTAAATATATATGAAATGATGTAAAGTCAGCACTAACTGCAGTTTTCCAGAACACATTCTATAGTTGTATAGAGAATAGTTTTACATTTGTTTTTCAAAAGTATTTCACATTCATCAAAGCATAATGAAAAAATACAAATATAACTAAGCTATCTATAATTAGATCATGCAAAGATATCTACCCCTAAGATTTTCATGTATAGCCTCCCAATCTATGTTTCGTGCATTTATCTCTAGCTAGCACCTATATATTTTCACAACATTAGATCACATTGTTTATATTGTTTTATGACCCGCCTTTTGAAATTAATATATTTGTAAAAAATCCTTCTACATCAACACATAAATTTCTACAAAACACTTTTACTGGATAAGATTTTATTTTAAGGATGCCCAAAGTATATGCAATCTATCACATACTGTTAAACATCTAATTCTTTGTAATCTTTAGGTGTTACCAAGTACTGGAACAAGGAACGTCACTGGGTCTAAATATTTGCACCTATTCTCTGTTACTTCCCTGGGACAGTCAAAATTAGCAATTCAATTAATAAAAAATATTTTAAGACTTCTGATACATAAATTTTAACAAGTATTAAATTTCATCCTGTGTATGGCTTAGATCATTACAAATGTTGACTCTATTTTCTGTGATATCAGTTATCGCTACAAATTCAATAAGCATTTTTTCTATGTCTTGTCATTGATTTTTTAAAAGTGTTCAGCAAGATAAAATCACTCATTCTATAAATATTTGCCAAAAGTCAACACTACATAAGGCACTCTGCTAGATACTGGGGTAACGGGAGTAGAAAATCAAGAGTGTGTAAGCCTTAATCTCGGTCCTCTTTTATTTACTTACTATAGGAAACATTGCTTCATTAATAAATAAATCTAAGCATTATTTTTATTAAACTTGTTCCCTTGTTTCCATTTTTTAACTTATACTAAAATATAAGTTACTTTGTCAAATTTTAAAATGCACTGTCAAAATGGAAATAAGGGTCATTTGGCATGAATATGGCTTGCTTTATTTCCATCCTGGATTAAAAAAAAAATGACACATGGTTATTTTCGTCCATTAGAAAAATTCAGAAAAGTATAAAGAAGAAAATAAATGACTCATAACCAGACCATTCAAAGGCAATTACTGTTAATTGTTGTATTTCCTTCCAGGCATTTTCTTTGTATATTTTTCACATAGTTAGATCATACTATATATGTAATTTTCCAAGCGTATAATGTAAATATTTCCCTATGTTATCAAAAACCCTTTGAAAACATTATCTCTAATGGCTCTGTCATATTCCATAATGGAAATGAACTACATATATAGAGTTTGATCATTAATAGTAAAAGCTCTGGTGTAAGACTTCCTGGGCTCTAATTCTGATGCTGTCATGGGCTGGCTTGGGGTCTTGAGCAAGTTACTTTTCGATGGCTCAGTTTTCTTATATGCAAATTAGGGATAATTATAATCTGTAACTTATAAGATTTTTATAAGTGTATTAGTTCATTCTCACGCTGCAATAAAGAACTACTCCAGACTGGGTAAATCATAAAGGAAAGAAGTTTAATTGATTCACAGTTCTGCATGGCTGAGGAGGGCTCAGGAAATTTACAATCATGGCAGAAGGGGAAGCAAATATGTCCTTATTCACATGGCAGCAGGAGAAAGAAGTGCCGAGCAAAGGGGGAAAAGCTGCTTATAAAACCATCAGATCTCATGAGAACTCATTTGCTATCATGAGAACAGCAGCATGGGGGTAACTGCCCTATGATTCAATTACCTCCCACTGGGCCCCTCCTCCCATGACGTGTGGAGATTATGGGAACTACAATTCAAGATGAGATTTGGGTGGGGACACGGTCAACCCATTTCAATAAAGACTATATGAGATAATTCAAATAAAGCTTAAACTAGCACCTGGTACATAATAAGTGTGCAATAACAATTATTATTACTACTACTCTTACTACTATTATTACTATTATTTTCTAAATAATTTAACCTATTGCTAGATATTTTTAAGTTGTTTCCAACTAAGATAGCATTTATTATTATAAAATCACTGAAGGCTGTGATTGTTCACAAACACTTTCATAACTTTTCAATATTTTCTTAGGAGAGAATCAAAGTCAAAAGTATAAACACTCTTAAATATTGCCTAAATTAGTTATCTAAATTAGGATAGTGCATTGTTGCCTAAATTAGGATAGTGCATTGTTCTTATTCTAAACAGGGGAATGGTATATCCAAATCAGAACACCCTGTAGGGCTTTCTCTTGTCTCGTCCTCTCCTTACCCATTTCCATTCTCCCCGCAACCCCTAGATGACATGTGAGAATCAGAATCTCTGGGACATTTGAAACTCTTACCCTTTTAATTTCTTTATGTGCAAAATGAGAATACCAATACCTTTTTCATAGGGTTGTTGTAATAAAAAAATAAAATGATCCATGTGCGTAGTAATTTACACATACTCATTGTTAGTCATTATTATATTATTATTTTAAAAACATTAAATTTACAATTCATACTTCTACCAGGAATGTATAAGATTATCTATCTCATTGCCCTCAGCAGTGCTGAGCATAATTATTTAAAAATGTATTTTAAATTGTATTTAAATTACTAAAATATCTATTAAATTTATTTAAATTATTAAAGTGATTTTAAATATTTTCTAATTCAATAAGTGAAAAGTAGTATTCTAGTATTTTAATTTTATTTTCTTTGATTACCGTTAGAGTTTTTTTTCAAGTATTTATTGGCCATTGATATTTGGATATTTGTGTGTGTGTTTATGTGTGTTTCAGAAAGAAAGAGAAAAAGAGATCAGGAGCTATATTTATTTTTACAGGTGTCTTTATTTTGTAATTAGTTTTCTTTTTGAGCACGGAGGAAGAAGTTGCTCATTTGATAGTAAAAATATTATCTTTAACCTGACCATGTCTTTGTATTCCAACTGAACTAGTTTCGTCTCCCTCTGGTCAATGTATATTTCTAAAGGCTTCCATGCCATCTGATTAATGATCTATTTTAGAGTTTTGTCCAAGAGCACTGTTAAACTTATAGGTCTGTGGTCCCCGAACTTTATCTTTTTTTCATGTTAAAAAAATCTGAAAACATTAGCCAGTCTCTTCTCTTTAGGACAACATGAAATCTCCATGATTACTCAGAGCAGATGGGGATGGAGATGGTCTGCAGCACCTTTTCTTGGGACTTGAATATGGTTGAGGGATAATGAACATAAACAGCACAGATTGCACAATTGCCAAGTCAATGAATCTTGGACAAATGGCTAGAAGGAGGCTGAGTCCTGGGCCCAGTGCTGGATCTCTGCCCTGTCCTGCTGCTTATTCTCCAAGTCCTCTCATTGGGCCCCTAACTCGTTTTTCCATGCCTCAGTTCTCACCTTGGGAAACTGATGTATGCTTTGCTGGCTCCCAGACTGACAGCTTTTGTAAGCATTACAAGCAACTCCAAGTTCAGGCCATCTACTGTTGGCCCCTCTGATGTTGATCAGTGGTCTGCCAGGATCTACAGGCCACAGGCTCAGCAAGTCCAAGCTCCCATTGCCTCTTTTTTTTCAAGACAACCCCTCCAACCCCTCCTGTTGCTGCCTGCACAGCCCTGAAAACCTGCCGGATCCTCGTGGGTGTGTCTGGATTGCAGATCCTCCCCTCCTGCCTACAAAGTGTATGTTTCCCTCATAGGCATCACATGACTCTTCCCTGAAGTTTTAAAACTCAGAACTCTCAATGGCTGGGCACACATTTTGCCCAGCATTTTATTTTCTATAATAATAATATAAATCACATTGACTGAACACTTACTCTAGCTAGGCATTGTGCTAAGTGCTTCATAAGCACTCTCTCATGGCATCTTCAAGGCAAGCACGTAAGGTTGCTTCTATTATTATTCTCATGTTACATAACAGGAAAGCGAAGGCTGAAGAAGTTAAATAGTTTGCTTGAGGTCACGTAGGTGCTAGTAGGTGTTGGAACTGTGAGTTAAGTTCAGGCCAGCCTGACATCTAAGCCCATGATCTCGATTCCAAGACAACATGGTACCATCTGGGATTCTCCATCTGGCCTCCTTTTCCCTTAATCTAGTTTGCAGTCCTTTTATAATTTCCATATCTCTTGCCACAGATCTCTGTTAAACAACGACATTTCAAAACTGTACGAAGACCTGGCTGCCATTTCATTCTGCTGGGTGATACCGGCAGATCCTGATCCTGCTATACTTCCTGTATGACTTCCAGGGAGAATGGCTGTGTTACTCTTCAGTGCCCACTTTCAGGGAGAGTTCCCCACCAGCCAATTGTGTATCTTCCTCTTGGGTGTCATGTTACCTATTTGCTCTGAGTGGATTTCCTTCTGCTTACTTCCTAGCCTCTTTCCAACCCCCTGGAAGGCTGCTTCATATTCTAGTGCTTCTCTCTGTTGGTCTTACATTCATTCCACTTACATCAATTCATGAAGGTCAGGAACTCTAAGTCTTTGTCTTTGGGGTCTCCCTTAGTCTATTCAGGCTGCTTTGAAGAAAACCCTATAGACTAGGTAGCTTAAAAACAATAGAAGTTTATTGTTCACAGTCCTAGAGATTGGGAAGTGCAAGATCAAGGTGCCAGCAGATTGAATATCTGGTGAGGGCCTGTTCCCTGATTCACGAACAGTGCCTTCTTGCTGTGTCCTCACATGGTGGAATGGGTGAGGGTTCTCTTTGGGCCTCTTTTCTACGGGCACAATCCCATTTATCAGAGCTCTGCAAAAAGCCCGACCTCTCAAAGGCCTCACCTCCTAATACCATCACACTGGGGAGTGGGTTTCCACATGTGAATTTTGGGGGAACCATAAACATTCAGTCCACGACACTCCCTAACAGTCAGCCAATAAACACGTCTTCCTCAAGTCTTTTCACCCCAAGGGTGAGTTAAACCTAGTATAGATAAAACTGCTGCTTACTTCAGGGAGGAAAACTGCACAGTCCACAAGTGTGGACAGTGAGGAAGCCATGGCTGGAACTTCTGGAGTTTGTGACAATAGTTCTTGGCTCCCCCTGCCCATTTCAGAGTCTGGGACCACAGGGTAGGTGGAAAAGTCACTTTTGCATCTTGTTTTATTTCTCTCTCATGTTCTGACTACAGCAATTTCTTGGTAGTGGCAGATTTAATAGTCACACTTTCTACTATTTGCAAGCGACCCCAAATTACATAATATGTAATAAATTGTCATTTTGCTGAGATAAGAATTTGAAAAATCTCTTGCTATGAGGCTGGATTTGGTTATAAGTCACTTAGTGAATGATTTATTGTTTTCTCCCTATTGTAGCAATGCATTTTATGGAGGTAATGATACGTTACAGCAATATTCTTGAAGATGAGGATTCCAGAAGTCTCTGGATGCATGCCGTACAAATGACCAGGGTTTACCCAGTGTGCAAGGCCCAGGGCAAAGTGAGGCCTCTCCTCTCTTCCCTTCCATTGCTGAGTGTGAGAAATTAACAGGGAATTGACCTCACCTTCCTACAACACCTTTACAGGTCACTGACAGAACCTCCCAAGAGGTCAGGGGCGCTCTCGGTGCACAATTATAAGAGATAGAGGTGGTATTATCCAGTTAGCCCATGGTTCATTCACCTGCTCCAAATATCTTTAATGTTTAGTCCTGACTGCTTCTCTTGGGCCAAATTGCTATTGTCCTAATGAAAATATAGATCTTTGGTTTACATTTGGAGATATTAGAGGATTTGAGGAAATATTTTCATTTTCCATCCAGAGGTTTCATGTTGTGTAAGTGCTGCCTGGATGTGACCTACCTGTATCTAATAAAATCATTAATTCAGCAGCCCAGAAGGTTTAGTTTCTGTTATACCTGTTGCTAGCAGCTCCTCATGTCGTGATGCTGCCCAGAATCTCCAGTGACAGCAAGACCCGGGAAGTCTTGGGGAGATAGAGTGCCACTTGCAGCAAAGGAGTCCATTATCTTGAAAGTCACTCCTGGAGTCATTGCCAAAAGCAATTTCTCAGAGTTTATGCTCAAACCTTGGAAGGCTTCTCCTGCCACCATGATTGAAGGGGACATGGAAGGAGCCAAGCCATACTGGCCAGCAAATGTCACCAGTCATGATGAGCTCCTCATCCTGATGGGACGTCTGATAAGACACTCGTATGATGACAGATGAGGCTACGCATAGCAGTTTAACTCAGTCATTTGTAATCATTACTTTTTGGCCATTCAATAACCATCTGTGAAATTATTTTCTGAATCTCCCAGAGTAGAGAAAGGAACCAAGTTTTACCCCTTTTCTTTAGGGGAGCCTCTTGACAGTTACAAATGCCTTAAGGAAACTTTCTGAGGCACTCTCAGATCAACCTTCAAAGCCCCTATTCACCCATGTCACCTGCTTTGTTGAGTGATGACACAGTGTTGGTGACAAGCACCAGGAACTTTCTGAGGCCAACATCTCTGTTGCCGTGTAGAAATGTCCCTGGGGCAAGATGCAGGGTGACAGTGCATCCTGCTCTTCTCACTGTGTGATTGTGGCCGCATCTCCTGACCCAGAGCTTCCTTCTCCAGCAGTGAGCTGTGGTCCCATGTGTGCTGGCCAACAGGTGTGCAGAGACACTGACCTATGGAGCCTGTCAGCACATTGAGAGGCTAGGCCAGACCAGGAGTGGCAGAAGCCCTCGGGCCAATTGCCTTTCACTGCAAGCAGCCTTAACTGTTTACGCCAGTGGATCATACAAATATTATTTTCTGTGTGTATCATGATATGAAAAAAGGTGAGGAAGCGCTGGTTTAGCCTCTCTGATTTTTTGCGTTCCTCCTGTGTAAGTTGGGATTTGTTTTTCTTATCTTATTAAACTGTTATGAGGATCAAAGGCTCAAATGAAAGGGCTTTGGGAGCCCATATATTTGTGGGGTGTGTCATTGGCCACAGAGATAGAACTCTATCCCTCTATCTCTAGTTTACTTTCATTGGCAGTTCCTTTGAAAATGAGGTGGAATTCCACTTTTTTTTTTCAGCCTTTCCAAGTCATAAAATCAATGTACTGTACCTACTTTTAGGTTCAAGCACATATAACACTATAATTATACATAGTCTTTGCTTCTTATGACTTTTGCAAGGCGCCTACCAGAGCAGAATCTGCTTACCCCTCTGTCTACTTGTGCTGAGGATACACACTAGTGTATCTGACTCCTCCTGGTCTATCCTGCACTCACATCCCAGCAGCTCCCAAATCCCCACAGGCCTGCCCTTCCTAAGGACAGCCTTTGCTTTCTCAGAGCCTGTGCTACATTTAGTGGCAGGTCCTGGCCCAGGGATGAGGGGATCCCAAATTGCCACGATTTCAGCATGTGTGTGCCAGGGTGTAAGCTGCTTTGGTGGTTTAAAAGGACGACTTACCCTCTCTGCCCTGCAGACAAATCTCATGGGTGCAGTGGAACTCTCTCCTTCCCTTCTCCTCGATATACTTCTCAGCCAAGTGCTGTCTTGTTAAGTGAGTGAAAACCAAGTCACAAACCAATATACCATAAAATGTTAACGCTGGCTTCTCTGGATGCTGGAGGTACGGGTGATATTTATTTTCTCCTTTAGAGCTTCTTGATTTTTTTTTCAGATTTTCTATAGTAAAACCGAAAGTGTATTTTAAATTACATTCTAAAAGATGCACTCAAGATGTGCTGCATGAAGGCAAATAACAGCTTCAACATTCCTTCACACTTGCTAGCTCCAAATTACTGCCTCTGCCTTCAGAGCCAGGCGATTTGGAGGGGGTGGGAGCCGGGAGGGAGTGGGGAGGAGGCTGCAATGTGGGCCATTGAATCTCCTCTTTTTAGACATCGCTCTGGCAGCTAATTCCAGGGTGCTCGTCTGTATGGTGGCAGCGTGACTTTCATGTTTTCCCCAAGGTGTTTTATGGCCTTTTTACAGTGGTACTTTGAATAACTTTCTCTCAGTAACTTACAGATAGTGAAAAATATCAGATGATTTTTCTTTCCCCCTCTACGTTTCTTCCCTTTTTTGTTGCAACTGCATTCCTTAATAGGCGTCTCCTTGCCATCTCTTCCTTCTCCTTCCTCCCTCTTCTTTTCTCTCTCTCCCTGCTCTCCCCTACCTCTTTGCCTCTCTTCACCTCATTTTTAAAGCAAAATAGAGAGACTCTGACCTTGCTGGCCCCGGCCATGGGAGAGGGCAGGGAGTGCCAGCCAGGGCTTATCAGTGACCCAGACGGCTGTAGGAATAGTTCCTGAGGCAGTTTCAACCCTTCACTTTTTCAGAAGGTAATTCAGGTTTCAGAGCAAAGGGGAGGCTGAGGTTTAGTGGCTGGATTCCAGGCTCCTTCTCTGCAGGAAAGTTGGCCAGCAGACTGAGCATCCGAGGAAAGGCAGGAGGGTCCCTGGCAAGTCAGGTCAGTCTTGTTACAGGGCAGAACCATTTTAGGTAGCAGTTTTAGATGGCCTTCTAGGTTGATCTGGAGGGATCTCTCATCCTTAGTCAGGAGAAGGCAGCAGGCATCTGTGATCTGGTCACTCCTGCTGTGTTTAATTCCCTGTCCTTGTTCTCGATTGCAATCAATGTCATCTGCAAGGGGTTCTTTGCTGGACAGTGGCAGTGTGATTGGGCCATACATCAAGGTTCCTCTGTAATGCCTCACCTTTCTTGCTGGCAAATAAGGAGCCAGTGCTCCATTCTGAGAGAGACTCGAGTTTGAATAGACCCCTGCCCTCTCCAGCCTCCCACCCTACCCCACTCCCTTTAACTAGTTAACTCTACTCCTCTGGTTAACGGCCTCAGCTCAAGCATCAGCTTCTCAGGTGATCTTCCCCTGGCTCTCATAGTGAAGTCAGATCCCTCATCATGTGTTCTTATAGGGGTGTGTCTATCTCCTTCACAATGGATAACAACAATCAAGATGTCAAAAGGACTTGACAGGTTGTTGAACGGCTGTCTGCTGCCTTCCATGCTCTAAGCTCCTCAGCCTGGAAGCTCTATGAGGGTAGTGTGGGGTTCTGCTCACTAACGCAGCCCAACTGCCAAGGGCAGAGCTTGGCACATAGGAGATACTCAGTAAGTATGAATGGAATTAATGAATTAATCTTAGCTCCATCCCTTTTGGCTCCAGAACCTTGCACAAGTTACTCAACCTCTCTGAGCCTCAGTTCCTGCATTTGAAAATGGGAATAATAATCCCCACTCAGAAAATTGTGGGATTTGTGGGGCAATGATTGTAAAGCCCCCAGTATGGTGCCAGGCACCATGTGTAATAGGCACACATGAAGTATTGGTTTCTTTCTTAGTGAGTTTTTTTTTTTTTTAAGACATCCCAGAGTATTGCAGCTTAAAGATTTAAAGAACAAAAACATGTCTCCCTATTTCTTCTCCCTCCTCCTTTCTTTGCTACCTTCTCCTGTGGGGGGTGAGGCATAGAATGGGGGCACAGAAGATCAGATTTTGTGATTTTTTCACTAACGAGATGACTTTAGGTGAAGCATTGTTCCTTCCAGTGTTTCAGCTTCCTCACATGTGTGATAGGAAGACATAGATAAATAGCCTTCACAGCCCCTCCCAGCTCCCCCACTCTGAGTCTCTGCATGAGGTCAAGGGTAGCATTGATGACCGTTGTTAACAGTGCAAGATGAATGGAAGCAACAAAGGTGATGCAGTGCCAGAGTAGGATGAATCCAATCAGACTGTTGGCCTATCTATTTTAATACAAGCTGAGTTTATTTTAGTAAACTCTTCACAGGTGAAGAGTGATTTAAAATATGGCATCATGCCAACACCCGTTAGTAAAAGCACAAGGATTTCTAGTGTACCTTTCTTCAAAAGAGCCTGAGGCTTTGTAGATACTGTCTCATTAATTCTCTGAGCATCCGGAAAGTTGGCTGGGAAAGCATGATGAGTTCTGTATTATATGCAGAGAAACAAAGCTTGAAAAAGGTTAAACAGCTTACCCAAGGTCACGCAGTAACACCGCTGTACCCTAGAACACAGTTCTCTAGCACATCAGCCTATCTGTGGAAATGAGTTCAGTCATGGTGAGGGGCCTTTGCGCTGAATAAGTGGCATCTGGAACTGGGGCTTCTTAGAGGATAGACTCTTTATCCTGAAAGGACAGGGGTGACAAATAAAGAGGGATTGAAAGGTCTGGAAGTTAGGAGAAAGTGTTTTGTCCCTCTTTCTCCCCTCACCCTAAGCATCTTCCCTTGGACAAGCCAAGGACCAATTTCAAGGATCCAGGCATCAGGCCTTGTGGTGGTTGCCATGGAAACAGTCGTGGCTGAGCCTGAGGCCCCGCAGAGCCAGCTGCCCTGATGGAAGGTGTGTGTTTCTAGTTCGACTTCCTGGTTGACCCAAAGGGATCTATTGTCCTCAGTTGGGAGAAAGCAGCAAGCATCTGTGACCTGGTCAGTTTCTTTCTGCTGTATTTAATTCCCAACCCCTGTTCTCCAGGAGAATCATCACCTGCAAGGGGTTTGTACTGTAGAGTGGCATTCCTAGCTGGTCCACACATCAGAGGTCTGCAGTCATACATCCTATCCTAGTACTCACTGGCAATGTGACCTTGGGCATTTGTGCTTTCTGAGCCTCAATCTTTTCATCTGTAAAAGAGGTTAACTACCAAGGTCGTTGTAAGGATCACAAAAGTGGATGCCTCTGAAAGGCATTAGGGAGCCCTAAGTCGTGGTGAATGTGTACACAGTTACAATCCACTCTTCCACACTGGAGCTTCCCTCTTCCTGTGAAAGTGGGTCACACTATGCCCAGGGCACTCACTGCATGATTTCAGGAGTCATCCTGGCAAGCGTTACTTCCTAACTTGACACATCAGGTCAAGAGAAGAGCCAGTTGTTCTTGGATAGTTCATAGTCTCTTGTCCAACATGTCTGGACTCCTAGGCCTGCTGGTGGGTGATTATCCCTACCAGGACTCTCTCACTCCAAAAGAAAAAGGTCTTTTGTTCATGGACTTGGTTTTCCAGGCTGCCCTGTCTTTGTGTCTTTGTGTCGCTTTCAGTACATTAATTATTTAGTGCTTGGTAAAGCTCTCTGAGATCACAAGATGAAAGGCCTGGTGGCAGTTCAAAGCCTTCCTTTTGATTATTATTCCAGTCAACATATTGTGGGGGAGAAAATAGGCTTAAGATCACAGTGGAGTAAATTTCATAAAGAGTAGAGTACAAGCAAACCACAGAAATGGACCCAAACAGATAGTCATATTGCCCTGCTAATGGAAGCACTCAGGTCTTACAGGGGTAGGGGGTGCGGGTGTGTTAAGAATCAGGCCATCTGGAGAGTGATATCCTCTATATTGCTGTCTTGGATTAGTAAAATAAAAATGCCCATTAGTCTTCCACAGCTACCAAAAGCCAGTGTGAGTCCACCTTGGCTAGTAGGTAGGGCCAGTGACCAAGCACACCTGCAGCAGGGGTTCAGGGCCAAAGGAGACATTGTGGGTGAGTCAGGAGCTGCTTGCTTGGGATGCTGAAATCGTCTCTGGAAAGGTAAAAATGCAGTGACTTGGTACTATCAAATTCTGAGAGATACAGATTCTGAAGAGGAGACATCAGCTGTCACATGGCCTTTGTTATCGGACTTTGGCCTTGAATTATGAGTCACTGGTACCTGCATAGACGTGGTATCTCAACTGATGAAATAAGTCCATGCCTTGATCTGCCCCTGCCCCTGCAAAGCATGTCCTACGTGACACCAAACCAGAAACAGCCTCTGTGAAATGCATTTCCTATTTTTTTCTAAATCAATGAGCCAAAAAAGAAAAGAAATCAACCTAAACAACAGACCTGAAACTTAAGTTGCGTGAGTGAAATTAATATACAATTACAATCCATCATCATTAACATGTTTGTTGAATGGCCTCAACACCACTATCCTAAGTGGTTAAGGAGGTCAGGGCCCAAGTTCAAGTTTCGTTCTGACACAACCCGAATCCCAACTCAACTGCTTTGGTGTCCAGCTCAGGAAAGACGGGGACCTTGAGGAGGAGGGATTTGAACTGGCTCTTTAAGAAGGGGTAGGATTTAGGAAAGCAGGGTTGGAGAAGTATGTTCTAAGCAGAGATTAGCTTGGGCGCAAGTTTGGAGACTAAGGTGTAATGGGATAGAATGTGAAAGGAAGGATTCTGAATGGGAAATAAGGTTGAAAAGGCAAACAGTGGCCAGAGTGTTTGGGCTCCAAATTTATATGCTTTAGCCGTTTCTGGAGCAACCTCTTTGTGATTCTTTTTTTTGGTATAGGATACCCTGCAGGTAACCAAGTCCCTAAGGGCAGGGACCAGGATAACAATTTCCTTTATTAACATTCCTCACTATTGTGCCTTGGGAAGGGGTACATGCTTTCGCTGGCTGGCAGAGGTTGTTCACCATTGAATGAGCACAGAAATTATACATGGGTCCTCTTGGGGAGGCAGGAAATGCATGCTGAAACTCTAACTTTTGACAGTACAAGAGAATATTATAGGAGTGTAATTTTTGCTTCAATACTTGAGCTACCAAGAAAGAGCACAAACATCTCTGGCAGGATGGGATGGGGCTTAGAGAAAGGTGAGGCGGAGTGGGAGCTGTTTAATTCCATCCAAATTCCGCCCTTGACACTAATAGCTCCCTTCTGAATGAGCCAGCTGGAAGAAAATGTGAAAGCAAACCGTAGAGAACCGAATACGTATGAACCAGAGAGGACCTTAGCAACCAGTGAGTTCAACCCGCTCATTTCCCAGGCCTAGAGAAGGTATGGGGAGGGCTATATGTGTAGGACAAATGGTGCATCTGCAAACTCTCTCTTTTCTCTGAAATCACATCTCAGTTTTTCAGACTAAATTAACAACATCGCCCATCACCGCTAACTCTAGGAGTCATGTAAATTTACTGAGGTTTCTTTTGCTGAACAGGTGCAGGCTCAGCCTAGTGAATACCCAAACCATTTCCCCTGGACTGCCAGTCCCAAAAAGAGGCCTGCCCTGTATTCTCTGAGAGCTGTGCCTGATTTGACATCCAGACCGCTATTTATTTGGCCACAATAAGCTTTGCTTTGTGTGACACAAAATCATTGTAAAAGAATGCATTATTAAGTGTGTTTTCAAATAAGGGGGGAAAACAAGCAGACTGTCACTGATTGTTTTGTTGTTGGAAGGAAAATAAATAAGTAAAGCATCTACAGGCAAGGTAGGAACTGTTCCAAAGAGCGTTTAGAATGGAAGCATTTGTTACATTTTATTGATGTAGGTTTGTAAAACATGCTTGCTAGTGAGCCTGGGGCATTCATGTAAATAACCATCACACATGCATAGCTCTTTATTATTTATACTGACACAAGTATGATATATTATGTACATTGGCTTAGGAATAGATAGACATGCAGTGAGACATATAAAAATAAAGATTGGAAATACACAGTGCCAATTGGCTGCAATTTGGGTAGTCGAGATCATGTACAGTTGGCAAAGTTAATGATTAGTGAATAATAGAGAAGCAGCTCTCTGGGAGCACTTTTGATTTCTGGACATTGTAATTATTGACACAAGATGATCCAAATATAGGAAAGGGACAAAGACTCCCCCTCATTTTGGATTCTAAAACAGAGATAAGAATATACAATTATAAGGATGGCATGACTGATATTGAAAGACTATGTCGTGCACACATTGTCTCATCTGACCCTTACAAAACCCTGAGAATCTTTAGAGTATGCCCATTCTTATTCTCATCATCATTTTTAGAAAATTGAGGTTTGGTAGAGTGTGTGCTTAGCCTGAAGTTAACAGCTAATAAGTGCCAGAGATAATACCTTTCTCCAGGGCTCTGGTTTCATTTATTTGACAAATATTTATTGAGTGCCTGCTGTGTGCCAGGCATGGAGACATAGCAGTGACTAGTGCAGGAGGTACACAATGAATAAACCAATATACAGAACACATATATGTGTAAGAAATAGGACAAAGGGATGGGAGTGGCTTACAAGGAGTTGTCTCTCAACAGGAGGACCAGGGAAGTTCTTTCTGGGGAGGTGACCTATGGACAGGGACCTGGACAGAGAGAGGGAGTGGCCATGTACCTGTGAATAGGAGGAGTTTCCTCAGCTGAGAGAACTCCCAGTGCAAAGGCCCTGGGGTGGGAATGTGCTTGGCGAGTTTGCGGAAGAGCAAGAAGACCTGTGGGACTGAGCTCCAGCAATGAGGGAAAATGGTTGCAAATGAGGTTAGAGACAGAATCAGGAGCCAGATCCTGTGGGGCCTTTACGGGCTACGCTATGACAAGAAATTTGGAAGCTATTTCAGGGGCTGCAGTGTCAATCTAACTGCCACATAGAGAACAGACTGAAGGCGACCCCTGTGGAAGCTCATAGCAATAACAGAGAGAGGTGAGGAGGGAAAAGATGAGAAGGGGTAAAATTCAAGTAGAGTCATCAAGATTTGCGATGAATTGATGTGAGGTGAATAAAAGGAAGAAGTTAAGAATTCCTTATTGGTTTTTGGCCCGAGCAACCCGGTGAGTATTGGTAACACTTTCTGAAATGGGGAACGCCTGGGGTTTAGGGGAAGGGCGGTCAAGTTTTTGGCTTGCTCGTGATAAGTTTCAGATGCTTATCAGGCAATAAAGTGGAGATTTTGAACAGGCAGTTGGATGTGTATTCTGTTGTTCAGGGGAGAGATTGGGCTGAAGACACAAATTTGGTAACAGTAGTATGTGGATGATATTTAGAGCTATGAAACTGGGTGAGATCACTTTGAGAGAAAGTTTAGATGCAGAAAATGCCCAAGTTCTCCAACTTTTAACAATTGTCAAATAATAAAATAAAGATCCCACAGACTTTTTTTTTTTTTTTTTTTTTTAAGACAAGCTTACTTACATGTCAGGCAAAGAGAAATTCACTGCATGGTTTTCCAAGTAAGAAAAGTCAGAGTTGTAAAAGCCTTACAAAGAGGGCTACAATGTTGTTCTGGTTATTTGGAATTAAAAATCGGTTATTTGAACTGAAGAGAATGAATGAATGCATAGGCTTGTGTGAGTGTGGGTAAACAAGTTCCCTTCATTGGTCAGCAAAGAGTCTTCAGTTAGGTACAGGAAGGGTCTGGTGTCCCACAGTCACTTGAAACTCATGATCATTGATCATCAGCTGGTTAGAACCACTGGGATAAAATACAACACTCAGCCATGACAATTCCTAAGCAAGTGCTGCTGGAAAAGGAGAAGTTTCCTCCTCTACAGTTTGGAAAATGAGGAAGATCTGGCAAAAAAGAATAAAGAGGATCTTCCCACTGAAGCAGGAGGCAACCAAAGGCTACATGGTGACCAGGATGTAAGAAATCCAAGAAGCAGGGAGTGATTGCAGGGACAAATGCTTCTGAGGGGTCTAGTGAAACAAAGACCGAGAGTTGTTCAATGTATTTGCAGCCTAGGGTTGTCGACCTTGACCTGGAGTAGTGAAGCCAATCTAGATTTTGTTGGAGGAGACAGGAGCAAAGACGAATCCTTTAATAGATTTAGCTGTAAAGAAGAACAGAGTAAAGGGACAATGACTGGAGAAGAGTGTGACAGTCAAAGAAGCTTTTTCTTTATAAGATGGTGCATATTTGTGTGACTGACTTGGCAGAGAGGGAAAATTGTTGATACAGGACCATTGTAATAGCAGATCCCTTGAGAAGAGACGAGACTAGCACCTAAGTGAAGAGGCTGGTGCTGTTTAAGAGTGTAGACTGTTATCCTTTACAACAGAAGAGAAGGCACTGATACCTGTGAGTGGGTAGATTGCTTCTCTTTTCTCAACAAGCTAAGAAACAAATTCATTCGCTGACAATGTGGAAGCATATGGGAAATTGGAGGTTTGAGAACTTAAGAGGAAGTTTCCACTAGTTGTATTGGAAATAGAGTGAACTGAGTTAGGGAAGGCAGTGGGATTCCTGGGCCATCCTGAGGTTGAGGTTTCTGGTGATGAATTTAAAATGAGGCCCATCAGCACTGTTGTGTGTTCCTCTACCCCTCTTCTCCCACTACCACATCCACCTGCTCCAGGATAATTGTAAAGAAAGAGGCAAAGAAGTTGAGATTGTGTGCAATGGAATTATGATAGAGGTGAGCCCTGGAGCTGAAGCTAAGGACATTACGGGGATGATACACAGGGAAAAATGCTGAGTATCAAGAGCTTGAGGTTTTCACTCTGCCTTGATACCCTGCAGTGCCTAGAAAGGGCTTAAGAAATCATCAGAAAAACAACAACAATTGTGTCACCAGCGAATCAATAATGCCCTCAATCCAGGTGCATTTCTTCCTCATTTCTCTTCAGGCCTTCGCTTGTCTGCCTCACTTGGGCACCTAGAAACTCCTACTCCTATTTCCCCACTCCTTTCTCCTCTACACTTCATCTCCCAAGGTCCAAGAGTCACTCTACTTGAGCCCGTTGGTCTGCATTCATACTTTCACCCATACGTCTGCATTGAGGCCCATTTCACTCTGGATCCTCATATTTTCAGAGTGGAACCCTGAAAACACAAGGCTTTCTTTAGCTTAAATGGATTGCTTCTGATGGCTTGGCTTCTCTTTCTGCTAGAAAATCCTTCCCTGCAGTGGTTGGGAAGGGCAAGGGTAAAGAGCGTGATGGGAACAGACAGTCTCTGGACCCTGCACTTGTTAAATGCAGAAATATTTTGTTTGTTATGTTCTACATTGATGTGTATTCTATGAACTTTGACTAGCACTCATTTCTGTTCCAATGCTTCTGATTTGAGCAAACAACTGCCTTCACGTGGGCTTTGCTTTCCTTGATCCTTGACTTTTCAGGTGGGGAGTCTTGGCCTTTTAGCTGACCCCTGAATTAGCTCCCTAGCCTCATCCGGCTTATCACTTGCCCTCCCTACTCTGAGGGGTAAGTTTAGGGACCCTGTGAGCCCACTGGCAGGAAGAAATTCTAGGAGTTCCTGTAAGGGCAAGATAAGACTTTACGCTTTTTTTCAACCCTGCAATATTCAACCCTGTGGATGCCTGGCAAGTTATTGTGTTTTGTGATATAAAAGGCCTCTGAAGGGATGACCTGCAGTGATGTCCATATTACCTTGCTGGGTCATGACCCAGCCCTCAGAGCCCTTCCTTTTGAAAGTTTTTTTCTTTTTTTAACTCCTGAATATATTGTCTGGTCCTCACTCATATTAAAGTTATCTGCCATTCTGTGCCCATTCACAGATTCATAAGTGCTTCCTGAACTCTAGCCCCATCTGCTCGGTTCTTCACATCCAGGAAGAAGTTACTATCATTCCCAAACTGAATGGTTCAGAAAAATGACATCACTTAGAAACAGGGAAGTATAACCTAGGCTTAGTCTTCCTGTCACTTCAGAGCTACTTAAAATTTGAGATTAGCCGATGACTCAGACCTAGAGTCTAAGCGAATTTTTATTCACATGGGAGTCACTGCAGGGAGTTGATTGTCCGAATCTTCCCAGACCCTTCCCACTTGCCCTGTTCTGAAGTATGCTCGGTGGTGACCTTCGACCTCAACCATTGTGCCGTGGGGGCCCTGCCAGGCCCTGTGGAGAGCTGAGGGCCACCCTGCACCAGTCTGTGGCCTGTGCAGAGTGGTGAAAGGAGCTTGGACTTCAGTGTCAGTTGATCTAATCTTTTGACCCTGATTTCCTGTCTCCTGCTGGCTGTGTGGCTATAGTCGAGGTAACTAACCTCTTTATGCTTCAATTTCCTCAGCTGCAAAATGTGGACAAATAAACTTATTCACAAGGTTACTGTAAGAAGCAAACAAAATCACACATTTAAAGCACTCAGCTTCATATCTGGTTCATACGTGTTCAATACATACTAATTTTTTAAAAGACTAATAAACTAACCCCACCCAAAATAACCCTATGTGGCTTTGCATTCACTTCTCTGAGGCCCATTGCCTGTCTGTGAAGCAGAGTTGATGTGCAGGTGAAATGAGACGGCTTCTCTCTGCACTCCGAGCACAGGCTCTCACCCCTTTCAGTGCCTTTCCTCTGAGCTCTTTTGCAGAAATCCTGCAGAAAGATGTACCTGGCCCCAATCAATTTCATTCTAATCTCTATAGACCAAATATAAGAGAAAAGCCAAAATTCTTTCCTAGATACCCAGGAGCCAGCACGTCCAACTCAGATCTATGGAAAGCAGCGATTAAAATGGTTTTTAGGAAGGAGACCGTGGAATGCCCATCCTGTTCCAGTTGCAGGGCACAAGGACCATTAATCAGCATCACCTAAGGGCAGCCCCTGCAGGTAAAATAGTGGAGGGGTCTGGAAACAAGAGACTGCCATGGGTACCCAGGCCACAGATTTCCTTCAAGTGTGTGAAGTGGTGTGATACTAAAAGGGAGTTAGAAGTAGGAGACCAGAACCTGCCAGAGCTGGTGCAGGGGGTGATGTGGAAGAAACTGCAGAGCAGGCAGACCGGGAAAATGCCTCCGCTACTCCTCCTGCCTGCCTGTTCTTCTTTCTCTTCTTCTCCTTTTCTTCTTCACAGACTTCCTCCAAGTGGGTTAACAGTTACCACCAGAGTAGCAGATCAGCCCATTCTCCATAGAACATGGCCTGTTGATCTAAGGCAAACCTGGGCTCAGTTCCTGCTTCCATCACTTGCCTCTCTGCATCTCAGTTGATGCATCTGTAAAATGCAGATGATCATTTCTATCTCAGAGAGCCATGGTGAATATCATGTGACATTATGTAGGTAAAGATTCCAGCATGGCGCCTGTACCGGGGAAGCTACAGAAGAAATGCTACTTTCCTTCCTTCCCTCCTCCCTACACTCAGTCTTGCGACACATCTATCTATGAAAGAGAACTAATTCTCAAATCCTTCCTTCTTTAACAAAAAAAAAGGCTTTGTCTGCCATAAAACATTAGCAAATAGTGATTGAGCTTGGGATTTTCTGGGAAGCACTGTGTTAGAGCAGGCAGTGTGTGATCATTTGATTTGTAGATATATTGTAATGACTTTTCACCACACAAAATCCACTTGAGGTGCTGCTAAGGACAGGAATAATGCTTCTCTGCTGCTTTTCTTTCAAGCCTTCTTTCTCTCATGCAAATCAGAAGCATTAATCCTTTTGGCTTTCTGGCCTCTTGTCTTTCAGAAAACTCCAGTCAGCTAGCTTCCCCCACAACCCTGAAAATAACATAATTGTTAAGAACTCATAACTTCAGAGTGTGATTTCAACCCTCTCATTGATAAGGCAATAACCTAAGCAAACAACATTAGATGAAGTTACAAGTCTGAACATAAAGTAGGGATGGAGGCATTATCTGGATGAGATGAATTGGAGTTCTCTATAAAGCTGCACAAATTATTATAGACAGAATAGACTTTGGATAGAACTCTCAGACCAAGCCATTAAGTGCCCCGGCTTCTAGTTCATCTCCCAGAGCTCCTCAGCGTGGCCTTGGTCAGAACATTCAGACCTCTTAGATCTGTCTGCCCTTGGTAGAAAATGTACATCAGGGTCCTGAGATCAACTCAGTCTACTAGTGGCTCATTTTTTCCCCTCATCTTTCCAATGGATGTCATGAAAGCCCCTCATAAACTTCCTTTTTCACTGATACTTAGTGACAGCTAAAAGACACACCCCGAGCACATGGATCAGTGTTTTCTTTGTTTTTATGTCCAGGTCATAGCTCCTTGGAGTCACCAACAAACATACCTTCTCCTTCTCCTGATTATTTTACATGGAATCTCACCTGGATAATGAAAGACTCCTTCCCTTTCCTGTCTCATCGCAGCCGATATGGTAAGTATATGTTTAATAGTTACTTGTGATGCACCATCACCATCTCGTAATAAGGACTCTGTGAGTTTCAGTTTGGGATTCATAGTGCTCCAGGGGATTCCCTCAGTTTCCTACATACAAAAGAAGTCTTTCTGAGCCCTCTGTCTCCCAGTGATACTCAACCCACTGGAGCATTCCAGCCAGGCCGTTCCAGCTGCGCTCTGTATCCTCATGGGAGCCAAGGGTTTTGTTGCTGCCATATCCCTCCCGCTTAGCCTTTATGGTATATAGTATTCCAGCCATCCCCTTATCAATCATTGGAGGAGATGCTTATTTGCATCTTGACTGTGGCTTGCTTTCTGGTTCTAACCCACAGCGTTTCTAACAATCTCTCTCTCTCTTTTTTTTTTTTTTTTTTGAGATGGAGTATTGCTCTGTCACCCAGGCTGGAGTGCAGTGGCGAGATCTCCGCTCACTGCAAGCTCCGCCTCCCAGGTTCACACCATTCTCTTGCCTTAGCCTCCTGAGTAGCTGGGACTACAGGCTCCTGCCACCATGCCTAGCTGATTTTTTTGTCTTTGTATTTTTAGTAGAGGCGGGGTTTGACTGTGTTATCCAGGATGATCTCGATCTCCTGACCTCATGATCTGCCGGCCGCAGCCTTCCAAAGTGCTGGGATTACAGGAGTGAACCACCGTGCCCAGTCAACAATCACAATCTCTTAAGAGGGGATTATTATTATGAGCAACACAGGTCTTCCAGGGCCCCTTACAGTTGGGAGGCTTCTTAAAGTTTCCCAAACATGTTCTTTGATATTTTTTCAGTTCATTTGATTCTGCAACAGCATCCGACATAAAGAGACCAGGTCCAATTACATTTTTACAGATGCAGAAACTAAGTTTAATAAGATCACACAGAGTGGCGTCTCCAGCTACCAAGCCAGAGTTCTTTCCCTACTTTCATTTTTTCTCCCAGGTGCCACCTACACAGCCTGGTAGGTCCTGTCCTAAGAGCCCTCGGGAGGCTGCTTTACATGGTATAAGATTCCTCCTTCTCTGTGCTCATTCAAACAGTTCATAGTAGCTGGGTCTCCGCAGGGAGGAGATTTAGAGGAGAGAAGAAGCATTTCCAAATGAACATTTTAATTCTCTTGAACTCCTCCAGGGTGAACCCCATAAGGACAGGCACTAAGCTTTGCTTTGCACTTTATTCTATCACATGGAAGATATGCATAAAGACTTATTAGATTGGTGCAAAAGTAATTGTGGCTTTTGCCACTACTTTCAATGGCAAAACCACAATTACTTTTGCACCAGCCTCATATTTATGATGAATGAATGCAAAAGGCCTCCAGAGATGAAACTCATTCATCAGGCCTAATTCAATTAAGTATTTATAAACCTAGTGTAGCACTGAGTTCTAGATTCCCTTCTGGGCATATTTACCTATTCCTCCATGCAGTCTATACCCTCGGCCTAAGCTATTTCAAAGGTACCTAACAGAGATGTTCCACTCGCTATAGAAAAGCTTCCAGTCCAAAGCCTGCTGTCCTCTCATCTATAATGCTCCTGGTTCATATTAACTGTACCTTTCTGTACCATATTTTAACCCAAAAAAAAAAAAAAATCCATGAAAAACCCTAGGGCAGTTTAGAATTATCTTCTGTGCTGGCATGTTTCCTGTGACTCTTAAGCAGCCCTCGCAGGAGAGAAAGATCAGTGGTCGTCAGGAGATTCCAGATAAGAATTACTTCCTGATTTTATTTAAGCCAGACACTCAGTGTCATCTTATGATAAGGGCAGGTATCTATAAATAATTGAAATCTGGATCTTTGCGTTGTTAATGCTTTGTAACCAGATTTGCAATACAACTGGTCTTCAGGTAATATTTTTGAGTTTGCTCCCAAAGTCATTCAGTATCTCTACAGGAGAACAATTTTTATAAAATGCGGAAGGCCCAAAAAAGACAGATCTACCCCCTGCATTCTGCAGAGGGCAACATATTTGTTCCCTGTGGAGCATCTTGTAAGAGGTTGCAGGTCAAAAGAAGAAAACCATGAAAGCTTATTAAGCTGCCTCCAACCCACGACTTGGCCCTGGTAAACCCATTTGGTGCTCCCTGAGCTTCATCCTCCTTATCTGTAGAATGAGGGTGAAATGCCATGCCACCTTAGGGCAAAGGAATCAATCTGGAGGTTTTCCAAGATCTTTTTCAAACTATCCTCATGGCCTGGAATCCTCATGATTTCCGTTTTTGGCAGAGGAGAGGACCCAAACCATTGGCAGTTACTGCCCAAGTTCTGGGTAAGAGTACCCAAGTCATCACCATTGTTGCGATTGATGTATGGGGAAGGAGGAGCTTATTCTGCATTGGTGGTCCCTTAACCGATCATGGTGGGCATTTCAGAGGCTTTACATCTTTCTGCCATATTTAATTCAGCTGAGACTTATGAAGACATTACCACCACCATCATCATCTCTGTGTGCTTGGCCCTGTGCCTGATGTGGGAAGTGATGCAAATATAAAGACAGGTAAGGGTTGGCCCTGCCCTTTCAGTGCTCATAGACCAGAGAAATCATTCCATAGGCAACTAAGCCCAAGTGTCCCCAGTGGGCTGACCTCAGAGCACAGATGTTAAGGACTTGCCCCAAGACCCACTGCAGAACAAGCTAAAGGCAGAGCTAACGCCAAGAGTCTGGTCCCCTTAAGGATGTTGGTCAGGGCTCAGCCTACAAGTCTATGAATCAAAGAGGCCAGCCGAGTCGGGTGATAAATCCATACCTTTCAACTGCCGTGAAAGACATTTTAAGAAATGTTAACAACTTCATTAATTTTAAGGCCTTAAACTTGGGCTGAGAAATTTGACTGGAAAATTGCTGCCTGAAGGGATCGTCCTTCAGACAGTGAGAAGTCACCAAGTCTCTGCAAGTCCGTCGTGGAACTCCACGCTTGGCTGGCTGTCTTCACCTGCGTTCTGGTGGGGGGACGTCAGGGTGGGGGAATGACAGTGAGCATCAACAACCTGACTGCAGGTGTCCTGATGACCACTGGGCTAGGCCTCTCTCGGGTGAGCGGTCCAGTTCTGAATTGGAATGGCTTTCTTCTTTCCAGTGTTTTATGAGAAGAGACGAGGTGGAAAGAGGCTAATAAGATTTACTCACCCCCAGTCTGTAATTATCTGCTTGAGGAAAAAGTTTGACCTACCTTTTTGAAGCCTCCCCATATTTCTTCTAATTTGCGTTGGGGCCTGATATGCTGTGTGAAATATATTCTCTTCTATGGCTTTTGACATCAGATTCCAGTCCTTTCTCGCCTTTGTGTTGAATGACGAACGCCCACTAATTTCATCATCAGCGAGCAGAGGGCTGCACATTCCTCCCCTAAGGCTTTGAGAGGGAGGATGTCTAAAGAAAGACTTTATTTTTCTTTTTATCATCAGCTCTAATGCCTTTAGACTTATTTATAGGCTTGGCTAAAGGATTAGGCTCTAACTACCTACCTAGATAAAAATCTGTTCCATCAGGTAGCACCAGATGCTAAAAGATTAAGGCCACTGGGGGTTTTGAAAGGCAGTTTTGATCACCTTGAGTTTTAGAGCCACAGAGACAGATGGTATCCTTTCCAACTTTAAGTCATATTTGCCCATTCTGGGTATGGGAAGAATCACATCAACTTTTTAAATAGAATGACGAAAGGTTCTGCCCATATGAGCAGGAGAAAGGGACTTTTCATTTATTTAAAAAATAAAAATAAAACATGATACATTGCAAAACTCTTTTCACCCACTTTCCTCATGTAAGTTGTATTACAAAATTGCAGTAGATGAAAATTATTTTATATTTTATTTTTATGGAAATACACATTGAGGGTCAAAGGAGTTTATTAATGTGCTTTCAATTTACGGAGTAGGTGAGCCATTAGAAAAGAATGAACCCAGACTTTCTGACTCTCTGAGTGCTCTTTCTATCATGTCACAAAGTTATTTCAAAGATGAGCTTTCCCTGCCTGGAGAGCATGCCTACTTCCTGGATGACCTGGTGTTTAGCTGAATGATCAATCTGATGTCTAAGACCTTGGGTAGCTATGGAACCAAGACTTGATATCACCAAATGGAGACTATCCCAGGCAGGCCAAGTAATTCAACCCATTCTAACCATGAGTGGAATCCTCTTGGCACTGTAGATAGTCTTGTCTTCTCTACCATCCCTCCCTCCCCATGCCAGACTATGGTCCCTGTATGGATTGACTTGTGTCTCCCCACAACATTATGTTGAAGTTCTAATGCCCTAGTACCTGCTAATGTGACCTTATTTGGGAATAGAGTCTTTGCAATCAAATAAAAATGAGACCATACTGGATTAGGATGGGCCTTAATCCATTATGATTGGTGTCCTTATAAGAAGAGAAAACACAGGCATATATAGGGTGCACACCATGTGGCTATGGAGTCAGAGACTAGAGTGATGTGTCTACAAGCCAAGGAACACCAAGGATCGCGGGCAGCACTGGGAGCTAAGAGGAAGGAACAAATTCTTCTTTAGTGCTTCAGGGAGAGCATGGCCCTGCCTACATGTTAACTTTGAATTTTTGGCCTCCAAAACTGTGAGAAAAGAAATTTTTTTAAGCCACCCAGTTGATGGTACTTTGTTATGACCCATTATTTTAAGCCACTCATTATTTTAAGCCACCCAGTTGATGGTACTTTGTTATGACTGCCCTAAGAAACTGATCCAGCCCCCTAATGTCCAGAACATTGGCTCCTGGGAAAGAAAATATTCTTCCCAACATCCCAACATCTAAGCACAACAAAATAATTGTTAGATTTGAATAAAAGTTCTATTCAAAGTTTGTCTGCTTTCCAGTCCAAGGGGATCTATCCAATTCAGGGGCTGGTGCTTTTAGAAAGAAAAATTAGATTTTTTAATTACTTTCCCTGCCACTGCCACCATCACTACCCATCCTGTTAATGTATCAATTTATTTGATTGAAAAGACTAGGTAAATTAAATATCTCTCTCTCAAAAAAAAAAAAAAAAATCAGCCTAACACAGAATCAAAAATGGAAAACACAAAGGGCCTCCGGCTCTGTATGGGATTTGCTTCATATCTCTGGCAGGAAGTCAGTTTGATCGCATTTCTGAAATTACGTATTTAATGTGGCTGGCTGTGAACAGCCATTCTGGTCCTCAGGAGCACTGGTGTCAGTGAAAAGCAGCTCCCTTGTGGACTGTTGTCAGGGCTGAAAGCTTCCTTACCAACTCCTCTGCTCCTGCCAGGCCAGGTCTTTTTGTGTTCTCTTCCTAACCTTGCTCACTGAGCTAGGGTGTCAAGCTCTCTCCTAGCTTATGCCTCTGTATTTTCATCTATAAGCTTGGTAAACAAAAGACCTCTGCATGCATTCACCACAAAGGCTGAGTCCCAAAGGGGACAGTAATGCTGGCAGTCACACAAGACCAAGGATCAGGGACCGGCTATCACTTTGAGGGCCCTGACCTACTGGGAGCCAGTGTACTCAATCCATGGAAATTCAATAAAAAGGAGTTGGCTTAGGTGTTTCGAGGAGAGGCATGTTTAAAATGATCCTCTTGGTCATATCCCTTTAAAACAAAGACATATAAAACTATTCCAATAAATATGAACAATTTATCTCTGTTGGTGGCAAGTTGAGTAAGGATATGCAGAAAGAAAAAAAGACAGAATAAAAGATAGTAAGAGAATGAATGACCATGTGACACAAAGGTGAGAAAAACAAGTCAGAAAAGATCCATTTAAAACACTTTTCACAGACAGAGCAGGAAAGACACTGACAAAGGGAAACAGATGATGAGGGGACAGAGACAGAGAGAGACACACAAGGAAAGAGAGAGAAAGACACAAAAGTAGGAGGGGTCTCCCTTGGCTGTCTGACCGCCTTTTCATTTATTCTTTTTCCTGTTCACATGGGTTTGGCTCTCACTCCTGGGAAGATGGCTCCCTAGTGCTTGCTTCAGTCTTGACTTCCCCCTTCGGAGGCCCTCTTGCACCCCCACCCTGCCTGCATCATTTCCTCCTTAGCATGTCTCCACCAACACAGAGAACGGGAGAAGGGATGTCAACAGTCGTGGAGTGCCAAGTGTACGCTTGGTTGTGCTCTAGGCATGTCAATGATAAAGACAAATAGGGCACGTTTGCTTCCCTCAAGGAGCTCTGGAGGAAGAGGTAAGCATGCCTGCTCTTTGACAAATGCAGTATCAGAGGCCCAGGAACACAGAGGAGGGAGGACCAGGTCTGTAGAGGACCCAAGAAGGGAGATGTTTTGGAGACTAGGGCAGCAGAACTGGACCTTGGACTCTAGGGAACATGGAGAGTCATGAGAAGAGTGTTCTGGACAAAAGGGATGCATGTGCAAAGGTGTGTTTGGGAACAGGTCAAGCTCTGTGGCACAGGCTGTAGAGGACCTGGAGTGAGGCTGGAGAGATAGTTACTCTGCGTATGCTCAGGATTTGGGCATGGTCCTACACATGAGGCATAGGGTGGGAAAGAAAGGGAAGGAGGGGAATCTGGAAGAGATTCTGGATATAAGGTGAGCATCACTTGGTTTCCTATTCAGGAGAATCCACCTTGAGTAACTGAGTGGATGAAGATGTCATTGACTGGAACAGAGAAGAGAAACATTTGGCAAGGAAAGATGTTGACCAAGATATCTAGAGGGAGGAGGAAATATGGTGAGATCCACTGTAATCAAGTTACATTTGAAATGCCTTAGGACAGCCAGGTGAAGATGGCCAGTACAAAGCTGTAAACCCAGGTCTTGGCTTTGAGGAGAGAAGTGGATAGAGAGTTATTAGCAGCAAGACTGAGGTTGAGGCCAGCACAGTTGCTCACACCTGTAATCCCAGCACTTTGGGAGGCCAAGTAGGTGGATCACCTGAGGTCAGGGGTTCAAGACCAACCTGGCTAACATGGTGAAAACCTATGTCTACTAAAAATACAAAAATTAGCTGGGAGCACATGTGCCTGTAGTCCCAGCTACTTGGAAGGCTGAGGTAGGAAAATCGCTTGATCCCGGGAGGCAGAGGTTGCATTGAGATGAGAGTGTGCCTCTGCATGCCAGCCTGGGTGACAGAACGAAACTCCATCTCACACACACACACACACACACACACACACACACAGACCGAGGTCAAAGCTGGTAATTGGAGGTTGAAGACCCAGAGGAGATCCAGGATGTTTCGTTTGAGAGGTAAGCAGAGGAAAAGGACCATGAAACAGAGAGAGATGAAGAAACGGGAGAGAGGAGGAGAACCAGGAGATGGTATAGTCACCTGTGTTAGTCTGTCCTCATGCTACCAATAAAGACAAACCTGAGACTGGGTAATTTATAAAGGCAAGAAGTTTAATTGACTCACAGTTTCACATGGCTGGGGAGGCCTCACAATCATGGCAGAAGGCAAGGAGGAGCAAAACCACATCTTACATGGTGGCAGACAGAGTGTGTGCAGGGGAATTCCACATTATAAAACCATCAGATCTCATGAGACTATTCACTATCACAAGAACAGCATGGGGAAGACCTGCCCCCATGATTCAGTTACCTCACACAGGGTCCCTCCAATGGCACGTGGGAATTATGAGAGCTACAGTTCAAGATGAGATTTGGGTGGGGACACAGCCAAACCATATCAACACCAAAGCTAAGGAAGTGAGGAATTTTTAAATGAAGGAATGTTGTATGTATGTGTGGTACCCCCAACACTCCAGTCAGTTCTGTGGAGGCAGAATCTCTCTCTGGGTCTGACGAACCATCATTACCTAATAGGAAGGTTTACTCAGTTTTAGCAGACATGACATGGCTGTTGGATTTAATAGAGCTTCCTTTTGGATACCATATAGCAAGTATTCACCACCAGCAGCTGCTGACCACACTATAGCCCCAAATTAGAACAGTCTGGGAGGTTGTGGACCTCACTTTATCCCCATATTCTCATGGAGAAAATTTTTATGTGTCTCCCTGCTACTCGGTGCCTCTGATGTCACACTTTTCCTTGTGTCTTAGTTATTTGTGGTCCTGCATTATCACTCTTCCTAGACTTGAAGCATTTAGACGTCCAGGAATTCACATCTTGTTTCCTTTTGCACCCCTGGTACTTCTCTCATGTTTTGTACTCATTGTGTACTCACTAGAGGTAATTGCAATGTCTGCTCAGCAGTTCAGGCACAAACGAGGAGCAAACTGAGGTCTCCCAATTCTCAACCTCCAGCTTTCCAGCCCCCGAAGTTCTCTGTTTTATTAAAGGGCAGGGACATTCCCACCAGCCCTCTCATTTCTAGTCATATTAATCAGTTTCAGGAAAGAAATGTGTCTAAGGGGAGAACAGTTGATGGGCTGGACTGACTTTGGTTGAGGATTCAAAGCTGTGATTTTAACTACTTTGAGCAGGCTTGTTTTTTTTCTTTTCTTAACCTAAAAAAGCATACTCAGCAGACATGAGTGAGCTGAGGAATTTCTCTTTTGACAGCTGTGGGACATCTGAGATATCGTATACAGAGCACTTCTAACCAACCTAGAAAGACATATGTCCAAAACGTGTTCAGGAAAAGGACTGATCAAGAGTGAGAAAAATAAGAGAAAATCGTCTTAAAATGTTTTGTTGAGAGCTCAGGCGCAAAACTTTGTGTCAGAAGAGAGCTCCGATTCACAGGACTTGAACCAGCCCATTTGGGTAGATGACTAGAATAATTTGGTCTATGAGAAGTTCATAGAAATTGTGAGCTGTCAGGGCCTTCTGTGGTCTGATCAAATAGCCACATCTGTAGGATGAGGAAACAGAGGCCTAGAGAGGTTAGTGATCGCCCCAGGACTAGTGGCAAAGCTGAGATTCAAACCCAGGCCATCTGCTTGGCAGAGCCCCTGCCTAACCTCTCTACCATAGAGGCAAGGGTTCATTTTCTTCTCAATAAGAGGGCTCACAAAATATTTTCTCACATTTCAGTCCCATCTGTTGCTTTGCACACCTCATCCCTTGAATACCTTGGGTTTGCATCAGCCCAGTAGAGTTTTGCTGCCCCACGGATTGCCTCGGTGTGGGGTCAGTGCCTTGCTGGTGTGGATGAACACATGGCCACACTCAGTCTAGTTGCCTTATAGTCACTTGGAGAGCACCTTAAAAAACAGGATTCTGGTGAGGGTGTTCACTGGACTGAAGAACTAGGTCTGGTTATCCTAGGGCTTTAACTCGCCTCTACATTGCCTATTTAAATCTTCTCTGGGCCGGGCGCAGTGATTCATGCCTGTAATCCCAGCACTTTCGGAGGCCAAGGCGGGTGGATCACCTGAGGTCAGGAGTTCCAGACCAGCCTGGCCAATATGCTGAAACCCCATCTCTATTAAAACTACAAAAAATTAACTGGGAATGTGGTGGCAGGCGCCTGTAATCCCAGCTGCTTGGGAGGCTGAGGCAGGATAAATGCTTGAACCCAGGAGGTGGAGGTTGCTGTGAGCTGAGACTGCACTATTGCACTCCAGCCTGGGTTACAGAGCGAAACTCCATCTCAAAAAGTAAATCAATCAATCAATCAATCAATCTCCTCTGTAACATCCCAACAAAAGGTCTTCCAGCCTCGGCCTGAAAGCAACACATAGAACCACAGTGGGGAAAACTCATCTTGGGGATCTGAGACATGGAATGAATTCCCAGCTCTGATTCTTGTGAGTTGTATTACTTTCAGCCACTACCTACTCCTTTTGGTTCTCTATGTCATCTTTAAAGTGGAAGTGATCAGAATTACCAACTGACAGCATTATTGTGAGGGTATGATGACAGATCTGAATGTGCCCAGTGCACAGCAAAAGGTGGGTTTTGGTGGCGTGGCTCCATTTGCTCTAAGGCTCTGGCTTAAAACTCTTTTAAGTCCCTAGTTTTGCCCTCTGGAACTTGAAAGCACTTTGCCTTTAATCACACTAGTATTTGAGCTGGGATTTAATTCATGCAGTTCAGCTTCAACATTTATACACCTATAGCGAATTAAGCAATATCAGTTCTTCACCTGCCTAGAATAACCTTATCTTCTCCTCTGTTCTTAGCAAACTTCCTAGACAAACCCTTAATATCAGTTGAAAGTGTTTCATCCTTCAAGATGTAGCCCAGCAATTGCTGTTTCTGTGAACCTTCGGTCCTCCCAGGCAAAGAGCCTCCCATGTTCTGTTTTCCCCGAGGCCTCTTAGAGTTAGGTGTGGGCAAGTTCATCCCCCAACTGGACTGGGAGTCCCTGAAGGGTAGAAGGTCTGTGCTCGGCCAGCCTGGTACCTTCCTGTGTTTGAAAACAGGGAGGAATGGAACCGCATGTTCACATTAACACTCAGCAAGTCCTGTCTCTTTAGAGACAGCAGAGTAAGTGGGGAGGTCTATCTGCATATTCTGAGGTCTCCCTTAACCACCAGGCCTTCTCCTATTGTCATGGATGCCACGTTGCTCAGAGTTCATCTCCAACCTTCTGGTTTCAGGAATAAGCCCGTTTAGACAGATGTCGTATTGAAAAATGGTACAAACTGCTAAGGATTTCACCATGCCCTCTGGAGCCTGCGTCATTTTGTTAGACTTTCTTACCCAACACACATACACATATTCTGCATGAGTGTTTCCTGGAAATTGCAAGCAGAGAACTGAATTGGAAGTCCAGTCTGGGTTCTGGTCTCAACTCTCTTCCTGCTCCAGACCCTAGGCCTTGCCACTTTGACCAAGTCCCTTCACTCTCCTGAGCCTTAATTTTCCCATCTATAAAATGAGGAAGCTAAGCTAGTTGACTTAAGAATTTATTTTCAATTTTCTGTTCTGTGATTAAGAGCAGAGCCATGTTTTTCTATCTGTAACGTAGTAATGGTCACTGATAAGAGAAATAAGAATTCAACTTTCCATGTGTATCTCCCACTGCAGTGTGCACGTGTGCGCACACGCTGCCATCCGAGGCTGTGTTCGTGTAATTGATTGATGGAAGGAGACTTGGCCCTTCTTCTCAGCAGCTTGATTATAAGTGAGCTAAACAGATGTCTTGAATTGGGTGATTGGTTCCCAAGATGCATTCCAGGGAGCAGGCTGGTGAAAAGGAAGTGAATGATTTCAAGTTCTGGGGCTCTATGACAAATGAACAGTGGTTGTGGGCAGAGCGGGTAGGGGCCAGGTTGGGTACTTAGTGTTATGAAGCAAGTGACCAGATGTTGATGGCAGCTTGTGGATTAATAACGAAGGTGACTGGTGAGCCAAGTACCCCTTAAGGAGATAATCCAGAAAGGGGGAGCCACAGTCCCTAATCGTCTAAGCCTGGGCTGGAAGTCAGGCCCCCTGGGTTTCTACTGACCAGCTGGCTAGAGTGAAGTTAGGCAGCTTATTTTGGCCACCTGCCCAAAGGGGCAATTATTCTTAGCATGGTAGAGATGCAAGAGACCGGAGAATCGTTTTATTCCCCCACTCCATTTTACAGATGAGGACACTGAGGTCTGGAAAGCTTAAGTGACTTGTGTGAAGTTATATCACAGAGCCAGAGCTAGAACCCAGGTCATCTCACTTGAGGTCTTCCACAGCCAAGCTCAATCAGCCGTCACAAAGGAAAGTTTGAGAGAGGAGCACACGTTTCTCCATCACCCCTTTTCCTTTTACGCTTCCAACTGCAACGGGGCTTGAAACAAAGTTTTCTTCCTGCTGTGCTGGATATACTCCCTCTTATATCCTCTCTGCCATTGCTGACTCCTGGAGACACTTAAAGAGTAACAGCAATGGCTGGGCACGGTGGCTCACACCTGTAATCCCAGTACTTTGGGAGGCCAAGGTGGGCAGATCACAAGGTCAGGAGATTGAGACCATCCTGGCTAACACGATGAAACCCTGTCTCTATTAAAAATACAAAAAATTAGCGGGGCGTGGTGGCAGGCACCTGTAGTCCCAGCTACTTGGGAGGCTGAAGCAGGAGAATGGTGTGAACCCAGGGGGTGGAGCTTGCAGTGAGCCAAGATTGCGCCACTGCACTCCAGCCTGGGCAACAGAGTGAGACTCTGTCTCCAAAAAAAAAAAAAAAAAAAAAATGAGTAACAGCAATGACACCCATCATTAAATAAGGCCAAACTGTGTGCAAGTCACCATGCAGGGCACTCAACGTACACTATTGCATTTCACCCTCCTCACAATTCCAGGAGGTAGTCCCTGCTTTAATTCTTATTTTGCAGTTGAAAAAATTGAGGCACAAAAAGATTAAATAATTTTCTCTGACATGTGGAGCTAGTAATGGCACAGCCAAATTTCCAACTTGGGAGCCTGACCTCATGCAGGATCTGTGCTTCTAGTTACTCCATGCAGTGCCTCCCCAGACACCCTGGTGCCTCTCCCATTCCCCTGAGAGGTTGATATAAAATAGGGCAAGGACAGAAGGATCTCTGTTCTAGCCTGCTTCTCCCTGGGTCCTCCAAGGTCAAGTCAGGTCAGTTCATCCCCAGGTTCCTGGTGGTAGATCTGAGACACAGGAAGAAGACACAGTGCTATGTCTGCATCAGAGGGCCAAGATGGTGAGAACATCCATCTATTAGTATATGGTATCTCAGGGTTTCTAAAGCATGGCCACATTCATTACCTCGTATGATCATCACAGCAGATATATGTTTTTTTCTTTTCTTCTTTTTTGTTTTTGAGACGGAATCTCACTCTGGCACCCAGGCCGGAATGTAGTGGCACAGTCTTGGCTCACTGCAACCTCCGCCTCCCGAGTTCAAGCGATTCTCCTGCCTCAGTCTCCTGAGTAGCTGAGATGACAGGCGCCCGCCACTATGCTTGGCTAATTTTTGTATTTTTAATAGAGACAGGGTTTCACTATGTTGGCTAGGCTGATCTCGAACTCCTGACCTCAAGTGATCTGTCCGCCTCGGCCTCTCAAAGTGCTGGGATTACCGGTATTTATATTATTTTTATCAGCATAATTAGTGTGATAATTCTACCTGGTTTATCCATGAGAAAACTGAGACTCAAGTGGTTAAATGAATTGCCCCAAGCACAAGGCTGATGGTCCTGGAGCTGGGAGGCTTCCTAAGAATTCTCTAGTGAACTTTCCCCTTTGCTTCTGGCCCCATGCTTTCCCTCACCCTGTTCTCACTGTGGCTCCTGGCCTGAGAACAGACATGCTCACCAGCAGGGAGCTTCCAGCAACCATCAAAAAGCAGTTTGTTGGCAGAAGAGTACATGTAGGAGGAGACAACCCAAAAAGCTTTATTGGAGGTGAGTTGAGCCATCTGATCATTGGGAGATATTTGAAACCTAGCCATATATGGTTTTGCTAATTTATTCCAGAAAAAAATAGTGTGGATTTTTCAGAATTTTTCTACTTGTTTAAGGTATTGTTTTGTCTATTTGTCAGGCACAGCTTTGAATAATTATAATAATAACAATCAGGATAAGAAACAGAATTTTAGTACCAGCCTTGCAACCAGCCGCTGTGCATTCTTTCATGATCCCCATCATTCTCCAGCCTTTTCCTTCCTCTCAGAGGTCTCCAAGGTCCCTCATGACTCGGAAGGCCTACAGCTGGGATATTCTGATGAATCCCTTGAGCAAAGAAGACACCCTCCCTGTGCCTCAGGATTAGTGGCCACTGAGAGAGTTCCCTTGAGCTGGGTACAATCTTTAAGGACTGACAGTGTTTTAAGAATGCTGATTTCTGGGGTTCCATTTAATGAAATGTAGCGTTACGTGTAGATCTCTCTAAAGGCCAGCTGTAAGATAATTGCCATGTATGCATGATGTTTCATATGGTTCTTTACTGAAGACACTTAACCAGACTTGTCAGGAATACATTGGCATTTTCCTATGTCATGAAGAAAACCAGCTTCAGCTGGAGGGGCCAGTAAGAAAGCCTGAGGATGCATGACAGGTGGTGGTTCAGTACTTCTGCCCAGCTCCCGTCTGGTGCTCCCCAAAGTGGTGACACTCAGAAAGACTTCTGCAGCCAGGAGAAATGCCCTCCACACTGTGTGTGAAGGACTCATTAATCAGTGGCATGGCCCTAAGTCAGTATTTTCCTGTGCCTGGGTCTTGTTTTTTTCACATCTCGAATGGAGAAATGGTTGACCTCAAATGTTACTTAAAGTTCTAACAGCCTCTGACTGCAAATATCACCTAAAGGCAATGCCAACCTTACTTTGGTACAACAAAATACTAAAGAAATGGTCATGGTCATGTGCCATCACCTGCTTCAGACTGACAATTTCTCAGAATACTATTTCTCAGGATGAACAGGAAGCTGTGTTCACAAAAGGCGTGGTAAGCAAATTTGGAATCAGCCAATGTGCTTTGGGAATTCTCCATTCTAAGCACATGCCTCATCATCTTAAGCCCTTTCAGCAGTTCTGGAAAGTGAGGCTTCTCACTGAGATGACCTGAATGAGGCTTAGCACAGACAGTGTCCCATATTACAGAGCTGACAATGGCAGAATTGGAGTCGAATCTCAAGTCTTGTGCTCTATTCCTGTGAATCAATCATGATGATATTAAGGTCACTTGATGCATAAGACATATGGCCATAGACGTACGGGGAAAGATTGTACGGCTGATTGGTATCACAGACATCACCATTCAACAAGTGAGGACAGTCAGGCCCAGCGTCAGGCTCTGTATCCCAGTAGTTAGACATCAAGTCAAGATAACTGGAGACAGGAAAGCATTTTTAGCGGGAAAATAACCCCAACACAAAATCACAATCATATTGTCATTTTAAGTGAGTGGCAAACCTGATAATTCTGTTTTCAGACGCAGATCCCATTGACCAAGTATTCAGTTAAATGAACTCTTATAGGCCCCTTCTGAAAACAGATACATCCTAATGGCCACAGAAACTTTGCCCACCCACCCTCAGTTTTCTAAACTGGGATCCCAATCAGACCCAAGAAACACAGCACATATTCTGGAAGACATCAGTGATATGGCTTGACCGTGTTCCCATACAAATCGCATCTTGAATTGTAGCTCCCATAATCCCTACATGTCATGGGAGGGATCCGGTGGGAGGTAATTGAATCATGGGGGCAGGTTTTTCCTGTGCTGTTCTCATGATAGTGAGTAAGTCTCATGAGATCTGATGGTTTTATAAAGGACAGTTGCCCCGCGCACACTCTCTTGCCTGCTGCCATGTGAGATGTGCATTTCTTCTCTTTCCCTTTCTGCCATGATTGTGAGGCTTCCCCAGCCATGTGGAATTGTGAGTTCATTAAGCCTCTTTTTCTTTATAAATTACCCAGTCTTGGGTATGTCTTTGTTAGCAGCATTAGAACAGACTAATACAATCAAGAAACCTAGATGGGAACTTTAAGCCCTGGGCTTTATTGTGCTTGTGGTTTTGGCTTCCTGAGCCATATCCCCACTGAGAGTCTGACTTAGATCTTGGTGATGTGTCCTCTGACTCAGTCCTCACCTAGGGCATCCCAGGCCCAACTTTATAGGTCGTATCAGAGCCTTCAAGACAGCAAAGACACTCTGGCTCCTGTCGTGCCCCCAGCTTTGTCCTGCCTGTCCCTCTCTGGGCCCAGGTCCTTTCCTGCCTCACTTGCAGAGCTCATATATTGTTGTAGTGTGAAGTGCGGCCATCCAGAAGAGTGTTGGCATTCTAAATCAGCACACTGGCTGATTCAGAATTTGTATACCATGCCATTTTTTGAGCACAGCCTCCTGTCCATCCTGAGAAATAGTATTTCAATTGTCAGTATGAAGGAGGTGATGGCATATGACCATGACCATTTCTTTAGTATTTTGTGGCACCACAGTAAGGTTGGCATTGCCTTTAGGTGGTACTTGCAGAGTCAGACACTGTCAGCTCTGCCTCACTTGTGGAGCTCATACATTGTTTCCTGCCTCACTGCAGCCGCAGACATGTCCGTGTCTGTGGCTCTGCATGAGGGGAGCTATGTCTGCTGCCTTTTCTATTGGCAATCCTGTTTGTGACCTACTGAAAGGGACTCAGGACTCACAGCACATCAGTAAAAGACCACCGAGTCCCTTCCTATCTGAGTAACATCAGATGTGACTTCACTTCTCTGAGCTCCAATGCCTTCATTTGTTGAATGGAGATAAGAATCCTGCCTACATCAAAGGGATTAAATAAGATGATCATGTCAGGTGCCTGGCATGGTGACCAGCCCCAGTGAGCCCTTGGCGAGTGTTATTACTTATGAATACACTTCCCACACACCTTCACAGAAGTCCTCTCCATAGGGCTCAGGGCTCTTCTATGCACACTACAGCATGCGTTGCCAGGAACAAGAAAGTAAGTAAGACCTCCAGCTTTACTTCATAATAAGAGACAAAATCAAGAAGGATGAAGTGTCATGGAATTGATGGGCATGGCGTTCTTCTCTTTTTTATGACTTTTCTTTTCATTCTGCAGTATTTGTTTCCAAGGCTCACAGTGACCTGAGGCTGTGAGGCCTCATCCAAGGGGCTGATGTGGACCTGCCCTGGGGGGCTGCCCTTTAAGGCCCTGCCACCCTACATTCACCTGGAAACTGGGCAATGTTGGAGGGGATGTCTTTAAAACTAACGGGAGCTGCTGGTCCCCTACCTTGAAACTGACCCAAGGTGATTTAGAAAACTAGTAGGATTTAGGAAACTAGTCTCTTGGTTAACAGGCTCAGGTTAAGGAGGCATAAAGGGCCTTGCTCCAAGGGATTCTGGGGAAATCTGAGGTCAGTCTGGATACAAAGGAGGATTGTTTGATATTCTGAGCCCACTCAAGAGGAGATCCAAGTGTCCAAAATGCACCAAGCTCTCTATTCCCCTTTTGTGGTGTTATGGAGAATAGCTGGAACCTACATGCAGTCTCCTTGAGTGTCTCGGCCTGGCACATGGCCCTGGTTGGAAGGCCCCCATCTCTGCCTGAGTAACAAATGCTGGGCTTCCTAGGCACAGGCCTTGGGCTTGACTGCTTTGGGAGTCTCACACATTCCTAGAGGCTACATTTCCACCCTCGGGTTCAGAGTGTTCAAGGTGGATGGTCATTGACAAGTCTTCTACAGCCAGGGGGTTTTGATAAGGGAGACTGGGTATGTCTTCGGGCAGGGTCACCCCTGTGGTTTTCTGATAGTTACCATAACGTTCTTCTGAGTGGCTGTGCTTCATACTAAAACAATGTCTAGAAGCTAACTGTTAATGAATTCAGTCTTTAAAATGTGATTCATGCACTGGGAGATTTCAGGAAGTGAGTATCAAATCATAAAAATGTATGAACACACACACACATGTGCAGGTGTGTGCACACACACTCACTTGTTCATCCTGCAACCATTATGTACAAAACTTACACGAGCTTTCCTTTTTCTTTTTTTTTTTTTTTTTTGAGACAGAGTTTTGCTCTTGTTGCCCAGGCTGGAGTGCAATGGTGGGGGTCTCGGCTCACCACAACCTCAGCCTCCCGGGTTCAAGAGATTCTCCTGCCTCAGCCTCCCGAGTAGCTGGGATTACAAGTATGTGCCACCATACCTGGCTAATTTTGTATTTTTAGTAGAGACAGGGTTTCTCCATTTTGGTGAGGCTGATCTCCAACTCCCGACCTCAGGTGATCCGCCTGCCTGGGCCTCCCAAAGTGCTGGGATTACAAGTGTGAGCCACTGTGCCCGGCCAAGCTTTCCTTTTTAATTCTTTGAGAATCTAGAGGCAAACCAGGTCCCCATTGAGTGTGATGTATATTCAACCTCCTTCCATAGGAAATCTGTCTCTTGGGATGACAACAAGTCCCTGTTTAGGGGCAGCAGCTCCTCAGCAGAGGCAGGCTGAATGGTCTGTAGGTTTGGTTGTGTCGGCCCAGGGTAAGCCTATAGAATCACTGACCCTCAGAGATGAAGGGCACCATGGAGGACACATGCTCCATTTCTTTCATCTTTCAAATGCAGAGAAACAGGCCTAGAGACAGAAATGGACCTGCTGGGGTCTCAGCTGCTCTGTGCGGGACCAAGCCCAGAACCATCCTCCCTGCTCTGCTAGAACCCTTTCCCTTCACAGCACTTGATGCTCCTCTCAGCTGGCAGATCTTTTCCAGAAGGTTCCATTACCTTACCTCTCTTCCATGATGGAAACAACAAGAAAGTAGGTGGCAGTGATTTCACGTATGTGATTGGCAGGTCCTGGAAAGTGTGTCTTTTTCTCAACGCTCTTTTTCAATGGTCAGATTCTCTTGGGTCAAAACAAAAAAGGTCAAGATCTCTGGATCCTCCTGAAGGTCACAGTCATTCTGCAAAATGGGCCTGACATTGAGAAAATATAGATGTGTCCCCTATCATGGAGAAGCCTTTTCAGATATGAAAAGTTTGCAGGCTTTGGGTCTGAGAATAACCAAGATAAAACACTTCATAGGTTTCTCATCTATTGTGTAATTTAATCTTCAGCGCTAAATTGAGATTCTGAAACTGGGGGAGAGAGACGAACAACACTGGATATTCCGCATTATCCAGTTCTAGGTCACTCTCTGGGTCTGCCTTGGGGTAGTCCTTTGATTTGGGGGCAAGAAAACTTTTTACGCCTCAGCTTCCTCACCTATAGAGAAAAGAAGAAACCAACCACTTCTCAGTGTTGTTCTGAAGATGGGGTACAGTGATGGAAGGAAAACACCCAGGACAGTGCCTGGAAGACTACCAGGAGGGGCTGAGTGAATGTAGTTTCCCACCCTTACCCCTGGGTGGGTGTGGACCTGCCTCTGTGGTTGGGTTGCTTAAGGTTCAGCACTGTGCTGAAGCCCTAGACCCCTCTGAATCCCTCCTGTAAAGTAGATTCTACAGTCTCTACCTAACAGGCACTGAGTCGGAAGAGGGTGAAGGAGAGACATTCAAGAAGCACACTAGGTCTAGAACCTCGGAAAAGACCCAAGGAAATTAAGACTTAACCTGGTGTTTTAGACAAGTCCCAAGGTATTATTGCCCAAGAGGCACTGAGGCTAGTTTGAGAGAGAAAAACCTGTGTCCATGTTTTATAAGAAATTAAATCAGAATGTAGAAAAGCCCAATTCAGTTTCACCCAAATGAGTAGTAATAGTAACTCCATTCCTATTTAAAGCTAGAAAGTACAGCTTTAACAGCTAAAAGGAGGTTGCTGCGGACTGAGAATTACAGAAGGAACTCATTTGATAATCGGTACATTTGCATAGTCTGTTTTACTAGGCAGGATCTGGCCCAAACACAGCCAATTATCACACTTAAATTCTCCAGCATTCAAAGATCCTAGAATTAATATACTTGGTGCTGGGATTGTATATTCCACTGTCTGTTTGTTGATATACATGTAGGGCACATTTGCCAGGCAGGACACAACTCAGACAGTTGGCACACCTCACCTCTGTCTTGAATAGAAATAGGTCATCTTTCATTGGAGGAGAAAAATCAAGATAGACGATGGCTGCAGAAGTTGAATCTTTGGGAAAAGCACTGATAATTGTCAATGTGGGATGGGAGTGGCTGGGGGCTTTCTCTCCCTTCCTCTGACATGAACATCCACCAATGTGGATGTGTCTTTTTGACCCTCCCCAGAGGAGTTACATTTCATGGCTACACCTCTCCTTATTAGTCACGTTTCATAGCTAATCCTTCCTATGTCACTTTGGTGTTGCAAAGTACAAAATGTTGGACCAGTTTTCTCTTTGTAGTCTCATATGAAAACCAGGTGTCTTCAAATACATCTTGAAGATTAAGGCAGCCTGTGGTTCCTGGACACCAGCTGTAGAGCAAGTGGCCTATCAACCCAAAGTGAGAGCTACCTATTTCAGCTTTCCAGTATGAAGGCAAGTTGTCTGAATCGTGAAAGGGCAAGGAGTATTAACCTTAGGGCCAGAAGGATGGCAGCTCCTGGAAAGCAACTGAGGAGCAGAAAGACACTCAATAGAAGTGTAATTGAAGGATTTTTTTTTCTTTTCTCCTACACTTAAATAGTTTGCTTCGTGTTAACATGAATATTTTGCTCCCAACTCTGCAGCAGGGCCAGCTGTCTATGGGTGTGGACACCCATTGGAAGACAATCCAGTGACCAGCTGCTTGCCTTAGAATCTGCCTCCACTGTATTCTGAAATTTCCAACACCAGACTTGTCTTGGAGATTGGGGTAGTAGTAGCCTCAGAAGCAGCTGTTAAAATGCACAAATGCTAATTGGGACGTAGCACCCATTAGCACTGTCACAAAGATTGAATTATCAAAATAGCTATTTTAACTCTTCTGAGGCCATGGACTTTGGAATCTTTAAAAAGCCAAATCAAATGGGAACTTTAGAAAATATCTGGTCTAGATTTTATATTTGAGGAACTTGAGGCCCAGAGAGGTTAAGTGACTTATTCAAGGTCACCAGCAAATCAGTGGCAGAGATGGAGCTGCAGCCCAGGTTTCACCAGGTGCTTGTTCCTGGAATCTTCTAGTCTATAAGCCCTTTGTCTTGCAGATGAGAAAACCAAAGTTCACACATGAGAGGTAACTGGACAAGCCTGGACTCAAACTGAATTCCTCAGATTGTCTGTCCAATATCTATCACATTATCCCTTTTTTTCTTATTCCCATGGCTTTGGGGAGAGGATGAAATAAGAGGTGGTTGAACGTTTTGTGTCTTGGCATCTTCCATTAATCCATAAGTCAGCTTTGAGAGCCCACCATGTGCAAAGTTCTTCAGCCACTTTGGAGAGTAGACAATGAGCAAGGAAGGGGAAGAAAAGCTGAGTGGCCCATGTACCCTAAAAGTGGGGCAAATGTGGAATCACTGGACAGAAAGAGTCTGCCTAGGGAAGCTCAACAAAGTACAAAACATCCCAGGGCATGGGCCCTTCCTGCCTCCCTTTTTTCTCTCTCCTTACCCAGAGACCCTCCCCAATCACTCCCCAAGAGAAAATAAACCCTGATTCACTGTCATCGCCTTGGCCCTCTTCTCTGGACAGGAGATTGAAGGGTAGATTATAGGGCTGGCAAAGCAGGCTATGAGGAAACTGCAGTTCCCTGTGGCCTTTCTCTTATCAATCAGAAAGGACAGGGTCTGGCTAGCATTTTTCAGAGCATCCAATATGGACCAGGTCCATTTTTTCATAGGCAGTACATTTTTTTATTTTTTTTAATTTAAGTTCTGAGGTACAAGTGCAGAACATGTAGATTTGTTACATAGGTATATGTGTACCATGGTGGTTTGCTGCACCTATCAACCCATCACCTAAGTTTTTAAATTTTTTTTATTTATGCATTTTTTCTTTTTTCACGGAAAAGGGCAAGCAGGTTGTATTTCTGGCCAGGCATGGAAAAGGAGAGAGCACTTGCTCTAAAGACAGCTTCTCCCAGAGCAGTGGGAAGCTGGGGAATGTTACAGGGTTAGACGTGGGTCAGAGGCTATGTAAGCTTGTGTGGGGAAAAACTTCAGACACGCAGGTGCAGATCAAGAACACGTGTGCAGAAAGTGGCAGTGATTCTCTTCTATGGGTGGGAACTTTTACATTATAATGATATGCTAATGATCTAAATGTGACAGGGGCCACTGGTTCTGGTTTGCTCTGGTTTTGTGCAGGCCTTATCTTCCTCTGCAAAACGTCCTGAAGTTCCCAGGCCATCTGGAGTTTTTTTTTTTTTTTTTTTTAATACTTGAAGTTCTGGGATACATGTGCAGAACGTGCAGGTTTGTTACATAGGTATACACGTGCCATGGTAGTTTGCTGCACCCATCAAGCTGTCATCTACATTAGGTATTTCTCCTAATGCTATCCCTCCCCTATCCCCCCACCCCCAGACAGGCCCTGGTGTGTGATGTTTCTCTCCCTGTGTCCACATGTTCTCATTGTTCACCTCCCACTTATGAGTGAGAACATGCGGTATTTGGTTTTCTGTTCCTGTGTTACTTTGCTGAGAATGATGGTTTCCAGCTGTATCCATGTCCCTGCAAAGGACATGAACTCATCATTTTTTATAGCTGCATAATATTCCATGATGTATATATGCCACATTTTCTTTATCCAGTCTATCATTGATGGGCATTTGGGTTGGTTCCAAGTCTTTGCTATTGTGAACAGTGCTGTAATAAACATATATAGGCATGTGCCTGTATAGGAGAATAATTTATAAACCTTTGGGTATATACCCAGTAATGGGATTCCTGGGTCAAATGGTGTTTCTGGTTCTAGATCCTTGAGGAATCACCACCCTGTCTTCCACAATGGTTGAACTAATTTACACTCCCACCAACAGTGTAAAAGCGTTTCTATTTCTATTTCTCCACAGCCTTACCGGCATCTGTTGTTTCCTTTTTAATGATCACCATTCTAACTGGTGTGAGATGGCATCTCATTGTGGTTTTGATTTGCATTTCTCTAATGACCCGTGATGATGAGCTTTTTTTCATATGTTTATTGGCCACATAGCTCTTCTTTTGAGAAGTGTCTGTTCTTATCTTTTGCCCACTTTTTGATGGGGTTGTTTGTTTTTCTTGTAAATTTGTTTAAGCTCTTTGTAGATACTAGATATTAGCCTTTTGTCGGGTGGATAGATTGCAAACATTTTCTCCCATTCTGTAGGTTGCCTGTTTACTCTGACCCATCATCTAGGTTGTAAGCCCTGCATACATTAGATATTTGTAGAGAGTGTGTTTTACCACCAGTTCTTACAGCCAACTTGAGTGGTAATTATCAGCCCAATGTACAGGTGAGGGAATTAAGGGACAGAGAGGTGAGTTTTCTTGCTCGGAGTCACCAGGCTGGTAAAAGCAGTGCCAGACTTGGACTCAGGCCTCGTGCGTTGCTTGCGCAGGCTCTGCCCACTCACCCTCAGGCCCTCTCTGTGTCTTCAGGTAACTTCACAAGATGCAGAGCTTCCCACCATTCAACCTGTTAGTTAGCTCTGCTTTTTACCTGCCTTCTCTGAGAACATCTCCCATAATATGAGTTACAGAAAGGGCGCATTTTACTCTCTTAGGCCCTTTTCACCAATACAGAGCCCTGTGGTATTGACAACTGATCTCCCCTGGACAGGGCAAAGGGTGTGGAGGAGATGAAGGCCAGCCTCCTAGTGTGGAGTGGAGGGGGCTGAAAAGTCACATTTGGGAAATGGTTTTTTCCACTGATCCTTGGCTCTTATTGCAGGTCTGGAGTGCAGCTTTGACTTCCCCTGTGAGCTGGAATATTCCCCTCCACTGCATGACCTCAGGAACCAGAGCTGGTCCTGGCGCCGTGTTCCCTCCGAGGAGGCCTCCCAGATGGACTTGCTGGATGGGCCTGAGGCAGAACGTTCTAAGGAGATGCCCAGAGGTAAGGGAGAGACCACTGGTGATGTCGTGGGTGGGTCAGGGCCAGGCTGGAATGCCTGTTTCTGTTTGAATTGATGAGACTTCACCCCTGTTCTGCTCTGTTTCCGTTGAAACCTGCTTTTACTATCTGTGCCTTTCCATGGCTTCTTTGGCCATGCAAGGAAGGGAGGAAGACAAGTCCCATCTCAAGTTCAGCCCAACCCTTTATTCTTTAACAAGTAATAAAAGTAGGGTTTCATAACTCTCCTCCATGCAGATTTCCCTGTAAGACAAAGTGCTGATCGGTATTTGAAATGGGGTTGCCAGATAAAATACAAGATACCTCATTAAATTTGAATTTCAGATGAACAGCAAATGATTTTTTAGTATAAGTGTTTCTCATGCAATAGTTGGAATACACTTAAACTAAAAACTATTCCAATTATACAAAACAATTCAAATGTAATTGAGTGTCCTGCATTTTTATTTTTACTGCCAAATCTGGCAATCCTAATTTGGAAGGTATTGTAGAACTGGCTTAAATGTTTGTTTCAAAGCCATTCATAAATACTTAAGTGACATGTTTGCTTGGTGTGATGCTTTCTGTGGCCCTGAGCTGTTTATGAATGTCCTCTTCTTTATTATCAGGCCTAGGAAAGGTAGGCTCAGAGGAAAGTAGTGGGCAGTTGTTAAATTGTGCTGAGTTTCTTGGAGAGAGATGTGGAGGCAGTAAGCCCTGGTCTAATTTTATGTCTCACCAAGCCAAATCTTAGGGCTCCCAATGTCTTGAACCCAGAAAACTCTACTGACTCAGAATTGAAAGCCTATGTTCCTGGCTTTTAGGAAGAAGTAATAACTGAAATGGCAATGGGCTTATTGGACATTCAGGGTAGTTTTTTCAGTTTGCAAAGCACTCCCACCTACACTATCTCATTGGATTTCAATGAGAGAGGCAGGGCAGAGAAGAAAACTAGTGCTCAGAGAGGGTAAGTGACTTGTCCAACATCACACAACATGTACATGTGAGTCTGGGTCTAAATACCTGCTGTGATGAGTCCTAGACAAGGGTACTGTCCACCACATCATGCTTCTGTCTTTGTAGCAAGACCAGGACCAGAGCGTGCTCTGTGGCCAGGTTCTTGACAGAGATCATCTCAGGCTCATGCTGCTAGGGAGTCTAACAGGTCAGATCTGTTAAGCTGATGAGGGAGATTGAAGGTGGCACAAAAACAACTAATGCTCTCAGGCTTATACCTCAGTCTCTACCTTGTCATCAAAGAACCAAAAGAGACTTTCCTTTCTATACACTTTCCTGGGCTGACTTTTTGTCTTTATAACTCTTTTGGGATTGCTTGACCTTGACTTATATTTTAAGCTGCTTTTATCTGGATTTTGATAGGTATTGTAGTGTGTGTGTGTGTGTGTGTGTGTGTGTGTAGGTGAATGCTCTTAACTAGAAAGTGCATCAGAATTCTTCTGGAGAACTAATGGAAAACACTGCCTAGATCCTATAACCTGAGATTCTGATTCAGTAGATCTGAGATGGAGACTACGTATCTGTGTATTTTACATTTTTACTAGGAAATTTAGCAAAAAGTAGATATAATATGCATGCATAGATTAGAGATTACAACAAAACCAACAACACTTGCATTCTCACTGCCAAAAAGCTGAAGAATCTGAACATTATCAGTCTTTCTGGGGTTTCCTCTATCCCACCTAGATCACAAACTTTTCCTCACCCTCCAAGGTAACCACTCTCCTACATGTTGTGTGAATCACTTATTTGCTCTTTTTCATGGCTATACTACCTATGTATATAGCTCCAAACAACATATTGACTAGGTTTGCATGTTTTCAGCCTTGTATATAAATGGGATTATATTGTCTTTGATCTGTTCACTTTGATAGATGTAGCTGTGATTCATTTGCTTTTGGTACTATATTCATCCTTTGCATAAAAATACACAATTGATCTCTTCTACTGTCATTGAACATTTGAATTATTTCCAGGTTCTTGCTATCGCCATCAACACTATTGTAAACATCTTTGTACATCTCTCTTGGTACACATGTTCCAGATTTTATCTAGAACAGGGACCCCTAACCCCCAGGCTGCAGACTGGTACCTGTCCAAGGCCTGTTAGGAATGGGACGCATAGCTGGAGGTGAGTAGCAAGCGAGCCAGCATTACTGCCTGAGCTCTGCCTCCTGTCAGATCAGCTGCTGCATTAGATTCTTATAGGAATGTGAATCTTATTGTGCACTCTGCACACACACGGACTGTGCATGCAGGGGATCTAGGTTGAGTGCTTCTTATGAGAATCTAATGCCTGATGATCTGAGGTGGAACATTTTCATCCCAAAACCATCTGTGGAAAAAATGTCTTCCAAGAAACTAGTCCTTGGTGCTAAAAAGGTTGGGGACCATTGCTCTAGAGCATGTAACTAAGAGTGGAATTGCTGGGTGAGAGGGTCAGTGCATCTTCCATTTCACTGGTTAATGCCAGTCTATTTTCCAACGTGGTTGCACCAATTTGTACTCCCACTAGTGATATATTGGTATTCCTCCCCATGGCTTTACATCCTCATCAATATCTGCTATTGCCAGACTATATTTTTTTATCTGTCTGGCGAATGAAATACAGTATCCCATTGCAGCTTCAATTTTCATGGAAGTCTGTTTTGTTTTATTTTTCATAAGTTTCTTGGGTGATTCTGAGGCATAGCTGGGCTTGTAATACTGTTGACTTACTCTCATTCAGACTTACTCCCATTCAGCCACCCCAGGACTATCTCCAGAGTCCAACGTTTAACCTCTAGAAACAAGTATTTTTGGTCACTACAGATTTTTTAAAAATTTATATTCCAGGAGTGGAATTTTGATTACAGTTCAGTGAGATCAAGAGAGAGGGACAAGTGGAAATTTTGTTCTTCGTGAATTCCACTGATGGTACGCAGTTACACATTATAACTTTGAAAGTTTGTGCTTTAAAAAAAATTTTAAACAATGCCAATACATTGTGCATTTCACTTGGTGACCTGTTTCTCCTCTTCCACCTGTGATTGCTGACATGAGCACATTATACTGAGTGCTGTGAGAAAACAAAAAAGAAGGGGAAGAGGAGACAAGGAAGAAAATAAATAAATTTTTACTTCTCAGCATTCCTTAGCATGGAAACATATCAATGCCTTTTGTTTTTATGAAGCTGGATCCCAAAGGTCAGTGCACACACTGAATATGAAACTTTCCCATTAGATGAATCAGAATTGGAATATCCATTTGTTTAAAGTAAATGTTGTCAACTTCCATTGCTCTGAAAAGTCATCACTGTTAGCATCAGGTAGTAGTTAGCAATCCTAAGGATGGTGGTATGAACAACCATAGCAAAAGCTGCTGTGGGTACACCAGACTCCTTTACCAAGCTCTTTCATGAACGAGCACATCCAAACATAGCTTAAGAGAGGCTTACCACTGTCAGAAACTTCTAATTTTTCTGGGGTCTAATGGAGGGGTCTGTACTCACACAGCATGGATCAGTCATGGAAACAAGGAGATGAGCCTCCCAGCCCTCCCAGAAACTCCACTGCTTCAGTAATGACACTAAGAGGTGTTTGGAGCTTTCAGGAGTGGGTCATTCATCACTTTTCTAGTCAATTCTTTACACCACTACCTTTCCCTGAAGTAGCATTGTTCCTCATGAAGCAGCCTACTGTAATAAACTCCCTTGACCTTCAGGGAAAGAAGTGAAGGTAAAGGAAGAGAAAGCAACCTGTCCATTCGGCACAATGGCCAAGCAGGGTCCCATATTCCAATCCTAACTCCCAGAGCTTTCGAGTCTCAGTTTCTCGGTCATTTTGGCAGAAAGGGTGCTGGCGGTGATGATGAGAAGCGGGGATGGGTTGCCTTTAGTATGATGTAGTCACTATTTTGTTTTCTAACTCAATATTCATGGGTCAGAGAGTATTTAGATGCTATTGCAATATTTCTTGTCAGGTATAGAAGGGCCAGAAAAAGGCAGCAAGATGATACCAATCAAAGATAATGAACTGTAAGTGTATAAATCCTGAATGATTTTAATTTATGGCCCCTGTAGCTGAGAATAATAAGGAAGATACAATTCAGAGCAGCAAGATAATAAAAAGTGATCATTTTGATGGAACATAATATTATGAATGAATAAAATCTTGAAGAACCATCAGATCGAGGCATTCTGTGACTTTTTAAGAAGTGTCAGGGGCCATGTTGATGTCTAACTGCTTCCGGTGTTTTGGAATGTAGTCAAGGTATTTTTCTTCTCCAGCAAGGCAGGATTTTACTCTGTAGCACGAATCCTGGCTTAAAAATGGAAAACACACTCTCGCCCCATCCACAGAGCCCCGTCCCCAGCGCCTCACTCCCAGGCACACACAGGAAAGATGGAAGCAGACTCCACAGTGAGGAGGCTCCTATTCTTCCTGGATCGGCTCGACTCTCTCCCAGTGCTCCGACTCTCAGGGTTTTGCTTTGATTTGTTTTGTTTTGGTGGAGGGTCTGGATGCAGCACTGCTACTGAGGTTCTTCTATTCATCAAGATGGCTTCGTTTTCAAAAGGTGGTGAAACACCGTCCTGGAGCCCTGGAGTGGCTAAGGATGCTTTCACACATGACTAGGGTGTTGCAACACCAGGATGGGGTCATTCAAACTTTTGATGCACTCCTGTCGTACCCTTGTGTATTCGTTTCCTGTGGCTGTTTTAACACATTCTTACGAACCGGATGGCTTAAACAACAGAAATTCATTCTCTCCTCATTCTAGAAGTCAAGAGTATGAAATCAAGATGTCTGCAGGGTTAGTACCTTCCGGAGGCTGTGAAGGGAAATCCTTTCCATGCCCCACTCCTAGCTTCTGGTGTTGCCAGGAATCCTTGGCATTCCTTAGCTTGTAGATGTCTTACTCCAAACTCTTCCTCTGTCATCACATGGCATGCCTCCTGTGTCTCTGTCTGAAATCTGTGTCTTAATGGGACATATGTTATTAGATTGAAGGTCTACCTTTAAGTCCAGCATGATCTCATTCTGGGATGCTTGATAACATCTGCAAATACTCTATTTTCAAATCAGGTCATCTTTACAGGTACTCTGGGGTTAGGATTTGGACAGATCCCCTGGGAGCCACTCTTCAGCCCACTATGCCTTGGTTTTTCTCCCGCTGTGTCTGGGTTGGCATGTGGATCCCATGCACCTGTGGACTGTGAATTCTCAGACCCTTCAGGAAGTCTGATTAGACAGGTTCAGAGGAGCCCAGATTCATGCCAGCATTTCTCATCCTTTCTTCAATTTCTTCCCCCACCCCAAAAGTTTGCCATATTCTTAAAAAGGTCCCTGAACACTTCTCAAGTGAACTGTATCCCAGGAGTAGCAGGGACCTGAGTCACCTTTTGAGCTGCAGGTGCAGGCTTTGTGGGAAAACCCTCTCAGGATATAGCCTCCTTTGCACCCACAGTCACTGCAGGCTGCAAATAAGTGGCTGAGTTGACTCTGAGTCTCGCCTCTGACTCTTGATCTTTTGAGGCATTGATAGGCTACTGGAATGATAAAGGGCTGCCCAGCATTTCCTCCTTCATCAGTGAAACTCATCGTTAGCCAACCCATTTCTGCCTTCAGGCTTCATTTGCTGATTGGTGGGGACCTCTGATACCTACATGCGAATGGGTTTACCACTCTTCCTGGAGAGCAAGTGCCATAGGTGAGGAAGGGTAGGAGGTGTCCTTACAGACGAGGACAGGCTCTCAGTAAGATGGAGACAGACGACCTTCAGAGCTGGAGAATCACTGATCTTTATCCCGAGAGCGCTGCCGTTGTCCCTGCTCTGCACCACTGCAGAGTGAAATGTGCTAATGCAGGCTTCAAGTCCGGCATTTACGGCCCACAGGGTTCAGTGGTCACCCTGAAGTTCATCTGGTTAATGGGAGTCAATAATTTACACATTTCACTTTGTCTGTAGGAACAGCCTTTAGCAAACCTCTTGTTTTAGAAGAATGTTGAAGTTGGGGAAACAGGAGAGGTAAGAAAACTGAAATAGAAGAAAAATGAATCGGAGTGACTGCTGATCACACACACAGAAATGCAGACACATACTCACAGGACGAACAATGTTCCTTTCTTTTCACTTGTTTCAAACCGGATGATCTAAACTGGGCCTGTCCTTGCCCGGTATTCACAGGCTGCAGCTCCCCAGAGCTCCCTTCCTTTGCTGCTCTGTTCATGGCCAAGTTTATACTTTAAGTCAATGGTCTCCAAACTTTATTTTGTTGTATGCCCCATCGGTAAAATTTTTGAGCATGTACTCCTACCATGTTATATTCATCAATTATATGCACTTTTATGTGCCTAATTGTATAATACTATTTATTAGCAAAGGTTTTTCTTTTCTTTTTTAGATAAAATAAATATAATTAGAGCCACACATCTGTCCTCTATAAATGGAATCAGACTTCCTTGTTTGTTAAGTCATCTCACCCTGGCCCAAAGGTTCCCAATATCTCTGTCCCTTTTCCAGTCCTTTAAGGAGCATTTCTGGGGCAGGGTTCTCCCTGTCCACTCTCTTCCCATTACATGGGCTGTGCTGGCCAGGGACTCCTTCACCAGGAAGGCCTCACACACAGCTCTAGCCCCTGTGTTCCCTCTTAAGTTTCAAAGACCTTTATCCTCTTTTCTTAGAATCTGCATCGTTTGGAGAGGAAAGAAATAACTTCTTGGTTGAGTGCTACTGACAACACTAACTCTCCAAAGTCAAGAGATATCTTTATAGAAATTCATGTTTTCATTTCAACTGACATACCTAAGATACAGGCTGCAACCAATATTTCCTACTGGCTTATCTAAAAAACTATCTTGGTGCTGTTTATGATGGTGAAAACTAGAAATAATTTAAATGCCTAAAATAAGGAATTAATTACATAAAATACAGTATACCTAAAATATTATAACACAATTACAGGTATACTTTGTAAAAATATTGAATAATATGGGGAAGTATTTGGAACCTATTATAAAAAGCAAGTTAAAGAATGTGTGTAGTAGAAGTTGTTTGTAAAAGAAAAAAAACTAAGTACCTAAGGAAAAAGTCCATAAGGAAATATACCAACATAGTAGCAGAAGTTATTTCTAGATAGATTAATTATTAGTGATTTTCATTTTCTTCTGTTGCTTTTGCTATTTTCCAAATTTGAGTTCATTAACATGTATTATTTTTATAATAAGATAAAACATGCTATTATTTTTAATACAAAGGGATCAAAAATTCTCATTCGAGACTGTATTGAGTTATTCTATTGAGTTCTATTCTATTATTCTATTCTATATGTATTCTATTGAGTTATCTTAGACTTTGGGGGAAAAATGTTAACTATTTTGTGCCACAACCACAGTCAAAAAAGCCCATCCAAAAATTCTGGCTAGGATGCAGTAGGCAAGCAGACAGACAAGCAGGTTATTTTCCTGCCTGCCTGCCTAGGGACAGAACATTGGCAGCTGGTATGGGCTCCCAAGTCCAGAGCACCCCATCCCCTACCTCTTTCTGCTTGGCTTATCCTTGAAGGGTAGGAAGAGGGAAATGTGGAAAATAAGTGTGCAGCAGGCTCAGGAATATACCCAGCAGCCAAATCCAGCATCTAAGTAAGAGTACAGAAACACACCCACTTCAGTTCAATTTTTGCCCCTGCAGACTTACCAAGAGGGCTCTGTGTGCTCATGCTTTTCACTTGAGCATGATTTCTCATCACACTAAGGTCACTGGGTAGATGTGTGGCCTTTTATCCCTGCCCGTCTTCTGGAATTCACCAGGAAAGCCCACATTAGTTCTCTGGTTCTGTTTACAGAAGCATGTCACTTATCTCTCAAGCAATATGGTCCCTGGCCCTTAGATCTGGACCCTTGAGCAATCACATCAACAAGTTGTGGTGTGTGATTCTTTCCATCTAATGTGATTCTGATACAACTAGCAGCTGGAGTTTGGGCTCCTGAGAAAGGTTGCCTTAATGAGTGGCATTCTTGCCTCAGGGGTGGAACTTCCAGGGAAGTATTATTCACCTCCCCATCAGGACAGGCCTCTCCTGGGGTGCTGGGATGGATTATAGATGTCCAGTGAACATGGAAACCCTCCTAACTGAACCTCATGGGTCTGCCCACAGGGAGATGGGGAGCTAGGCATGTGGGGCAAGGAAAGAAGGACTGGCTGGGGAAGCAGAGGCCTAGCTCTGGTCCCAGCTCTGCCATTAGGAGCATCACTTTACCTCTCTGGGTCTTGGCTTCCTCATCTGTTAGGTAATAGACTAGATGGTCAATAAGGCCATTTCCTGCTCTAAGACAAGGGTTAGGCATATGCAATACAAATGATGGCCAAATACCTGGCACAAAACCTGTGAGGCACAGAAATCTCTACCAGCCCAGAGAGAGAGAGACCCACCTCTTAAGGTTTGGCCATGGTTTCTGGAATCTAAACAGCCCAATGATTCAGGTCACCCTTTGTACCACAGTGCCAAGATAGGATCATTGCCTCCAGAAACCCTAGTATTTTCTCTGGAGGAGGGAAAGAGGAACTCCTGGCCCATCACAGCAGCTGAACTTGTCAGATTAGATTCCAGAGGTTTGGGAGCCTGAGGAGGGATCATAGCACAGAACTAAAAACTAGTATTGGCAAATTAATGCTTCCTCCAGCCCCCAACAAGATGTCCCAATCTCTAGAACCTGTGAAGATGTTACTTTATAGGGCAAAAGAAACTTTGCAGATGAGAGTGTCTTGGATGATCTGGGTTGACCTAGTGGAATCACAGGGGTCCTTAAAAGGGAAGGAGGAAGGCGGGAGAGTCAGTGTCAGAGAAGGAATGTGAAGAAGGAAGCAAAGATCAGAGAGAGATGGAGATTTAAGGAGGTTACATTGCTGGCTTTGAAAATGGAGGAAGAAGCCATGAGAGGAAGAATAGAGGTGGCCTCTAAGGGCTGGAAAAGAAGAGGACGTGGATTCTACCTGGAAGCTCATCCGGAAGGAACGCAGTTCTACCAACCCATTTTATACTTCTGACCTGCAGAACCAAAAGATAATACAGTTGTGTCATTTTCAGCCTCCTACTTTCTGGTAACTTGTTACTGCAGCAATAGGATACTAACACAGCTGGTCTTGACCAAGTTGGCATGAAAATTGACATCCTCTTGGGGCCAGGGCCAGGGCTTACCTGGGACATGATTCTAGAAGGATCAGGGCTGAGAAGACTTCAAGACAAACTGACTTAGATACATTGAAGGTATCCAGTGAATTCTGGCTGAAAATGCAGTCCTTAAACTGTCTCCTCCACTGTAAACAGAATAAACTTCTCTGTGGACAGAAATGGGACAGAAATACCCAAGAGGACAAGAGCTGAGGCCAGAAATAAGGAGATGCATCCGGGAGTTTGGCTCTTGTAGGGCAAGAAGTACCGAAAGTACCCCCAGGGAGGGTCCCGGAAAAGGCCAGTTGCTAGAAATGTGGTACCTGGGATAAGGCTACTACTTTACCTGTGGAGAGAGCCTGAAAGAGCTGTAACAGCTGCCAAGAGCTTGGTTTCTATGAAGCTCCTGTCTGGGGTGGTTGGAGGAGGTAGTGAAACTACACACACACAGGTTGGGGTGAGCTGCCAACTGGCTCAGAAATAAGCCCTGTTTCCTGTCCCAAATGAAACTGGTAAGAGTTGCAGACTGTAAAGTGCTTCTCCAGCCATAGTCACAATTGATTCCTATAACATAGCAAGATAAGTATTATCAGTATTCCTAATTTATAGATGATAACCTAAGATGAACTGGTAAATTTCAAAGAGAGGAAACTGAGTCTTTCTCATTCATTTCAGTGTTCCAAGAGCCTAGCCTAAGCCTCAGTATAAAATAGGCATTCATTAAATATTTCTTGACCTATAGTTAGAAGCTTGGAGAGATGAAGTAAGAGGTTCAAATCTGCAAAGTCAGTATATTGCAGAATCAGATACTCAATTCCAGTTTTTGAACACCCAGTCTTAACGTTCTAACCTTTACGACAAGCTCTTCTTAAAGCACAATGTTTCCCAGGCCTGTGCCTACAGAAGACTCACCCTCATTAGATAGCTGGCAGTATATTCAGAAGTTCGGGGCATCACCCAGATACCAGTGATACTAGGGTATCCGCTTTGTTCTATGACACAACCAAATTACATCAATTGGGGTGTCTGGAAGTGCAATGTCTTCAGAGGGGTCTTGGGAAGCCCACTGTTACCTGTGTCTTCTTTGCAGATGGCCGGGTTGAGGGGTGCTGCCCAAGGCAGCTGCAGCCTAAAACTTACCATCCATCCCGGCCACACAGAGATGCAATCCATGTGAGGAAGTGGAATTGGTTACTGCACCAGCTAAGCTGTTTATAGCTTCCCTGCCCTTTTAGAAATGGAAGGAGCACTGTGCTGAGAGTTGAGTGCTGGGTTGGCCGTTGGTTGACACGTGACTTCAGACCTCAGTCTCTTAATTGGTGAATTGAGTGGGTGAGACTAGATCATCTATGAAAGAATGTGGAGCTGTCTTTTTGCTTTCCTTACTTCCTTGTGTTAAGAAGCTTTTATTAGTGTTATCTGAGTTTTTTAGCCTCACTGATTTCTATATATCAAATAATATAGATAAGACACATCCTAAAGAAAAATGGGCTCTGCTTAAGAAAAGCCATGAACCACTCTGAATTTATGCTTGAAGAGATTTGAAAGAAAGCCAGGACCTTGCAAAAAAGAATAAAATAAAATTTTCTTGAATGGGGATAACTACAGAATTATTCTACTTAGAGTGGAAAGATAATCTTTATTCATTCAAGATGGAGAAAGACTGGTTCAATGTAAGTTGAAGAGGGATCTGGGGGTCATTTTACCTCTGTGGCTCCCTTTCCTGACTTGTTATAAAAATCAGTCGAAATAATGCACAAGAGACCATTCTGTAAACAGGAAAATGGCATAGTAGAGGAACATGCAGCCCTGCCTGACAGCAGCCATCCAGCCACAGCAGCCTGAAGCAAGCGGTGCTTCTCTGTCTTGGTGTAAGGATCTTGACCCTACAAAACAGGCTTATTGGGCCCAGGCATTCACATATAACATCATATCTGGGGAGGGGGAGTGGGTTAAACTCAGGAATTTTGGACATGACAAAGGATATGCTGAGAATGAGGAGCCCTCACCTGAGGCAGTAATCATGCACATTTACAAATGGAAGTGCAGCAAGCTTGAAAGAATACATACACAGGGCTTCAGATCTCATTGTCCAGCTCTTTCTACTAAGTGATTGGTGAGGACCTTTAACCCGCATGGCAAAGGCTGTGGTCAGGTTATTCTTATCTAATGCATTATGGTCCACTTTGAGTTTTCTCCATCTTGCTTTGGGATCCTTACTACTGATTGCTAGTCATGCTTTTTTTTTTTCTTTCTTGAGACAGAGTCTTACTCTGTCGCCCAGGCTGGAGTGCAGTGATGCCATCTCAGTTCACTGTAACCTCTGCCTCCTGGGTTCAAGCGACTCTCCTGCCTCTGCTTCCCAAGTAGCTGGGACTACAGGTGCATGCCACCACACCCAGCTAATTTTTGTATTTTTAGTGGAGATGGGGTTTCATCATGTTGACCAGGCTGGTCTCAAACTCCTGACCTCAAGTGATCCTCCTGCCTTGGTCTACCAAAGTGCTGGGATTACAGGTGTGAGCCACCATGCCCAGCTTTCATGCTTGATCAAAGTACATGTGTTGAGTTAATACTCCTTTCCTAATTGATTCTTGTGGAAGCTGTTATTATTTGGAAATATGCAAGATGCTGTATTTACTTGTTAATGAAACTAATAGCATACATAGTGTGGCAGCTCCCTGTGTCTCTTTTCTGGAGCACCCTGACCTGTATCTGTGTTATAGTTGGCAACTTCCTTCTTTCTGTTGTGATCAGCATTTAGAGGCTGCACCTAGAGGCAATAAAAGAGGTATTTGAAATATTGTGCTAAGAATGATGAATTATTCTTAGGTAAGGTGCCTACAATGAGAATAGTCTTTCGATTATATATTGCCATGATGCTAAAGTAGATAGACATTAAATTTACTTCTGCAACAACAGCTTAGGATGCCCCTATTTAATCCCCTTATCTCCAACGTTACTTCAGCTAAACAAACATAAAGTATTATTAAAGTATCATTATGTAGGTTAAATAATCTTCCTCTCCTAAGATTTCTTCTTCTTCATTTATTAAGACAATACACTGATACCCAAAGGAATTCATTCTATAGTGGTATGTACTCAGGCAGTGCAGTGTGGGAGAACTCTGTACAGTCACTGCTATCTCTCCCATGTCCAAGCTCCAAACACAGATTATATCCTATTTGGAGCCTTTAACTATAAAATAGGTCAGAGCACTGGGAATATTAAAAAATAGAGTCATCAAAATAATTAATGCTTTCAAAATGAGGATTTGAGAGAAGACAGGAGTCTCAGTGCTTTTGGCTAGGCAGTTCTCTAGAGAGAACCCATAATTGCCCAGCCCTCAAATGAGTGCTTCATTCATTTCTCTCACTTTTGCTTTATGTTACTTTTCCATCTCTCTCCTATCCCCGTGTTCTCTCTTCCCCTTCCCTCGTCAATCTCTTTGCCCTCGAAAGCCTGAAGTATTCTTCCTATCAACAACTCTGGAAATGGAATAGGCAGAACCAGCAAGATTGGCTGACATACAGACCGAATGGGCTGGCCCTACTAATAAAAACAAATTCAGACACCTGTTGGTCTTTTGTGTGATGCATATTTAAGGACAAATTTAAGAAACATTGCTTGCTAGAGAAACAAGCTTAGTTGTCTAAGTTAATAAGAGAGGTGAATTCCAGAAGCCTGTGGGAATGAGGAAAGTATTACATTGAGTAATATTTTTTAAGTAAACTGGATTCACTGGGTTCTGTGCTCCTGAGATCAAAGACAGGATGAAAACTCAGTGTCCTTTGGAAGGAAATCAGGTGTCCAGGTGGAGTGAAATAAAGATAAGGTTGAGGGGGAAAGGGGCAATGTGCATGTCCAATGGGGTTGTAGGTGAAAGTGATCATCTCAGAGGGAAGTGGGATGGGGCTGGGATAGGGCAAGAACTACTCTACTAGTCTGAGGTTCCATTTATGACTGCATATATTCCCAATGGAGATGGGACAGAGTCCGAGGTAGCCACAGCCTTTTAGCCAGTCCCAAGGTTGTGTATATGCAGAGCAGACATGCAAGAACTCAACAGCCTGAACATTAAACTGCGTTCCTCCTCCAAATTTTTAAGACCTGACATACACAAAAAAAGAAAAGAAACGCATTATCTTACGTATACACAGATCTATTGACAGATGACAGAAGTCTTACTGACTTAAGGAGTATAAGAACATCATCTATAAAAACATTTGCCAGTCACTAAGGAACACAGGAACTACCCATAGAAATCCAGGCTTAAAAATCAAAACAGCTGGGTATGGTGGCACATGCCTGTAGTCCCAGCTACTCGAGCGGCTGAGGCAGAAAGAATGCTTAAACCCAGGAGATCTAAGCTGTAGTGTGCTCTGCTGATAAGTGTCTGCACTGAGTTTGGCATCAATATGGTGACCTCCCAGGAGCGGGGGACTACCAGGTTGCCTAAAGAAGGATGAACTGGATAGGTTGTAAACAAAGCAGGTCAAAACTACTTTGCTGATCAGTAGTGAGATCATGCCTATGAATAGCCCCTGCACTCCAGCCTGGGCAACATAGCAAGACCCCATCTCTTTTTTATTAAAAAAGTAAAAATAAAAATACGCACCGGAAAAAGAATTAACAGAGACATCAGCCTCCACACACTGTGGGGAAGACAGACTTCACAGATAGAACCCAGCCAACATACTAAACGAAGAAACAAAACTAACAAAGATAGCAAAATAAAACAGCTATAAGAACAAGAAAAGAACCTGTGGCCATCTTCAGGGGGAAATATCAGAATCCAGGATTGCTGTAATATATTATCCAAAATGTTCAGTTTTAACAAAAATGAGAATATATGCAAAGAAATAATACAATATGACTCATACTTAAGAAAACAAAAAGCTAATAGAAACTTTCTGAATGTCCTTAAATATTGGATTTAGAAAACAAAACCTTAAAAGTAGCTATGGTGAATATATTCAATTAAAAACAAAGAAGTAAAGAACAGCATAACAATGAGCAATAATAACCAAAAAAAATGAGAATTTGACGGGACAGGTAAAAATCTTTTAAAAAGAAACCGAAATGGAAAATCTTGAGTTGGAAAATGCAGTAACTAAAATGGAGAATTCACTAGTCCAGCTCAACAGCAGATTTAAGAAGCAGAAGAAATAAAATGTGAAGACAAGCCAGTATAAATTTTTCAACCTGAAGAACAGAGAGAGAAGTGTTTTAAGAAAAATGTTCAGATCCTGAGAAACCCCTGGGACAACATCAAGTGTTATATGTGTTTAATAGAAGTCCTGTAAGAGAGAAAAGAAAAGGGGGGCAAAATTTTTTTGAAGAAATAATGGCCTAAAACTTGCCAAATTTGGTGAAAGAAAAATCAGTTTACACATCCAAGTGCCTCAGAAAATCCCAACTCGAATAAATACGATGAGATCTACATCTAGACATATAATCATCATATTGTTAAGTGCCACCAAAGATCTTAAAGCAGCAAGAGCAAAATAGCATATTGTGTACAGGGAATATTGAAATGATTAATGGCTGACTTCTTATTTGAAACACTAAAGACTAAAAGACAGTGGAATACATATTCTAACATGTTGAAAGATAAGAAAAATATCAACAAGATTTTGATATCAAGCAAAACTAACCTTTAAAAATAAAGACAAAACAAATAATTCCCAGAAAAACAAAGACAGAGAATTTGTTGCCAGCTGACCTGCTTTACAATAAATACTAAAGGAAGTCTTTCAGGCTGAAATGAATAATACCAGGGGCTAACCTGAATCCATGGGGAGAAATAAAGAGTACCAGAAATGGTAAACTTATGGGTTAATATAAAAGGCTCAAACAACCTTTTTCTTACCCTCTTAACATCTTAAAAGACATAAAATTATATAAATCCGCAATTATAACACTATATTGTTGGGTTGATAAGATGTATATAGGACAATAACAGCACAAAAAATGGAGAAAAAATAAAATTATATTGGAGCAAATTTTCTATATTTTAGTAAAATTAAGTAATATTAATCTGAAGTAGACTGTGATAAACTAAGATGCATGTTGTAATTTTTAGAGCAATCACTAGGAAAATAACTCCAAAATATAAGAAAAAGAAACAGAGAGAAAAGAAAGAAAAAGCAAGGAAAAAATGAAAGAAAAGAAATAAGCAATTTCAAATGGTACACTCAAAAGTATTCAGTGTTGAAAAAACAAGGAAGAAAGATAGGAATAAAAAACACAGGAGATCAGAGACTGTCGGACTACATGAAAAGGAAGATGAAATATATGTTTTCTAGAAGAGGGACACTTTAGACTCAAATACTCAAATAGATTGAAAGTAAAAGGATAGGAAAAGAGATATCATGCAAACAATTAACCAAAAGAAAGCTGGAGTGCTTGTATTAACATCAGATAAAATTAAGACAAAAAATATACTAGAAATACATTTTATAATGATAAAAATGTCAATTCACCAGGAAGAGATAACAATTATAAATGTATGTGCATCAAACAACAGGGTCTCAAAACACATGAAGCAAAACTGTCAGAACTGAAAGGGAAGGCAAGACAATTCAACAATTATAGTTGGAGATTTCAATAACTTCCAATAGTAGAACAACTGGATAAAGAAGGATATAGAAGATTTGAGCGATAATATCAACCAACTCAACCTAACTGACAAATAGACACCTTTCCACCTAATGACTACATAATACAATCCTTTCAAGTATACGGAGAACTTTCTTTAATATAGACCATATGGTAGGCCATAAAGCAAGTCATAAATTTATATGGATTAAAATTATACCAATAAAAATTAGTATTATATAAGTAAAATTAATTAAATTTAAATTTAATTAAAATTAACATTATGCAAGTAAAATTTAAAAAGTATATCCTCCAATCACAATAAAACAAATTAAAAGTTGGCCACTGAAAGAAATCTGAGAAATCCCTGAATATTAGGAAATTAAGTAATGAACTTCTAAATAAACATCAAAGAAAAAATCAATCACATGGGAAATAGAAAATATTTCACCTGAATGAAAATTAATATAAAACATATTAAAACTTATGAGATGAAATTTAAAAGTGCTCAGAGGAAAAAAAGTATAGCTTTGAATGCCTATATTAGAAAAAGAGTAAAGTCTCAAATCTATAACCTAAGTTTGTACTTTAAGAAATTAGAAAAATCAATGAAAACATGCAATGTAAACAAAGCATGCAGAAGAAAGGAAATAAAGATTGAGTAGAAATCCATGAAATAAAAAAGCAATAGTAAGAATCATTGAAACCAAAAATTGGTTATTTGAAAAGAATAACAAAATTGATAAACCTTTTATTAGATTAATCAAGTAAAAGAGAAGACATGTTACTAATTCAGGAATAAATGAGGGCCCATCACTCTTGACCCTAAAGAATTTAAAAGATTGTAAGGGAAACTAAACATCCTTTTGCCAATATATGACAACTTAGATATGACAATATATGACAACTTAGATAAAATGGATAAATTTCTAGAGATACACAAATTACTAGAACCAATTCAGGAAGAAATACTAAAATCTGAATAGACTTATAACAAGTAAATACTTGAATTAGTAATTAAAAATCTACCCCAAAGGAAAAGTCCAGACCCAGATGCCTTCATTGAGGAATTCTACCAAATACTTGAAGATGAAATTATTCCAATTCTTGACATATTCTTTTAGAAATAAGGGAATGAGTACTTCCCAACTCATTCTGTGAGGCCACTCACTATTCCTCTGATCTTAAGTCTAGGAAAACAGATGTGACAAGGAAAGAAAATCCCTGATCAATATACCTCATAAAAGATGGGTGCAAAAATTCTTAACAAAATATTACAAACCATATTTAACAATGTATGAAAAGGATGATACACTATAACCAAGTGGAATTTATTTAGGATTGCAAGGTTGGTTTAGTATCCCAAAAACAATTGATGTAATGCATCATGTTAACAGGATAAAGTACATAGGCCATTTGGCTACCTCAATAAACACAGAAAAGGCAGTTGATAAAATCCAACATCCACTCATGATCAAATTTCTCTGTGTACTAGGAATAGAAGGGAATTTCCTTAACCTAATAAAGAGCACCTGTGAAAAACCCATACCTAACAAACAATATATTTAATAATGAAAGACAAAACTTTTCTCCAAGATTAAGAATAAGGGAAAAATATTTGTTTTCATCACTTGTAGTGACTGAACCTAGCCAATACAAAGGAATGGAAAGGGACGGGAGGGGAGAAGGAATGGGGGAGGGGAGAGGGAAGGAAGGAGAGAAGGAGAAAGGAAGGGAGGAAGGAAGGAGGGAAGGAGGGAGGGGGCCAAAAACATGCAGATATACAGATTGGAAAGGATAAAATAAAGAGGGAGGGAGGGAACCGAAAACATGCAGATATACAGATTGAAAAGGATAAAATAAAATTGCCTTTATTAGCAGATAAGATGATTTTTAGGTAGAAAATCCCAAACAAAGTCACAAAAGAATGAAAACTAATTTAACAAACAAATGAATTTACCAAGGCCACAGATACAAAATCAATATTAAAAAATTAACTGTATTTCTATGTTCTAACAACAATTTCCAAAAGGGAATTAAGAAAGCAATTCCACTGACAAGATCATCAAAAAGAAGAAAATAATTAGAAAACAATTTAACAAAATAAGTGCAAACTGTATATGCTAAAAATTGCAGATTGCTGAAATTAAAGATAATATAACTTTAAAAAGAGACATTCTATTTTTGGAATTTAAAATATCAATAGCTTCAAGATGGCATTTATCCCCACGTTGATCAATAAGCTTAATGTAATTGCTATCAAAATTCCAGCAGGCTTTTTCATTTTGTAACTTAAAATTTATATGGAAAAGACGTGCAACAGACACAATATTTTTTCAAGGAACAAATTTGGAGAACTTCTACTACCTGATTTCAAAACTTACTGCAAAGCCAAAGTAATGAAAACAGTGTGATGTTAAAGAAAGGAGGGGCTTATATATCAATGGAACAGAATTGAGAGTCCAGAAATACATTTTTAATTTATAATCAACAGATTTTTGACAAAGGTGCCTGAGGTAAAAGAAATGGTTCTGGAATAATTGGATATTCATATACCAAAAAAATGAACTTAAACTATGACCTCACACCATACACAAAAATTAACTCAAAATGTAAGAGCCAAAACTATACAAATTTCTACCCAAGAAAATGAAAAGTGGCAGAACATCTTTGTGACCTTGGGTGGGGAAAAACGTTTTTAGGTATGACACTAAAATCACAATGAATAAAAGACATTGATAAATTGTGCTTCATCAAAATTTAAAACTTTTGTGTTCTAAAAGACACCATTAGGAAAATGAAAAGTCAAGCCACAGGACTGGGAGAAAAATTTGTCAATCATAAATTGCATACAAAATTGTATCCATAATATATAAACAACTCTTACAAATCAATAATAAGACTAAAATCTGAATTAAAAAATAAGATTCAGGCCAGGTGTCACAAATCACACCTGTAATCCCAGCAGTTTGGGAGGCCAATGGGGAGGATTGCTTCATGCCACCAGTTCAAGACCAGTCTGGTCAATATAGAGGGACCCCCATCTCTACAAAAAAATTTTAAAAAATAAGATTTATAAAACTTACCTCAAGGGGATTTAATAAGAATTAAACAAAATAATGCACTAAATGTCACATTGGCACAATGTTTGCTACACAGGAAATAATAATAAACAGCAGCAATAGGTATACTCAGAAAGGTATACTCATTATTTTGTAAATAAACAAACTGAGCTGCAAAGAAGGTAAAGAATTGTCTAAAGACATACAGCATGTAAGCAGCAGTATGGACCAGCTATAACTTTCAGTATCTAAGAAAAAAAATTTCACAGGTGATTTTCACACTGGATGAGGGAAAGATGTTCCCCTGGGCCATCCCATCCTTCAAGGTAATGAGGGCTGGGACCTCCCCCTGGTCTCTGTCCCATCAGGTTTTGCTGGTAGGGAAGGCTGGGGGCAAAGGAAAAGGGAGAAGCAGGCTGCCTTTAAGAGGAAACTCTCAGGATCTCACAGTTATCCCTCTTTCTCTCACCTGATTTTCAATAACTATTTAAATGTTATTACAGTTCACTGTCATAATTATGTGGAATGGGGAAAAAAATGAATCTGCTTTAAATGTCCATCAACAGCCAACTGGCCAAATTAATTAGGATTGATCCATAACAAATTTAATTACAAAAGCAATGTATATTTAACAAATTTTTAATAAATATTATATATGCTAACATGGAAAAATATTGATATATTCAAATGAAAATGTAGGTTGTTAAACAGTATGCATATTATAGCCTCATTTTGGTTTATGTGTAATTTAGGTGTAGAAAATGTTCTTGAAGCATGTACACCAAACTATTATTGTCAGTTACTTTTGGAGAGTAGAATTTTGGTTGGGAAACTAGGAGGAGAATACATTTTTGTATCATTAGAATTTTTTACATATTTATTTTTTAATTGAAAACTAAAAAAATAACATTTAAAAATATTTATATCTAAAAATGCTTATTTACTTTCTATTAAGAAAAGGGGACTTCCAGTTTGAAAATGGTGATGTAGAAGCAAGGTGGTTTTAGTCCCCCCACCCTGTAGAAAATCAAAACCAAAGCATTGAGATTTTCACTAGCAACACTTGAAATTCAAACATGAGGATCAGACAGTTCCCAGGACCACAGAGAAGTGAAAATATTCTAAGCAAATGGTAGGAGAATCAGACTTTCGCATCTGTGACACCCCTACCCCACAATCTTCCTGGCAACAAGTTCACAGAAAATCTTTCCTCATTCACAATTTCACACTGGAAAAACTGAAATTGAGGTAGTCAACCAGCTTTTCCACCTTCTTAGGGGCTTCTTGGCAGGAGATCTGTCCTTCCCTTAATGCACAGGAAGCATTGTGGTGGCCTAAAGGGAAAAATATCCCTAAGGATGGGCATAGGCAAAGGTGGAAGGCAGGACTGCCATCTCCAGCCATGAAAACTCTGCTCTGTAACTCAGCCAAAGGAGATGCCAGATCAATGTGGCTATTCAGCAGCATCATGCTTAGAAGGCACATTTCACAGGTTCCTTGGCACAAACCGCTAGCTAGCCTTCCCACACTACTGGGTAGTCCCTTTGGGATCTCCCCAATTGGTGCAGGCAGCACTGTGGCTATTTATTAGCACAGAGGTGAACCTGGGCTTCAGGTGCTACCTAAAACCAAAAAGGAGGCAGCAACATAGAGGTAAAAATTTGCTAAGCAAATATATCCAATAAAAAACAAAACAAACCAGAGAGAGAAAACTAGAATAAATAGCTAATCTTTCAGTGCAAAGGTATAAACATATACCAACAAGAAACAACAGTTAACAGGGAACTGTGACCTCCTAAAAGAACAAAGCAACAATCCAGTGGCTGACCCTAACAAAGTGGCTATTTGTGAGCTCCCTGACCAAGAATTAAAATCGCATTTTAAAGGAAACTTAGTGATCTCCAAGGTAACACAGAAAAGCAAATCAAAAGTTTATCAGAGAAATTTAACAAAAAGATTGAAATAATTTTTAAAAATAAAACAAATCTTAGAACTGAGAAATACATTTGCTGAAGTGAAGAACTCATTAGAGGCGCTCAGCAGAAAAATGGGCCAAACAAAGGAAAAATCAGTGAGCTCAAAGACTGGCTATATGAAAATACACAGTCAAAGAAAAAAGAACAAAAAGAAATGAGGATTGCCTGTAAGATACAGAAAATTATCTCCAAACACCAAATCTAAGAATTATTGGTGTTCAAGAAGGAGCCAAGGAAGAGCAAGGGGTATAAAGCTTATTCGAAGAAATAATAGCAGAAAACTTCCTCAAACTTGAGAAATATACAAGTCCAAGAAGTTCTAAGAACACCAGAATCAACCCAAATAAGACCACACCAAGGTATATAATAACCAAACTCTCAAAGTTCAGAAACAAAGAGAGGATGCTACAGGCATCAATTAAAAAAAAAAGTGAAATAACATATAAAGGCACTCCAATTCATCTGGTAACAGACTTCTCAACAGACTTCTAAGTAGGCCAGGAGGGAGTGGAATGACATTTTCAAAGTGCCCAAAGAAAAAATAAAAAATCTGCCATCCAAGAATACTGTGCTCAGCAAATTATTCTTCAACTGTGAAGGAAAGCTAGTCTTTCCCAGACAAATAAAAGCTGAGAAACTTCATGACAACCACACTCTTCTTAAAGAAATACTAAAGGTAGTTCTTCAATCTGAAAGAAATAAAAAACACTAACATGCAAAAAAAAAAAAAAATTCAAAGTGAAAAACCCACTAGTAAAATTAAGCACACAAATAAACCCTTCATACTCTATTGTAATTATGGCATGCAGTTCACTTATAACTCTAATATGAAGCCCAAAAGACAAATCTGTCAAAAACAATAATAACTACAGCAACCTGTTGAGAGAGAGGTAATATAAAAATTTATAAATTGAGACAACTAAAAGTCAACATGTGGTGGATATGGAGTTAAAGTATAGAATTTTTTTTAGTTTTTTTTTGCCTTTGTTTTTATTTCTTTATTTGTGATCTAAGATAAGCTATCTCTTTAAAATAACTTCTTGTTCTCTATAAGATGTTTTTGTAAGCCTATGGTAATCACAATGTAAAAACCTGTAGTAGAATCACTAAAAATAAAAAGCAACAAATTAAAACATACTACCAGAGAAAATCACTTAACCACAAAGGGAAATGGTAAGAAAGGGAGGATCTTAAAATAGCCAGAAAGCAGAAAATAAAATGACAGTACTAAGTTCTTATTATCAATAAGAACACTAAATGTAAATGGTCTCAATTCTCTAATTAAAAGGCATAGAGTGGCTGAATGGATAAAGAAACAAGATTCAGCTATATGCTGCCTTCAATAACCCCACTTCACCTACAAAAGACACATGTAGACTGAAAGTAAAGGGGTGAAAAAAGATATTCCATGCAACTGGAATCCAAAAAAGGACAGGAGTAGCTATACTTATATCATGTAAAATAGACTACAAATCTAAGATCATAAAAAGAGACAAATAAGTTACTATAGAAAATAAACTGGTCAAATTCGAGAAGAGGATATAATAACTATAAATATCTATGCAGCTAATATCAGAGCTCCCAAGTATATAAAGCAAACACTAATAGATCTAAAGGAAGAGATAGACTACAATCCAGTAATAGTAAGAGACTTTAACACCCCACTTTTAGTAATGGACAGATCATCCAGACAGAAAATCAACAGAGAAATAACAGTGTTAACCTACACACTAGATCGAATATGCCTAACTGATAATTAGGGAACATTTTACCCAACTGTGCTGATATGGTTTGGCTGTGTCCCCACCAAAATCTCATATTGAATTGTAGCTCCCATAATTCCCATGTGTTTTTGGAAGGACCCGGTGGGAGGTAATTGAATCATAGGGGCAGGTCTTTCCTGTGCTGTTCTTGTGATAGTGAATAAGTCTTACATAGTGTGAAGGGGAGTTCCCCTGTACATGCTCTCTCTTGCCTGCCACCATGTAAGATGTGCCTTTGCTCCTCCTTTGCCATCCACCATGATTGTGAGGTCTCCCCAGCCATCTGAAACTTTGAGTCCGTTAAACCTCTTTTTCTTTATAAATTACCCAGTTTGGGGTATATCTTTATTAGCATCGTGAGAACAGACTAATACTTGTGCAGAATAAACATCATTTTAATCAACACATGGAATATTCTCCAGAATAGATCATATGTTAGGCCACAAAAGAAGTCTGAACAAGTTCAAGGAATTAGAAATCGTATCAAGTATCTTTGCTGCCCACAATTGAATAAAATGTAAATTAATAAGAGTAACCCTGGAAAATACACAGACACAGAAATTAAACAACATGCTCCTGAACAACTAATGTGTCAATGAAGAAAATAAGAAGGAAATTTTAAATTTTTTGAAACACATTAAAATGGAAATACAATATACCAAGACCTATGGGATATGACCAAACGGTTCTAACAGGGAGTTTATAGCAATAAATACCTATGTTTTAAAAGTAAAAAGACCTCAACTAGCCTAATGAACCCCAAGGAAAAGCAAGAATAAATCAAACCCCAAAAGTGAAAGAAATAATAAACACCAGAGCAGAAATAAATGAAACTGAAACTAAAAAATATACAGAAGATTAGCAAAACAAAAAGGTGTTTATTTTAAAAAGATAAGCAAAATTGACATTTAGCTAGACTAAGAAAAAAAGAAAACTCAAATAATAAAATCAGAAATGAAAAGGGGTACATAACAACTGATATCTCAGAAATACAAAGAATTTTTAGAGACTATTATGAACAACTATATGCCAGCAAACTGGAAAATTTGAAAGAAATGGATACATTCTTGGACACATACAATCTACCAAGATGGAAACATGCAGAAATAAAAAGCTTCAACAAACCAATAATGAGTAATGAGATTGAAGCCATAACAAAAACTCTCCTTTCAAAGAAAAGCCCAGGACCTGATGATTTCCCTGCTGTCATGTAACAAACATTTAGAGAAGAATTAATACCAGTTTTACTCAAACTCTTCAAAAAAATTGAAGAGGAGGGAATACTTCCACATTTATTCTACGAGGTTAGCATTACCCCGATAGCAGAACCAGATAAGGATGCAAGAAAAGAGAACTACAGGCAAATATCCCTCGATGAACATATATGCAAAAATTCTTAACAAAATATAGGCAAATCTAATTCAACAACACATTGAAAAGATTATTCACCATGACCAAGTGGGATTTATCCCAGGGATACAAGGATGGTTCAACATACACAAATCAACAACATATCTGACACCTAGAAAAACCTGAGGACTCCACCAAAAAAGCATTTGATAAAATTTAGTGTCTCTTTATGACAAAAATCCTCATCAAAGTGGAGATAGAAGAAACATACCTCAAAATAACAAATGCCATACATGAGAAACCCACAGCTAACATTGTACTGAATAGGGAAAAATTAAAGCCTTTCCTCTAAGGAGTGGAACAAGGTTAAGGATGCCCAGTTTCACCAGTTTTATTTAGCATAACACTGGAGGTCCTGGCCAGAGTAATTTATTCACAGAAAAAAATAAAGGGCACCAAAACTCGAATCAGTATAGCCACTATGGAGAACAGTATGAAGTTTCCTCAAAAAACTGAAAATAGAACTACTACACAATCCAGCAATTCAACTACTGGGTGTATATCCAAAACAAAGGAAATGAATATATTTAAAAGACATCTGCACTCTCATGTTCATTGCAACACTATTCACAATAGTCAAAACATGGTATCAACCTAAGTGCCCATCAATGGATAAAGAAAATGTGTTACTTATACACAATGGAATACTATTCAGTCATAAGAAAGAATAAAATCCTGCCATTTGCAGCAACATGAATGGAACTGAAGATCATTATGTTGACTGAAATAAGCCAGACACAAAAAGACAACTATTGCATGTTCTCATTTCTATGTGGGAGCTTAAAAAGTGAATCTCATGAAGATAGAGAGTAGACTGGTGGTTACCAGAGGCTGGGAAAGCTAGGAGAAGGGGGTGAAAGGGAAGAATATATACACATAAAAAGCTACATTACATATATAGTTATTACCACTTAACTGTATACTTAAAATAGTAAAGATGGTACATTTTATATGTATGTTTTACCTTAAAATTTTTTTTTTAAAAAAGTTACTTGCTTAAAGTCACATGGCTAGTTAATGGCATGCTCAAGACTGGAGCTCAGATCTGCGTCTTCAGCACACCATCCTCTTTCAGAATAGTCCTGGATGAGAAATTAGGAAGTTCTTCTGGAGCATAAGGTCATACATGAATCATTGATTCAATTATCAAAAGAGGTCTCGGAATCTCGTGTTTGGGAGACACTGAGTAACGAGTACTGGTCTAAAATGGTTTAGAAAGGAGATGAGAGCCTTGAGGAGATACAGGGGCGTTGATCAGGTGACTCCTGGGAGCTCCTTTCTTATTTTATGATTCAAGAGAGTAAGAAAATACCATTTTGTTGATAGTTTCAAATTAGGTAGCACATTTTCAAAGCAGTGGGGAGAAAAAAAAGGATTCTAGAAACGACCATCTAGTAATTCAATCCCTGTTAATATAGTGGAACAAATATTAAGAGGAAAAAAATACTATCTAGGATAATGGAATTATGAGCAATAAGCATTATGGGTTTTAAAAGAACAAATCATGCCAGACAAAGTTGATTGCTTTTTTGATTAGTAGACTAAGGGAATAGAGTAGATGTAATATATCTTGATTTCAGCAAAAGGTTTGATAGTGTCTCATGAAATTTTACTCAGGAAATTAATTGAAAATGGCCTAGAGATGAGCACTGTTGTGTGAACTTCGGCACGGTGGCAGGACAGCAGAAGGGAATGAGAAACACCCATGCGTCAGAGTGAGGAGACGTGGGGCAGGGAATTTCAGGTCAGGGGTTAGTTCTATTTAATTATTTCATTACTTCTCAGGAAGAAGAGGAGGCTGCTCTTACGTGAGTGAAATTCATAGTATATCTTATCCATGTGCTTTAATGAAAAAAAAAAATCATTTGAAAGCTAGCAAGTCTACACAGGTTCCAATCCCAGGCTTAACCTCACTGTGAGTCCCAGGGGAAGCCCTGTTAATGCAGACAATATCAAGTAGGCCAAGAATTAACTTCAACTCTAATTCTGAATGATGAGGTGGGTGTAATGTTCTTAGCTAAGAGCTCTGCCTATTCTTGTCACCATGCCCTTGTCACCATGCCCTGTCCTGCATAGGCCCCCTTTCAACCTCAACACCTGGGAGCCCACCAAGCACTCAGAGTCTAGCACTTAATGCTATAATAAGTTATTTAGTACCTACTATGTTCCAGGCCATGGTAGGCATAAGGATAAAGGATGCCATAAATATATAAGACATAAGGATAGTTCATATAGTTCATGGTTTGGAGTAGGTAACAGACACATTAAACTTGCAGTCATTATTGCTGTAATCAAGTTTAAACAATACTCAATGAAAAAAATACAGTAGGCTCAGAGTAACATCAAATAGGGAAAAGCAGGAGGTTAGGAAGGTCAGGGGTTGTGGAAGCCAGCCTCAAAGAGGAGCAGAGGCCAGGTGTGGTGGTTCATGCCTGTAATCCCAACACTTTGGGAGGCTGAGGTGGGCAGATACCAAGCATAATGTCACATGCCTGTAGTACCAGCTACTTGGGGGATGGAGGCAAGAGGATCACTTGAACCTGGGAGGTCGAGGCTGCAGTGAGCTATGATGGTGCCACTGCACTCCAGTCTGGGTAGCACAGTGAGACCAAATCTCAAAAAAAAATAAATAAATAAAAAGGGTATATTTTACCAGGTTCTCAATGGAAGGCTAGATTTTTATACAGGATGGGAAAGGAAAGGGCAATGTAGCCAGAGGATAGAGACTGGTAGGCAGCCTTTGACAAGTTCTGAACCTCTGTAAGTGTTCCGGAAGATGATTATAATAATCATATCAGCCCTAAGTTGTGAGGATGAAGTGAAAGGTTGTCCATATAGAACATAGCACCATGCTGAGCACAGAGTAAAGGCTCAATAGTTGGAAGCCATTGTGCTGTCACCACTGATGGTGGGACCTGGGGCAAGGTAGGGTGGAGCTGGGGTGCAGCCTGAGGATGGAAAGATAGGTTTAGAGTCAGCTTGTGAAGAGGACTGTAAAAGTCAGACTTTACTGGGCAGATAATAGAAGGACATAAATAGGGGGGTAACTTGACCAGCCCCTCTTTTGCCAAGATTGCTCTGATAGTGATGAAGGAAGAGTATGAGGAAGGGGTAGCCACAAGAAGACCAGGTAAGGGCCTACTCAAGTGACAGATAAAGACCCAAACCTACTCCCAAAGAGAAGTGGGAATAGAAAAAAGGCTGTGAGTCCGAGGTCTGTTTTGGTAGCTAAAGAAAAGAGAACCAGTATTAACTTAATTGTATAGTTTGGACAACTGGATATTTAGTAATGTCATTATTTTTAAAATGGAGCTCAGAAACAACAGATTTCAAGTTTGATTTTTCATAATCCCATGAAAAGTTTCTTAAGTGGACTTATGCAAATCAAGCCTCTGAACCATGGTTGGAATGCCATTTTCATCATTGCCACCTTTGTCGTAGAAGTGAGATCTTAGTGGGCTAACACTGAGATCATCTCTCCTGGCTCTCAGAGGCATTAGCAGTTAGAGCAGAGCTGTTTGTGGGAGGAATGTTTCAGAAGGTTTTACCTGGGAAGAACTGGGAAAGCTGTACTAATCAGAAAGAGGTAAATGAGGAACCCAGAAATGAAGGGGGTTCCTAGAGGTAGTACCTTCCCTCTTTTTCCCCTCTCCTTGTGTTGTTTCAACAAAACAAGGAAAGGTTTTTCTAAGTCCTTTTCAGGGTGGTTTCATCATGGAGCAAAATGTTTCTTTGTTTTGCTGCTTGACATATAGAAAAACACTAGAAAGAAGCATTATACACACACCGACTTTAAACATAATAGGTTACAGGCTAGACCTATTAGTTATGATTTTCCTTCATTGTTACATGGAACAAAATTTAACTTTCACAACTACTGATACCCACAGTTAGATTTTGTCCTATCTTTTATTTTAAACATTGAACAAAGGAGAATGAAAACTAGTTGAAAATACTGCCTGATTCATTGTCTGTTATGAGAAGATATTCAAATATGTCTTAGACACACAGTACAACTGTAGGTCACCCAAAATACAGTCCGGTTCTCTTGAAATGATCCCCATGAGATTAAACTCTATAGAGGGAAATTGCTTCAAGATCTCACCAATACCATCGCTGCTTGTACTCTTTCTTGGGTAAAAGTTGGTGAAGGAATTGGGGAGGGAGAGAAGGAGGATGACAGGAAGGAGGAAGGCAGGGAGAGAAATCATTCCAGACTGAGAATTTTCTTTCAATCTCTTCCTGTAAAGCTTTGACTGATTATGTTTACTTTGACTCACCTGAAGTGATTAATAAGAGTGTGGCTCCATGAAAGAATTTTGGGTCTGTGTAATCAAGACATTTTTACTTAAACTTTTTTCAATGTCCCTAAGACATAATTACTAGGTCATTTTGAAATCATGTTTTATGGTTGCTCAGGAAGATGAATATGAGGAGTTTCAGTGGGGAAATTAGGCCTGCAGTTTAGTCTGCTCTGATTTAGGAATTGCCCTTTAAGGAAATACAGTGGTAGTTGAACATAGGCTTATGGGAAGACAGTGGTGTTTAGGAAGTGTGTTCAGTGGAAGGAGTATTAGCCTAATAGTCAAACTTAGCTATGAGTCAATGTGTGACTTAGTCTGATTTATTGTTAATCATCAACCAGCTCTTGAGTACCTACTATCCACTGGACATTCTTCTAGGCCTGGAGAGCAATACATAGCAGTGAAAGATATGGTACTTATTCTAAGGAGCTCATGTTTTTATCAAAAATATAAAACACAAACATGTAGCAAGGGTTAAACATGATATTATAAAAGCAGGCACACAAATTTCTCTTGGGAGGAAGCTGTCTTTATTTGGAAAAAATACCTTCATATGAAGGTCACGGATGTCTATATTTATGCATGAAAACAATGAGAGGACATTTCTGGAAAGAAGAGAAGGAAAAGATAGGACCAGTGAAGTCAACTTTGACAATTTCTTACTAGAGGGTGGTTGTAACTGTAGGAACTGGCATAAACATAAGGAGCCAGCACACCTAATGATCACCTTGAGGTTGTTTATATTCCTCTATGTATTAAAAGATACTGATAGGCCGGGTGCAGTGGCTCACGTCTGTAATCTTAGCACTTTGGGAGGCCAAGGTGGGCGGATTGCTTGAGCTCAGGAGTTCAAAACCAGCCTGGGCAACATGGTGAAACCCCGTCTCTACTAAAAATACAAACAAATTAGCTGGTCATGGCGGTGTGCACCTGTAGTACCAGCTACTTGGGAGGATGAGGTAGGAGAATTGCTTGAACCTGGGAGGTAGGGGTTGCAGTGAGCCGAGATGACACCACTGCACTGCCTTCCAATGATAGAGCAAGATTCCATCTCCAAAAAAAACCCCAAAAAACCAGATATTCATAAAAGACACAGTATGATACTCCATAAACATATGAGAGTTCAACAGATAGGGCATTTCTTCCATTGGCCTCTGTTGGGTCTCAATTTTCTGCTATGTCGGCTGTAAATGACACAGACTGGCCATTTCAGTGTGTAAGTGGAGGATAGAGTGGACACGAGGACCAGGGAGTCAGACTGCTCGAGTACAAATCTTGGCTCCATATTTATTCACTGTATGATCTCCAGAAAGTGACTTTATCTCTCACTTGTGCCATGCAAATAGAGAGTCCTGTCTTATAGGATTTTTATGAGAATGATGTGATTAATATATGACAGGTCATAGAACATCACCTGTTAAGACCTAAACAATCATGTTATTTTTCTTGTTAAAGTTCAAAATGATTCCACACCTATGTGTCCTCTCAACATTGACATAAACTATTCTTATTCGAATCATAGAAGTGGAAATATTTCTTCATTCAATGAAAATGCAATGAGCCAGATAGGGTGGTGAGTCCTGGAGCTGACAATCACAGCATCAGTGCAAAATGGCAATGCCTCTCTCATCTAATCTTCTGGCCCATTAGAGAGCCCCTAACTAGGTAGAGAGAAGAAGCAAGAGGGTTAGCATGATGCACTGGAGGAGTGAAGTTAGACCCATCTGACTGTGCTTCCTATAGCTGTATGACTTCCATTGAGATGCTTAATTTCTCTGAATCTTGGCTTTATCACCTATCAAATAAGAATAATAATATCTTGTTTTAGGACTGTGATGAGATTTAAATGAGTCAACATATATAAAATCCCTACAAGAATGTGTAACACTCAATAAATACCACTGTCTTCAGTCTCTTTCCATAACTATGTGGCAAGGAGCCAGAGAGGAGCAGAGTAAGTGCTTTTGACTGCCCAGGAAGATGTCCAGTATGAACACTTCGTGCAAGAAGTCAACCAAATGAGAAGTTGAGGGAGCACCACGGTTTCCATGAGGGCATTGTGTGGTCTCCTTCTTCTATGCCTTTACAGCTGATGCAGTACTTCAAGGTAGAACTGGGGAGGGTCATTTAATCACATTCAGGAAGAGACATAAGTTATGAAAACGCAAGGAAACTGAGAAGACCCCAAAGGAAAGAAAGCTGTGAGCTTTGGGACAGCTGTGCACACTTCAGCCTTCCATGGTCCCCTGACTGTCTGCTTGCCTCTACTCACTCTTCTGACCACCCCCTTGGTCCCCCTTTCTCCCCTCTCCCTGGGCCCTTTCTTTCCTCACCTTCTCCTGGTTTCCCTCATCCCCTTTTCACCCTGACTTCCTCGTATATATCTTTTCTTCTTTTCTTTCTCATCACACCCCATCTCTACCACTCCCCTCCTTTAAAAAGAGAGAATTGTGTGAAGCATTGGCCTGGGAATTGATGGAGTTGAGTGACTGGCATCCAGGGGGTGGCCTTGTCCCCACAGGTAACTTCCTCAAGAGGGGCCTCGAGAGGGAGAGGCTGAACTTCAGCATGCTTGCCCACCTGTCTTGGCAACTCTTCTTGTTCCCAGTTCCTCTGAACAAATTGGGCACAGATCACTCAGGCTTTAAAGTGTTATCTGGTTTGTGTTCACAGTCAGTCCACAGTACAGCTGTTACTGCATTTTCTGGACTAGGATTTAACCACATGACCAGTCAGGAAGCATGTCTGTGGGTACAGAGCCTGACTGGGCCCTGGGTCCCAGAGGAACCATGCTGGACAGAGGAACCGTGGTAGACAGAGGGACCGTGGTGGATAGAAGGACCATACTGGACAGACTGTCGGTACCCCCATTGTCCATAGCACATCCGTGGCTTATTTGGAAAGGACAAGGCTTCCTCCCATAATTTTACACACTAAAGGACTATTTTATTTCATGTCCTGAAAGTGGGGTATCACTTTTTAAAAGATGGAGTCTTGCTAATAATATTTTAAAACTGGATATATAAGAAGGGGCATACTAGAGCAAGGTAAAGAGAGAAAGGGCAGAGCTGGGGGGGAAGAGATGAGAACAAAGGAGAAAGGTGAAAAGAAAATAAAGTGCAGCAGACAAGAAGAGAAGGAGGCAGGGACAGAGGGCTCCTCTAAGAGACTGATGGTAATCAATCTCTTTTCTTTAAAAATTATCCAGTCTGTAGTATTCTGTTATAACGATATAAGACAGAATAAGACAATCTGTTGTGTTGAAGTAGACCATCAGAAATGCCTGGTCCCTGGGGACAAATGTTGCAAATGTGAACATGGGTTGGTTTATGTGGTAGACTGGTAGAACTGTTTGTTTGTTTGTTTAATAACTGGGGTCCAGCCCAGCCCTGAGAGAATGACTGATTCACTTCGCCTCCCCAGATGTCAGTCCCTGTTGTATAACTTAATGCTTAGAATGCCCGACCCTTCTTAAGGGGCTTCTCACAGACAGTGTGTGACCAGGTTTTGTGACCAGTTGAGAGCCTAGACCATGCTGTCACAATAAATAGCTCACCATGGAGACCCTATCCCATCTCCTAGCCCACCTTCCCCAGGCAGAACAACCCACTCCTGGGTGTAGTGATGTCAGTGGTACGCACTTGCCTTCCTGGAAACCTCACCTACTGATTTACCGTGGAATCCTAAATACTGTCTATAAATGCAATGCTAATTTCATTAAGTAGCATTGTTCCCAGTGAAACTGCAAATCTCCCTATCAGTCACTAATGTTTTTGTTTGAGTGGGTTTAGAGGATCCCTATCACTCCTTTTAACTACCTGCAGCAGGCTTGACAGTGAATATTAGCTCTAGGAGACGCAGGAGGAGAGGAAACCCACAATTCTAGAGCACTGGCTAAGCATTAAATCTAGGACTTTAACATCATCATCCCTTTTTAAGGGGAGGGGAGGGAGGACAATTCTGAAAGCCCAGTGAGATACATGGGTTTGCTTGAGATAATGAGCTCTCTTCCAATTTGATTTTTTCGTTTTGCTGAAAACTTCATAATTTTGGATTTAATGCAAGTGATTTAAAAACCACAGCACCCAAATAGTAGCTTAAACTGGCTCAAAGAGGGAATTAAACTTATGGTCCCTGCTTCGGTGTAGTTTATGAGCCTCTTTATCTTGGTCTATTCTAGGGTGAGTATGCAATAAATATTATATATGTGTATTACATATTATGCAGCACACATAATTAAGAAAATTTGTATTACTTAATCCACCCTAGAAAGTAAATATACTAGCATTAAGATGCATGCTAAATAAAATGGCACTCATCACACTTGCATATTACACATGTCTTTAAAAAACATGCTAGTATTTTCTGAAGCCAGGTCAACTCAGTGTGGGTGTTTTATTTGAGCACCTTTTCAGCCCTTGCTCTTCTATCTCTGAATAAGGGTTATACTTAGCCACTGCTATCTTTCTGGAAGTGTCGTTTGCTGCTATTTGGCAAATAGTTGACATGTCTCCAAGAAAAGATATATTTATTAACTCAAATTTCATAATGCTAGAAAGGATCCCGAATGAACATCTTTCCATGCAGGTAGGTAGTTCAGGTGAGGTAAGAGAAGCCCAGAGAGGTTCAGGCACCTTACCATGGCTCCAAGCTGGTCACTGAGAGAGTTGGCCCTAGAGCCTGGGCTAGGAGTTCTGCGGGCTGATATAGTGCTCATTGTACCATATTACACTGCTCTCATTTGAGTGCTACACAAAGGCAGGAAAAAAAACCTCATTTTAAGCATTTTGAATTCCTTTGTTTCCCACAGAGTTACAATCCTTTGGCCTTGCTTGAGTGGATAGTGGGGAGGAGAGGAGCGGATGAACACCAGAAGCTCACATTTTTTCAGCCTTGTAGTTAGCTCTCCTTTCTCCTCCCAGAACAGGACACATGCATGGCCCGCAGAGACACCCGACATCCCTCCAGCTGTTCAGTTGAGTGAGACAGATGCTCAGTCCAGCAAGTGACCCAAAGTGACTGGCAAAAATTAATTAACTTGCTGTGGAACTAATAATAAGCTGCTGGTTTGTTTTTTCTTTCCCTAACACCAGTTGCCAAAGAGCTTTTCATTAAGGGGCTGAATGCTTCCTTTGTAACCAGAATAACCTCATTAGTTACAGCCCCATCGTGGCTGGAGAGTCAGACAACAAATCATTGTCTACTCTTTAGCCACTGTGACCTAACTTGTCATCTTTCATTGTCTTTCTTGGAGGAGTTTATCTCCACCCCAAACATTCTCCATCCCTTCTTTAAGGTCTCTTTCAGAAATGACTTTCAAGTGTATCTACCCACTGTGTTCTTCTTGACAGCAGAGCCATTTTGTGTTCTAATTCAGGCCTTTGTTGGAAAGAGAATAAACATGACCACTCTGTCCATATTTCTCAATTCCCTAGCTTCTTCACCTAGGCACCTTTGGTTGGTGCTCTGCCATTTTAATTCATACTGCACGGTGATTTACGATGTGTACATCAGTTTTAGAGACATATCTTTAGTCTTAACAAGGACACTTTTTGCTATCCCCATTTTACAGATGAGCTCGTTGAGACTCAGAGAAGTAGCAGATTCAGAGTCAAGCTTCTACTGAAAGACACAATTGGTATTAAGATCAGGACTTCTGACTCTGAGTCAAGTGGTCTAGAATCCACCGCAGTTGCCTCTCAGTCCTTTATTTTCCAGTGCTATCTTTACAGTCCAGGTTTTGCTTCCCTTCTCACTTTTGTTCACCTTAGCCTTGTTACTCCTTTAAGACTTCTGTGTCCAATTAATTAGCTTAAAGCCACCAAGAAGTGGGTGACAGGGCAAGGGCACTGGATCACAAAAGATCCACCCATTGGTTCATCTTCCTTGCAACTTCACCAATCTTACTTCAAACTGGCAGCTTGCCTTAACTGATGCCGTTGTCTATGTTAAATACTTTGCATGGGTGCTTTCTAGGAGGAAAAAGTGAAGAAGCAGAATAGGGAGACACCATGCCCTTTATATAGGCAGGAAAAAAGGTTCTGAGGTTTGTTCTTTGAACAGTTTTTTTCCCTGCAAAAAGGGATGGAGTAGTAGGATGGAGAATGAGGAGCAAGGATAAAGAAGTCTGTGATGGGAGCTTCAAACACCGTGTCTACCTCTCTGTGGAGTACATATGGTTTGATCCCTCCTTGCTCATTGGATTCTGAGTCTCTCCACAAAGAGTACAGTACCTGGCTTTAAGTTCTGGCTTTACCACTCACTTGCTGTTTGACTGTGAACAGGCCACCTAACTTCTTTGTGTTTCAGGTTCCTTGTGTGTAAAATGGAGACAATAATAGTTTCAGTTTCATAGAGTTGTTATATCAAGTAAACTAATACATGTATGTCACATAGAAATGCCTGTGCATAGTAACTATTCAATGAATATGAGTTAGCACTATTACCTTAGCGAGGAATTGAGATATTAACATTTGCTTTCAATATGTTCCCCTGCATGTGGGAAGAAATGTGTATACATTAGTTGGCCAGGTTTAAATACATGCTTACAGTCTCAGTCATTAGTGTCCTGCGGGATAGAAATGTAAAGTGCTTCGATTGGGATGGTTTAAAATTATTCATAGAATGTTAGAGTTAGGAGGAATTTTACTTATCATTTAGTCAATCCCTCTACCTTTCCAATAAGGCCATGAAAGCTGGGCTTTATCATAGACTTTTGTCTTTAAGAACTTAGTATGTGTGTTGGGGGTGGAGTTAATGAAGTATTCAATGTAAAACTTTACATTTTTAAAATTCACCCTTTATAGTATACAGTCCCATGAATTCTGATAAACACACACAGCCCTGCAATCAAGAGAAAAAATTTCCATCATCAAAAAAATTTTCTAGTGTCTCCTCTGTGTATTTAAATTTGTATATATACATATGCTTGTGACCCTCAGACAGAATGATATCTTCTTAGAGAAAGATGTTTATGGATATAAATATGGACACAGGCATTTAGTAGCACAGCAGCTCTACTCCTATGACCCAGTCTCCAGCTAGCACGACCATATGTCAATCAACAGAGAAATGCATGAAGTATTAAGACACTTGATATTTGACCTGGATTCTTTCCAAGTTGCTTAAAAACAATCCTTCAGAAAAGAGAAATACATCTTTATACTTTATTTTCAATTTTCCTTCTATGAAGAGTATCTAGAACTTTTATAATTGTTCAAAGGAAATCCACATTTGTGAGCTGATATTTTTTAATGAGCCTGATCTCTGAAATGAGCTGAGACCTTACAACTCCAAGGTGATGAGTGTTAGAGTCCGGAGATCTTGGGCCTAAGCCCCAGAGGACTGCCTTCTTGCCCTGTGTGGTTATGAGTGAGCTTTTCCAGGCCTCCCTGGACTCAGCTCAGAATAATCTGAGGGAGGACTGAAAGCGTTCCTCATGGACTCTCTTGTTAGTGAAACCTCAGTGTTAGTGTGGGCCCCCCTAAGATATTATCTTCAGCATTTTTTTCTTATCCCCCCAAAAAATGGCTTGGAAGAGGTACCATAAAGAACTGGTATATTATTATTTACTATTTATTTGGATATCTTGACATCTTCCCAAAATTACAAAGCACAAAACCATTAACTAGGTTCACAACAGATGTACTTCCTGTTTCTCTAGATCCTTAGTTTGTTAATGGCACCATATTCAGCCCCTATCGGCATTTTTATAACACCCCAGTATTGCCAAGTTTCCACCTACAGGAACTTCCTGAGTCTAATCCAAAGAACCTTCTTAGACTTTGAAGGTTGATAAATCAGAGACAAACATGGCTTATTCTTGTTTTTGCACTTTCCTATTAGTATTTTTGGACATTTCTCTGAGTTATATTCCTGGAAACCAATATCTGGTCTTCAGCAGCTCAGATACTTTCAGCTTTTGAAGATGTCTTCAGTTGGTAGAACAAAAGAACTTGTTTTCTTGGCCTACAGTAAGCGAACAATGACAGAAGCAGCCAGTTCATCATCTTTTCTTTATTAACAGATGTCAAAGTAATTGATGAGGGCTTTTTTTTTCAACCTTTAGTATATATTTTTAAATGGATTGATTCCGGGGCATTTCAGTTCATTTACCGACAGTGTCTTAAGGAGGGGAATGTGGCTGTAATCAATTTTCATTATCATTGTGTAGCTAATAGGGCTAAAAATAAGAACTCTTAATTTGCTATGGCGTGATTGATTACCCAAGAAGAACATGGAAATAACATCTTTTAATATGCCTGGAGAGTTACATTAAACCTCCAAAATTTCCATCTTCAAAACATATCACTTCCTATAATTTTCTATCCACTAATAAAATAACTCAGGACTCATGACATCACTTTTCTCTGGGTCCTAACCTCAAAGGGCGATCTCCAGTTGTGATTTTCATATGCAGTGTTCCCCTACCCACAAACTGTATGACTCAAGCTTCCTTTTTCATGGATTCTTTCCGTCATCGTTTCTCTCTAAATAATTACTGGAAGCTGTGCTAGACCTGGAAGACCCAAAGCAGCTTCCTGGAGCATTGACTGTTTGTATAACTCCCCCTAGAACAAAAGTAGGTCATCTGGAGCATGACAGCCATCACGGAGTCTCAGAGATGGTGTGGTAAAGACAGAAAGCTGAAGATCATATAGCCTTACGAGCAAACCACCGGGCTGGGAATAAAGAGAACTTGGGTCCAGGTGCCAACTCTGCTTCATCATCTTGGCCAACTCTTTTAATCTTTTAGACCTCCGTTTTCTCATCTGAAAAATGAGTACTAAAGCCCATTCTATCTCACAGGGCTGTTGAACTATGCCAGTGATATAATGTATATCAATTGACTTGTTAACTACACAATGCTCTATATTATTATTATTATTGTTATTATTGAAACAGAGTCTTGCTCTGTCACCCAGGCTGGAGTGCAGTGGCGCCGTCTCAGCTCACTGCAACCTCCCCTCCTGGGTTCAAATGATTCTCATGCCTCCTGAGTAGCTGGGATTACAGGCATGTGCCCTGCCCAGCTGATTTTTGTATTTTTAGTAGAGATCGGGTTTTGCCATGTTGGACAGGCTGGTCTTGAACTACTGACCTCAAGTGATCCTCCTGCCTTGGCCTCCCAAAGTGCTGGAATTATAGGCATGAGCCACCATGCCCAGCCCTGTATATGGTTTTTACTACTTTTTCTCATCTTCTCTATCTCCCTATTTTGAATCACCTGTTCCTCATACCTTGTATCTTCCCACATTCCTTTACCTTCTGATAAAACTTTAGCCACCCTTTGCTCCCTCCTGACATTTGTTGAGCATCCATCCATATCTGGTCCTCTGGGATATGTTGGGGCATTTAATCCTTACGATAATTTGGTAGAGTACTTATTGCCATGACTCTTTTACAGACAAAGAAACTAAGGTTCAAATTAAGTTAACTTAGGTAAGCAAGAGGCAAAGTCATGATTTCAACTGAAGACGATCCGACTCTAGGTAACAGTTTCTTAGAGATGTGCTGCTCGACTCTAATTCTTGTCCTGGTCAAATTAGAAGGCAAGATATGATGCCCCTAAAGACAGGGCGAAGGGAGTAGGAGTTGGGGAAAGTCCCAAGTGGATAAACTGGTAGCTTTTACCCTCTTTAGCATCAATATTTCTTGTGGCTTTTAAACTATCCAGGTGTGGGTGGAAAAAACACAAACAGCTCTCACGCCAAAAATCAACACAGATAGAAGGTATCTGTGACCACATGTGTAGAGATTTTCCCCACAAACCAAGCAAGCAGGAAGTTCTGCAGCAAACACCAGCTGGGTATCCTCCAATTCAGTTCTATTCTGACACTATCTACCTGGAGACAGCGTCAGACTCCACTGGTTGAGGGATCAGTCCCCAAATTGCCACTGCTTCCTACCAGTCTTAAGTCCAAGCCTTAGGAACCTCTGCCTAACCAGCTTCAAGTTGGGGTTCTCACAGTTCCCACTCTGGGTTTGATTAATGTGCTAGAGCAGCTCACAGAACTCAGAGAAACTTAGTTATGTTTACCGATTTATTTTACAAAGAATACAGATGACAAGATGTGTAGGGCAAGGTCGGGGAAGGGGTGTGGAGCTCCCAGGCCCTCTCTGGGTGTGACACCTCCAGGAACCTCCAGATGTTCAGCTACCCACAAGCTCTCTGAACCCTTTCCTTTGGAGTTTTTATGGAAACCTCGTTACCTAAGCATGATTGATTACATTATTGACCATTGGTGATCAACTAACTTAACCTTCAGCCACTCTCTTTCCGTGAGGTTGGGGGATGGGACTGAAAGTCACAATCTTCTAATCCTGCCTTGGTCTTTCCAGTGACCAGACCTCATCCTGAAGCTACCTAGGAGCTGCCAGTCATCAGTCAATCATTAGCATACAAAAATGCATCGCTTTGGAATTTTTAAGGATTTTAGGAATTGAATGCCAAGAAGTGGCATCAAAAATGAAACATGTTTCACAATATCACACCAAGAAACTTTCATTATGGAAAAGGGTGGCTCTCAATGGATGCTTCACCATGCTTCCCTTTGAGTTTAAATCACATCATGCAAAGAGAACTTCTTACTCCTTCATTAACCAACCTCAATCATTTTTTATTTCACTATGGGCAGCAGACCCTAAGCCAGGGGTTCCCAATCTGAAGACTATAATGCCTACAGAGTTATGATAAGGAATCCAGAAATTTATCAATGGACTAAAAAGATAAAATGGCTGACATCTCTAGGTGCTATTTTTAAAAAATATATAGATGCAATAGTGAATAATAAAATACAAATTTGTTTAAGAGCGTCGCTAAATTCACAGGACAGTAGAAGCTCTCTTAATTAGCCTTCCCTTTACCAGCTGTCTGTATTAGCTTTCCCTCTGTAAAGTATCATTTTTTAAAAAATTCCCAGAACTGAGCAGAACACTCTGTAAAGTATCTTGATTGATGCCCATAGCATCCTGTACACTCAAGGCCTGTAGGCTATTCCCTTGCATACCTACACACTTCTGCTCACCAGTTAAGATGCTCACTTCCCAAGACGCTGTTGTATTTGTTCTAAAAGATATTTATGGTAATTACAAGATTCAGTTGCAGTGCAAGGAGAGAGCTATTGTTTCTGTGAAAACTCAGTTGAATGCTGCAGAAAGATTCAATAAAGGCAAGCCACTACAAAAGAAGTTGCTGCTGGATGAGGCAGGGCCCCTGAGAATGACTCTCAAGTTGTCACTGCATGACTCCAAGGGATACCCTGTGGCTGACACCTCCTCAAGTTGTGTAGGGCATAACTGCAAAACAGCACACAGAAGCCTTTGAATTGGGTGACTCTCAGAGTTTGGAAAGAAATACATAAATATCTCTGAGATGCTATTGAAAATGATCCTCAAATCTTTTTAGGTTCTTATTCCCCATTACATAAACCCAAACTGAAAATTATAACCAATACATTAAAGGTGTGATGAATGTGAGAAAGATGATACACAGAAGACACTGACCTTGGACATGAGCCTACATCAAGAGATTGATGTATGAATATGTGTGTGTGTGTGTGTGTGTGTGTGTGTGTGTGTTTTAGTTAAAACAGAATGTTTAAGGTATCATAATTTATGGTTCTCTTACTTACCTAGCTCTTTAAATTAACATTTGTATCACTAGTCCTTAGGGATTCCAGCCTTTGCTTGTTTTACATGTTCCCAACAAGCTTGAAGCACAGCCCCCACTATCATGTCAGGAAGAGTGGTCTGGATGTGAGAAGTTTTGAAGTTACAAAGGAGATCTTTTTGGTGGCACTCAGATAGCTCTTAACTGAGTACAGGGTTGAGTAATTCCATCATTGCCATAGAGGGGGCCGAGATTTCTGCAAACACCCATATCATTTTCTGTGCCTGCCACACACTCCCTGAACAGCCCACACCACTGTTGTTTCAAGAACTCCAAGTCACCGTGCGGCGACTAGCAGACTCTGCATTCTCCATAATTACACCCAATTTTCCAATTGAATTATCGCATGATTTAATTCGTTTGGTGCATCTGGAGAGCATCAGCATTGTGCAGCTGTTGCAGCTTCAAGAGCTAATTGTTGCCAAGCACATTAAAAGTAGCCCTATTGCAATGCTCTGGAGTCAGAGGGGAGGGGGCACAAACTTTCACTTGCCATTTTCCCTTTGGTTGAATCATCACCCAAAGAGCCTGAGGGGGTAGCAAACATTTAAGCTCTATTGACACGGAGACCTCATCGGGTATGGTTACTGTCACTGGATGAAACTTCTTAAGTGAGTCAGACATATCCAGATACCAGAAAACAGAGAAACCTGAAAGCTCTGTTTGGCATGTCTTAGAGAATCATGCCAAATAAGATTAGGTTAGAAACTAAAGGCAGGGTTAAAGGAGAGACAGTGCTTCATCAAAAAGTACTAGGAAGTCGATTGTTAATGAAGCCCCAAGACATCTTAAGACCCCAAATCTTTCTTCCAGTAATAAGCCACCTTAAAGAGAGTTACCCTTTTCCATAATGAAAGTTTCTTGGTGTGATACTGTGAAATATGTTTAGTTTTTTATCCCATTTCTTGGCATTCAAATCCTAAAATCCTTAGAAATTCCAAAATGATGCATTTTTGCATGCTAATTATTGACTGATGACTGGCAGCCCCTACGTAGCTTCAGGATGGGGTCTGGTCACTTGAAAGACCAATGCAGGATTAGAAGATTGGGACTTTTATACCTGATAACCTATCCATATGTTCAGTTCATCTTGCTATGTTTCATTAGAGCATCTCTTTTGTATATAACCATTTGAAGGCTTACTTCAGTGTAAAATACTCCCTAATATTCATCTTCAATCTCTTGTTACTTAGTATCTTAGAGTCAGGGGTCTGAAACTCTGGAAGGCATGGGTTGGACACTTGTCCTTCCTTCCTTGTGGTTCTAAAGATGTGGAGTTTGATTCCCAAAGGGTCTCTGTCCTCTGCATAGATTTTGGGGTCTACACATTTGCTGTCTTTCTTATATGAAAGATAAAAATCGTGAGTTCATGTAGGGATATCATATCTGAGCTGAGGGCTAGCCAGGGAGGAAAGCAGGCCATGGGGGGCTGAAGTAAGGGCTGGAGGGCAGAGGTGAGTCAACTAAGGGAGAGAATAGAGGGATCCCAAATGGAATGTAAGGACAGAGTCCACAAGGCAGGAAGAGGTGAGAGCATGGGTGTGCACCATACTAACCACCGGGAGGTTAAGGAAGAGTCTGCATCCTGAACAGTGACATGTCCTAGCCTGCTCCTCTCTCAGACTTCAGAACAGTGTAGTTAGTCGTATACCCCACTACTAAGGAAAAAAAGGGAGTTATTCCTCAAGGAGACTGGCAAGCCCAAGAGAAAAATCTGTTATTGCCATGGGGAATACTCCATTCAGTGATTCAGTCCTGGCCCAATCACCCTCCTATGAAGTTTACAAGGCAACAGCCTTCATTCATGTACATAGAAATTCCAACTGGCTTTGAATTTTTCATAAAAAACAACCAAGGATCAACAGATATTTGATGGTAGCAGTTGTAACAGAAAGCACAGTGACTGAAACCAAAAAGCAAAGGTCAGTGGTGAAGTGGGGTGAGGGTCTCAGAGTCAATACGGGGAGAAAGAATAAACATGAAACACACACACACTCTGTCACACACACACGCACACACTTTCTCTCCCTCTCTCTCTCACACACATACACTCTCTCTCACACACACACACACACTGTAACTTCAGAAAGTGTCCAGTTTTTTGAATCCCACACTATAAAAGGCATACACAATACCATATAATTATAAAACTTTAGAGTACTACAAAATAAAGATTGTATATCTTGCAAAGGAAAAAATATAGATCATATACAAATGATAGGGAATCAGAATAGCGTCTGTGTTAACATCTGCAATTTGGGGACCTAGAAGTCAGTTGATAAATGTGTTCAAAATGTGAATGGAAAATAATTTCCAATTTAGAATTCCATACCCAGCAAAACTGTCATTAAATGCGAAGTTGAAGATTTTTTTCACACATGCGAAGTCTCAAAATATGTGCTTGTTGTGCATCCTTTCTTAAAAAGTTAATGAAGGCTATGCCACGTCAAAATAAGAGAATAAAACAAAGAATAGGAAAACATGGGATCTAGAAGACAGAGAATCCATTTCAGAAGAGAGGAAAAGAGAATTCCTAGCATAATGACAAAAGAAAGTAGGGGAGTGAATTGAAAGTGTTACATGCTACCACATGAGTGAGGCTTGAAATAATGATGCTAAATGAAATTAGCAAGTCACAAAAGGACAAATACTATATGATTCCACTTATATGAGGTACCTAGAGTAGTCAAATTCATAGAGACAGACAGTAAAATGGTGATTGCCAGAGACTAGGGGGATGAGGGAGTAGGGAGTGAACTGGTGTTTAATGAGCACAGAGTTTCAGGTTTAGAAAAGAGTTCTGAAGATGGGTGGTGGTGATGGTTGCACAGGACTGTGAATGTACTTAATACCACCAAGCTATACACTTAAAAATGAGTAAAATGGTACATTTTATGTTATGGATAGTTCATCACAACTTTTTAAAAAAAGAATTGAGAGTGTATGCTCTAGGAAGGGAGAATTAGGAGGGAGGGGCAGCTGTGTTTTGTTGTAAGCCTAGAGTACTAATTGATTTTTCAAGTTATTTATGTGTAATACATTAATAAAAATTTAAAAATGTTTAAACCTAAAACTAAATTAATTGGAGTGGGCATTCCAGGCTCAGGGAACTGCATGAGCAAAGTCAGTGAGGTGTGAAACTGTGTGCAGAGAACCTTAAGAATTTTCCTCTTCATAGAGAGGGTTGAACAAACTGGGTAAAGGAGCTGCAGCTTTATTCTCTAGGCAGTGTTTCCCTACAGTGTGGTGCACACTTACAGATGAACATGAAAACTTTGTCATCTGAATCCTTATATATTTAATTGTAATATTCTCTTCTATTCATAATGAATGACACATTGGGTTTTAGTTTATGGTGGTGACAATAATGATTTAGATTCCCTAAATTTAAGTTTATAAATATGAGTTGGTTTTAAGAAAAACATTAGGTGAATAATAGTAAGAGAGGCATACAACTGTGGCAAAAAACAAAAAAAGAAAAGAAAATTCATGAACGTGGTGCATGGATTACTACAGTAGACAAAGCACTTCTCTGAGTAATAGGGAGCCCTTGCTGGTTTGTGTGAAAAGGGGCATTCAAGCCAAATGTATGGACTGGATTGATCAGGGTAATATGAACTTCATTCTACAGCTCCCTGAGTTCTGGAGGCTTCTTCACAGACTGCCTTGAGGTGGGGTGAAAGAAAGAGCTTCAAATAGAGATGCTCTGTTCTATATATGAGTCTACCTATAATTACAAAGGGGTGGCCACTAAAAATGAAAGATTGCAGACCACTGAGATAGATCATTCTGGTTAGGTAGGAATTAGGGGAGAAAGACTAAGAATGGGGAAACCAACTGAGAAGCTGATGCAAGTGACATAACAGGAGACTACGTGGGCCTGGCCTAGGCCAGTATGTAGGGAGAGGAAGAGACAGATTAGAGATGCAGAGCTCCTAACTGAACGCCCAGAGTTCTACCTAGTGGCAGCTCATCTGAACTATAGGTATAGCACTTAAGGAGATATAAACAACTCTTAGAGAAAAAGCCTTACGTGCCATAATACCGAAGTGATGGCAGAAGTTCATTGTCATGTTGAATTTTCTAACGTAACTTCCATTACTAGGAGCAGTTGTATTCGAAACTGATTTTGCCAAGCCCAGAAGAATGTGAAACTGGAAGAAAAGCCATATATCATATTACAAGGAAACTAGACTTGGATTCATCCATTCATTCATCCATTCATTCACACCACAATTATTTGTTCAACACACATTGATTCAATACACCAGTGCAAGGAACTGGTTTATACACAGAGAACCATCAGTGAGCACAACCTACATCAATCCCTGCTTTCTCGATGCGTATACACTCATAGGAAGAAACAGAAAAAATTAGTAAAATATACAATATGTTGAAAGTAAATAAGTGCTATAAAGGACAATAAAGCAAGGAAGGTAGGAGTGGTAGGGTGCAATTTTTGAAAGAGTGGTCAGGAAAGCTTTGTGTGAGAGAGACATTTGAACAAAGAATTGAAGGAGGTTAGATAATGAGCCACACAGCCATCTTGCAAGGGCTGACCAGGCAGAGGCAGTAGTGATCACAAGGGCCCTGAAGCAAGGGAATGCCTGGAATATTCAGGAATGGCAAGACGACCATGGGGCTGGAGCAGAGTAAGCCAGGAGGAGAGTGGCAGGAGATGAGGTCAGGGAGGCTTCGGGGCAGGCTCTAAGGGTCTTGGAAACATCATCAGGACTTTGGCTTATACTCTTAGAGAAATGGAAGGTTTTGGAGGGTTTGGAGAGCAACATGTTCTAATGCAAGTTTTAAAAGGACCCCTTTAGCTGTCAAGTTGAGACTATAGTGAAACAAGAGGCTGAAGCATGTAGATGTGTAGAAATATTTTCAAGAAACTCAGCAAGAAAAATACAACTTGTATCAGATGCTGGAAGGGCAGATGGTAAGGAGTGGTGTTTATGAGGCAGAGCCAATGACTTGGGCGTAGAATTTGAGAGAAAGAGAGGAAACAAGAATGACTCCAATGGTTTTGGCCTGGGGGGATAAAGTTGCAATTAATTGGGGTTAGAAATGACTACAGGTAGATCAAGTTTGTGTCAGTGACTCATGAATTTAGGTTCTAATGTGGGAAACTGGAATCATTCAATCCATAACAATGCCCAAGTGGAGATCTTAAGAAGGAAGAGAGATAAAGGGCCCTGGATATCACGGCTGTGGTCTTGGCTGAAGATACAAATCCAGGGTCTTCACTAGGGAGTTGTTCACTAGGGAGATGAGACTAAAGTAGATTTCCCAAGGGAATGAATGACTGTAGCTAACAAAGAGTAGAAGACCAAAGGCTGGGCCCCATGGAACTCCAATTTTAGCATCTTGGGGAGATGAGGAGGAACCAGTAAATGTGATTAAAGAAAGGATGATGAGGTAGGAGGAAAACCAAGAGGCCTGTGTCCCGGAAGTCAAGTGAAGGAAGTGTGGGTGTGGGAGTGATCGGCTGTGGGCAAACGCTGTCTATGGCCAAGGAAGAGCATCTGAGGGCTGAGAGTTGACCACTGGATGGAACAACACACTCCTTGATAGGAGCACCAGTGGCACAGGATGGGGGAAAAAGCCTGGTTGGAGGAGGAATTGCTGGGCCCTGGCCCATTCCACCAAGTCACCGTGCAACTTCTCTAGGGCCAGTTTCCTCATTTGTAAAGCAATAAAGCTCCTACTAGCTCTAAAATTCTAAGATTTTTGATGATTCTAATGGAGTGCGGTTTATTCTTTTCACGAAACTGGTACCATGAGAGTATTTGGGATCTGAGAAAAATGTGGGTGAAAACGCAGGACATTCCTCAAGCTGACCATTGGGTCTTATATGAAAGAAGCCAAGTTCATTTGTTGTTGAAAACAACTGACCACACACTTTCTGACTTTTCCCACAAGGAAAGACACCTCATTTATATTTGCATTTTTGTTTTTGTTCCGTGTGTAATATTGATCCTATTTAATTAAGATTTCCAGACTTTCATTAAACAGAGTTTGTTTTGGTAATTTCCTGAAACTGAGCCTTACACTTTGATAACTCCACCTTTCTCATAGATGCACTTACCTGCTACCACCTGGTGGTAGCAAAAATATTACAAAATAGAGGAAAAGAGGAAAAAGTAAAGACTCTTATTTTTAGTTTACTACTCTCAAGGATTGGACCTGGGTCTTTCTGGGCAGTCTTGGCTTTGGGACATCTCCAACGCCTCCAAGACTGTGGGACCTGGAGGACCCTATGGAGAATTGATATTGGGCACTTGGCCTGGAATCCTTGCACCCAGAGCCAGTGAAATCTAAGCACACTGAATATTTATGAGATATTCCTAGGGGAATGAACCAAGTAAGTCAGGATCATTATAATTAATTCTAATTTTCTGAAACTACTTGAAATTTCTATTTAAGGAATGATCCATGCATGAATTGTTTTTAAAACATACCTTTTTGAATATGTACTTTTAGAAAACTGTTTCTAGTAAAGGCGGGTGTGGTGGCTCATGCCTGTAATCCCAGCACTTTGGGAGGCCGAGGCAGGCGGATCACGAGGTCAGGAGATGGAGACCATCCTGTCTAACACGGTGAAACCCCGTCTCTACTAAAAATACAACAAATTAGTCAGGCGTGGTGGCAGGCGCCTGTAGTCCTAGCTACTCAGGAGGCTGAGGCAGGAGAATAACATGAACCCAGGAGGCGGAGCTGGCAGTGAGCTGAGATTGCGCCACTGCATTCCAGCCTGGGCAACAGAGCAAGACTCTGCCTCAAAAAAAAAAAAAAAAAAAAAAAAAAGATTGAGCTTTTTGTTTTTTTAAGGTCTTCCATCTGTGTTGGAGACAAACTGAGTATATCTGGTTGCTAGGAGTATAAACTTCTCTAAATGATCAGCAAACATAATGGCTAGCAATTTGATTTCTACATGAATGGAGAAGTTGCTGCTTTCCCTGGAGAGTGGGAGAAAAAAACTTTAATTTGAAAAGATATATAGGATTTATTCTGCTCTTGCAAAGACACACCGACATGACTATAATCTCTCTGTGTTTCTGAAACCACAGGGAAAGCTCGAAGCAGCTCTAAGTGAAAAATACTGAAGGATAGCAGGAAACGACTAGATTTCGATTGTTACAGTACGCCCATTTCCTCCCCTCCCTAACCTGGCTGATCTGAGCCAGCCCAGGGAAGAAGGTCTAACTTATAAGACAGAGCCACAGTTATAAATGGTCTCCCCACTGTTCACCCGCTCCTAGCTCAGTCCTCGTTGCCCTCCACCAAGCCTTTTGCGATGCCCTTCCTCTGGGTTTTCAGTGTCCAATTCTCTTAACCAGCATTTCCCCCCAAAAGCTCAGGCTTGGCTGTGTCACTCCTCTATTGAGAAAGTTATTGGTTGCTCCTATTGCTTTAGAATAAAGCTCAAATTTCGTAGACTAAAATTTAAAACCCTCCACAATCTTTCCAACATATTTTTTGAATTATCTTCATGCAGGGGCCACTCAAGTCAACTTCATTATATTCAGATGTCCACACACTATATATGGTAACCATTTTGCCTTTGCAGATGCTATTCCCTTTCCTGGTGATGTATCTTGCTTTCCGGTACCAGCCTGGAAACTTTAACACCTGCCCATATCAGTTTAACTTTTCAATGCATATTTTAAACCCACCATGACCCCCAAGAAACCATTTTTATTTTTCCCCAGCCAGAAAAATTATCTTCTTTGGCTTTCCCCATACCATTTTATCTCTCTCTCTTTTAAATCTTCACTTCTCACTTTCTATTAGGTGTTATTAATATTCCTGAAGTTTAAATCTCTAATAAACTCTGAGTTCCCAGAGCAAAGAGGCAGGTTGGATTTAATCTCACATAGTATGATACTTTGGGGTACCAAACTAAGTAGGTGCTCAATAAATGTTGGTGGACTGAATGACTAAATGACAGTTACTGAAACAATTCTTGAAGACAATAGGCAAACTGAGTTTAAATTCAAGTAGAGAGGTAAATATGGAAAGAGATTTGGGATTTATCCATGTAGTACTAATGAAAGAAATTATAACAGGTTTTTGTTGTTGTTGCTTATTTTGATTTGCCTGTTTTTCTTTTTTTTAAAGAGGAGCCAAATAGGTGAGAGTCGAGTCTGAGACAGGAGAGAAACTGCAGAACGCAGCTCAGGATGAGAAGGACCCAGTGAAAAAGGAAGTGGAAAGGGAGGAGGATATTTAATACCCCTGAGAAGAATTTATGCAGACCCAGATTTGAAGTCAGCCTCTGATTATCTACTATTTATATATTTTAAAGAAATATGCACAAGATTTTAGTGCTTCCTTTTTTGTTTGTCTCCAATATATGCATGAGCCAGCACAATTCAGGACTTGATTTACCTTTGCTGATTCGGCTTCTTTTCTCTGAGCTTATTTATGGCGGTGAGAGAGGCATTCTGTCCTTGCTGATAAAGGACAACCGAATTGCATTCGAAGCTCAGCCACTGAGTTGCTCTGCTTCTGCTGGAAAGTTGGTTTCTTCTCCAACTGCCAAGTTTTCCTGAACTGTAGGAAATAAGGTGCATATTTGAAAGGTAGAGTCCTAGACTGGAACTTCTCAAATTTTAATGTTCCTCCAAATCTTCCAGGATTCTTGTTGAAAGAGCAAATTCTGCTTCAGCAGGTCTGGGTTGGGGCTGAGATTCTATATGTCTAACAAGCTCCCAGGTGGACCACACTGCAAAGCAGTGTCCTAGACTTTTGAAGACAGAAGGAACTTGAGAGGTCATCCAAGCAAGTAGTTCAGAATACAAATTCTCAGACTCCACACACAGAGAATCACGGATGGAGCCCAAACAGGTAAATTTTTGATAAACTTCCTAGCTCATTCTTATGTATACCTGGGTTTGGAAACCACAGATTAGTCTGATTCCCCATTATGGATAGCAAAACTGAGGCTCAGAGACTTCCTGAATTCCACGAAGAAAAGTTTCTGTTTATATGAAAGGGGCTTTCCTGAAAGGATAACCCTTATATATTTTGCTGCCCTAAGCAAAGGTTCCCCTTTAAAGCCACAGAAATAACTGGACCCTGTATATAATTCATTTCTTAAGAGCTACTAGCAGAGAATAGCAATTTTTTCTGCCTCTTTTAGAATGACAAATACTCTAAATTATTTTAGTTTTGTCCTAATAGTAGGGGGTGGTGGTGGTGGTGGTAAGGAATGGCTATTAAGCAATTATGTTATTCAAACACATCATTATTATTATTACCAAGATGAGTGGACTCATTATAATTGAACAATAAAAGCATGAATGACTTTGCATTGTTATTAGTGTCTGTCTCAGGGCCCCTGTTTTTCCCAGGGGCTGTGGCGTTCGGCAGATCCGACTCACAATGTACCGGACTTGCAGTGGTTCACTTGCAGGCAATTGGATTGTTTTTCAGAATCATCTGCTGTGGTCATCTTTTCTTTTCTGGTACTGACCTGTTGTTCATTGAAGACTCTTTCCACCCCCACCTCCTGCTCGGATAACCTAATCCTAGAAAGACTGTGGCCTCCCTTTCTTCCCTCTTGTCATCTTCCCATCCTTTTTTTTCGCACAGCAGCTAGTGATCATCAGCATGCGAACAGGCATTAAAATTCCCTTGCTTGAAACCTGCCAATATCTGCCTATTTATTTTAGGATAAAACACAAATCCTTGGCAAAGCTTTCCAGGCCCTTAATGAAGTGTGCCACTTCCTTCAGCAGCCCCATTGGGAGCCGTTCCTCTTCTTCCCCCCACCATCTCTGCCCCTGCCAAGCATCATACTGTTTCCAGCTTCTGGAATGTCCCGACATCTCCAGTTTCTGGAATGTTCTAACACCTCTCTCACTGAGGGGATTTGTACATGCTCTTCTATTCATAATACTCTTTCCCTAGCTGTTTAGTTCTTATCCTTAAGATCTCAGCTTAAATGTCTATATCTTCTTCACTACCTGACTAATTCAATACCCCATATGGACCCCTTCCATAATCCTGGCACTTCACCATTGGTAGCAGTGTCTACACCAGTAATTACTTGCTTAATATCTTTCTTCCCCCACTAATAGTAAGTTCTAAAAGGACATAGCTGTCCTTTCAAAACTAACTCCCTATTGTTCAACACATACCTGGTATGTTAGGCCATTTTCATATTGCTATAAAGAAATACCTAAGACTGGATAATTTATAAGAAAAGAGGTTTAATGGCTCACGGTTCTGCAGGCTGTACAGGAATGTGGCCTATACAGCTTCTCATGTACAGGCATGTACAGAATGTGGCACTTGCTCAGCTTCTGTCCTCAGGAAACTTACAATCATGGCAGAAGGCAGAGGGGAAGCAGGCACATCACATGGCCAGAGCAGAAGCAAGAGACAGATCATAGGAAGAAAGTGTCACACACTTTTAAACAACCAGAGCTCATAAGAACTCACTCACCCTCATGCGAACAGTACCAAGGGGCTGGTGCTAAACCACTCATGAGAATTCCACCTCCACGATCCAGTCCCTTCCCCACCAAGCCCTACCTCCAACATTGGTGATTACTCCACAATGTTGAGATTTAATTGGGCACAAATATACAAACTATATCACCTGGCACATAGGAAACGCTTAACAGTTATTTACTGAGGAGATGAATGTTTGAGAAGCCACCAGGTACTGAAATCACAATACAAAATCATGGAGACAGAAGGGGGAACTGGAGGCACTGGACCTCCCTCTGTATAATTCACAGCATTAAGTGCTGAGCTTCTTCTTCTGTAGTTGCATCTCCCTTACCCCTCCACCATATGTTTAAAAAAGTTTAAGCAATTAAAATATGTTTTATCCCTAAGTTGAACATCAAGACCCAGCACATTTGATCTAGGTTTCCTAGAACTGTGGTGGCAGTGTTGCTCTGGGAGGCTACATGGCTGAAACCATGCAAACTCTGAACCTGAACTTTCATTGGATGTTATTGAAGATGCTGTTCACGACAACACTCCCTGTTCCCTATGTAAAGACACACCTAAGAAATGTCTCTTGTAGATTTAAATGTCAGAAAGAACTTTGCTTCCTTGAGAAACTGGTGAGTGTTTGCCTTATGTTCACTGAATTCATGAACCATGCTTTTCTCTCTCAGCTTTGGCTGCCAGAAAGCTCAGAGTCACATTGTCTGCTCAATTTTTGTAACTGTAGAAGCCTATAGCTCACACACCTGGCAGGGTAACTTTGCCCTGGTCTTGATTTCCTGTTCTAAATATATTCTCCCCAGTCTCAGTTTATTAAGTTATTTGCAGCTTTTTATTTTAGAGTGCAAAGTCTTGTAAGTTTGCTCAAATCCTTTGTGGAATGGGGCAAGGAGATATATTAAAGAAATGCATGAGGCTCTAAGATACGTTCCATTTAACTTGCGGAGGGTTCCTATCTGTGGGTGGTCCTGGCAGGGGCAGTGCACAGAAGGAGCCCTGCTGACACGGGTGTCTGTGCACCCCACAAGGACCCAGCAGGATTTCTAGAAGAGGAACCCTCTGGAACAGCTTACGGAGGTAGTTTTGTTCCTGATCTTTTGCCGAAGCTATCCTCAAGTGACCCAGAAGCGTGAGTGATGCCAATCTCCATTCAAGATCTGAACCCTTTTCTGGGGAGTGGCTAAATATGAGCCCCGTAACCTGTCCTGAAATTCTGTGTGAAAGCTGGATTTCTGCTGACGTGAGGTCTTCTACTATAAGGTCAAAATTAGAGTGTTTTCTTAGGCAAGACTCTAATTTCAGCTACTTTCTAATTCTCCTTAAGTGCCCAGTATTGCTGTGAAAACCCTATTTGTTTTAATTGAAGCTGGCATTTATTTCTTTGGCTAAGAGAAGCAGGAGCAGACGTGTGGTCCACAGGTACTGAACACAGGAGGCCATGTATGTGCCTCACACAGGCTGATTTATGAAGGAGGCTCATTCTCTGCATTTTATATATGGGTAAAACATATGTAAACATGTATATGGTTCAGAGAGTTTTCAGAGGTCACTTAGCTAATGAGAGGGGGTGCTATGGTTCAGTCCCAATCTTCTGATCCCAAACAGGCAGATCCTCTACAGCCCATTTCAGATGGTGATAGAGCAGAGAGACTAGGGCAAGAAACAGGCCACTCCATGGGTGAGATAAAGAGTGGTTCCATGTGAAGCTGGGAGAGGACTAAGAGGCAGGCAGAAGAGAAAGGACGAGACCCTTGCAAGGATTCAGCCACATCCTTGGTGTACATGCCCCTGCCCCGGCATTATCTGCATCCATCTCCCCCAACCCCCCACCCTACTCCATCATCCTTGCCCTGTGGTCATTGCCACAAACAAGTTCCCTAACACTCGAGGCTGTCCTGGCTCTCATCATTCTTCTCTCCCCAAACAAAATGAAGATTGCTTGAGTGGAGAGCTTTCATCCACAGCATCCTTAGGGTAGGAGGTGCTCTTGGAAGGTGCATACTAGTCAATGAAGGTTGATATTGGCAAAAAGTTACTATGTGTTGACGTACAGTCATGTTCTGTGCCCCTGGGCACAAACTTCACAATAACTCAGCATGGTAGACACCATTACTTCTCTATATTGCAGGTCCCCATAGTCATGCAGTTAGCAGGTGCTGGTGTCCCAGCTTCCTGCCTCCACTTTCCATCATTGTTGAGATGCCAGAAACGTCTATCAGAGCCCTCCAAGTATCAAAGGTGTGCTTTAGGGAAAACGGAGTCAATAGGGAAGAACATACTCCACAGCCCTCTGATCTGAACACTAGGTCTCTCTGCTTATTTCATTGACATACACATTGATTTTTTTCAAGTTTATTTCAAAATTCTATATTGGATTTAATTACCAGCTTAAGTTTTAATAGCAACTATATATATTTTAATTAAACTTATTTATGTTTAAAGAATTATAGATTCATATACAGTTATAAAATAATACAGATTCCATTTCGCTTTTTACCTAATTTCCACTAACGGTAATATCTTGAAAACATAAGTGTAATATCACAACCAAGATATTGACATTGTCAGAGTTAAGGTACAGAACATTCCCAGCACCACAGAGATTCCTCTTTTTTTTTTTTTTTTTTTCTTTTGAGACGGAGTCTTACTCTGTCACCCAGACTGGAGTGCAGTGGCACGATGTCGGCTCACTGCAACCTCCACCTTGTGGGTTCAAGCAGTTATCCTGCCTCAGCCTCCCAAGTAGTTGGGATTACAGGCCTGTACCACCAAGCCTGGCTAATTTTTGTATTTTTTAGTAGAGATGGGATTTCACCATGTTGGCCAGGCTGGTCTCAAACTCCCAACCTCAAATGATCCACCTGCCTGTTGCTTTTTTATACTCACATCCACTTCCCTCCTCTCTCATCACTTCCTTAACCCCTGGAAACTACTAATCTCTTCTCCATTTCTATGCTTTTGCAATTCTAAACATGCTATACAAATGGAGCCATAAGGCATGCAACCTGTTGAACTTGACTTTTCTTACTCACCATACATTTTCTGGAGATGTATCTAAGTTTTCACATGTATCAATAATTTATTTCTTTTATTGCTGAGTGATATTCCATGGTATGGAGGCATCGCAGTCATTCCTCCATGGAAGAACATCTGGATTTCCATTTTGGGACCATTACGAATAAAATTGCTCGAAATATTTGTGTACAGATTTTTGTGTGAATATGTTTTCATTTCTCTGGAATACATTTTCAGGAGAGCAACCGCTGAGTCTTGTGGTAATGGCATGTTTACTTTTATAAGAAACTGCCAAACTGTTTTCCAGAGTGGCTGTACCATGTTACTCCCATCAGCAGTGTAAGAGTGATGTAGTTTCTCCATAATCCTTATCAGTATTTGCTGTCGTCACTTTTTATTGCAGCCATTCTGATAGATGTGAGGTGATAGCTCAGTGTGGTTGTAATTTGCCTTTTCCTAATAGTTAATGATATTTAACATCTTTCATGCGCTTATTTTCCAGCTGTTTATCCTTTTTGATAAAATGTCCCTTTAAATCTTTTGCCTGGTTTCTAATTTGAATTTTTTAAATTATTGAGTTTTGAGTTTCTTTATATATTCTAGATGCTAGTCTTTTCTCAAAAGTGTGGTTTGTAAATATTTTCTTCCAGTCTGCAGCTTGTCTTTTCATTCCATCAACAGGTTCTTTTGCAGAGCAAAAGTTTTTAATTTTGATGAAATCTAATTTACCAAATTTTTCTTTTATAGATAGTGTTTTTTGGTGTCAAGTCTGAGAACTCTTTACCTTGCCCTACTTCCTCAAAATTTTATCCTATGTATTTTTTTAAAGTGTTATAATTTTACATCTTACATTTAAGTCCATGGTTCATTCTGAGTTAACTTTCATTAACTAAAAATTCTGACCTAAGGTCATTTGTTTCTTCTCCATTTTTCTTTATCTTTCTTTTTTTTTTTTTGGCCTGTGGATGTCCAATTGCTCCAAGACCATTTATTATTTCTTGCAAGTCTACCCTTCCTCTATTAAGCTGTTTTTGTACCTTTATCAAGAATATGGGTGTATTTGTATGTGTCTGTTTCTGTGTTCTCATTTCATTCCATTGATCTTTGTGTATATCCCTCCCCCAACACCACATGTCTTGATGACCATAGCTATATAGTATCTTGAAATCAGGTAAAGCAATTCTTCCCACTTTGTTATTCTTTTTCAGAAATGTTTTAGCTATTCTAGTTCCTTTGTAACAAAAATCTTCCTGGGATTCTGATAGGAGTTGTGTTAAACCTTGTATTGGTTTCTTGTGGCCGCTGTAAAAAATGACCACAAGCTCAGCCATTTAAAACAATAGAAATGTGGCTGGGTGCAGTGGCTTACGCCTGTAATCCCAGCACTTTCGGAAGTCGAGGTGGGCGGATCACTTGAGGTCAGGAGATCATGACCAGCCTGGCCAACATGGTAAAACCCTCGCACGTACCCTAGAACTTAAAGTATAATTAAAAAAAAAAATACAAAAATTAGCCAGGCATAGTGGTGCATATTTGTAATCACAGCTACTCAGGAGTCTGAGGCAGAAGAATCACTTGAACCTGGGAGGCGAAGGTTGCAGTGAGCCGAGATCACGCCTCAGGGACAGAGTGAGACTCTGTCTCAAATAAGATAAAATAAAATAAAACAGTAGAAATGTATTCTCCAGAGTTCTAAAGGCCAGAAATTAAAAATCACAGTGTCGGCAGAGCCATTCTCCCTCAGGCAGCTCTCGGGGAGAATTCTTTGCTTGCCTCTTGCAGCTTCTGGTAGCTGCTGACATCCCTTGGCCACATCACTCCAATCTCTGCCTGTCTCTACATCTTAATCTCTGCATAATCTCTGTACAGTTGTCAACTGCCTCTCTCGTAAGGACACCTGTGATTGAATGTAGGACTCATCTCTGTTATCTAGGGTAATAACCCCTTGTCGAGATCTTTAATTGAACCGTATCTGTGAAGACCTCTTTTCCTTAAAAGGCAATATTTAGATTAGAACCTGTTATCTTTGGGTGGTTATTATTCATCCTGTTACAAACCTACATATCGATTTTGGGGAAATTGACAACTTTACTATATTAAGACTTCCAATCCACGAACTTGGTATTCTTTCAATTTATTTAGATCTTCTTTGATTTGTGTTGTCAGCCTTTTGTAGTTTTCAGCACACAAATTCTCTACCGGTTTTGTTAGATTTATGCATAAGTATTATTTTTTGAGTAATTACAAATGTTATTGTATTCCTAATTTTGTTGCCTTGGTGTTCATTGCTAGTATAGAGAAATACAATTGATGTTTATATATTGACCTTGAATCCTGCAGCCTTGCTGAATTTACTTATTAGTTATAGAAGCATTTTGTTGATTAATCATAGATTTTCTATACAGACAACTATGCCCTCTGAAAATAAGGACAGTTTTATTTATTCCTTTCTGATATATATATCTTTTATTTTTGTTTCTTTGTTTATTATTTATGTATTTTTGCCCTGTTGCCCTGACTATAACTTCCAGTACTATATTGAATAGCAGTCATTAGTGTGGACATCTTGCTTTAAATCTCAGAAGGAAAATAGTCGGTCTTTTACTATTATATACAACGTTAGCTATAGAGTTTTATTTGTAGATTTATCAAGTTGAAGAAGTTCCTCTCTCCCAGTCTACTTTTCTGGGTTTTAATCATGAATGAGTGTTGAATTTATCTATTGCTTTTTCTTCATGAATTGATATTATCATGTGATTTATCTTCTTTAGCTTGTCAATATGTTACATTATATTGATTGATTTTTTTAATATTGAACCAGCCTTGCATCGCTGAAATAGCTCCCAGTTAATCATGGTATGTAATTCTTTTTATATTGCTCAATTCTGTTGGGCAATATTTTGTTAAAGATGTTTGCATCTATATTCAGTAGGGATATTGATTTGGAATTTTGCTTTTGTTTTGTACTGTCTCTGTTTGGTTTTGGTTTTGGAGCAATACTAGCTTCATAAAATGAGTTGGAAACCAGCACAGCAGTGTGTCACTAGTTCTAGCTATTCGAGAGGCTGAGGCAGGAGAATCGCTTGAACTGGGAGGCAGAGGTTGCAGTGAGCCGAGACTGCACCACTGCACTCCAGCCTGGGTGACAGAGCAAGACTCCATCTCAAAAACAAAAACAAAAAAATGTGCACCAGTCATCCTTTCATGGATAGCCAGGACACTGGGACAACATAGCGAGACTCTTTCTCTAAAATATAAATCAATGAAATGGAAATCATACCTCTTTTATTTGTCTAGAATTGGTATTAATTCTTTATATGTTTGGTGGAATTTTTCAGTAAAGCCATCTGGGCCCGGATATTCCTTTTGGGGGAGTTTTTAATGGCAAATTAATTGTCTTAATAGTTACAGGGCTGTTCCAATTACCTATTTCATATTGGTTGACTTGTGGTAGTTCGTGTTTTTCAAGAAATTGGCCCATTTTATCTACATTGTTGAATGTATATGTGTAGAATTGTTTGTAGTATTCCCTTATTATGCTGTTGATGGTTGAATGGGCCATAGCATCCCTTGTTTCCTTCCTCATATTGGTAATTTGCATTTTCTCTTTTTTTCCTTTGTCATTCTAGCTAGAGGTATGTTAATTGTATTGATCTTTTCAAAGAACTAGCTCTTTGTTTTAATTGAATTAGTCTATTGTCTGTATGTTTTCAATTTCATTGATTTTTTTCTCTATATTTATTATATCTTTTCTTCTACTTGCTATTAGTTTATTATGCTCTTCTTTTTCTAGTTGCTTGAATTGGGAGCACAGACTGTTGATTTGAGAATTGTATTCTTTTCTAATGTAAGCATTTGGTGTTTTTAATTTCCTTTTCATCACTGCCTTAACTGTGTCCCACAAATTTTGATACATTACATTTTAATTTCAATCTAGTTCAATGTGTTTTTAAAATTTACCTGAGACTTCCTTTGGGATCTATGTGTAATAGCCGACATGGGTAAATCTCTCCCACATCTCCTGAGCTCAGACCAAGAGTGTAGCCTTTTCAACATGTTCTAAAGATTATTTTGACATGATCACTGTTATGACTATGATGAAGAAAATATTTCCAAGAATGAGAAATCAGGTCATTCAGCCTATGAGGTGTATCATCATGGACTTAGCCCACCATCAGCCCAAAGTGTAAGATGTCTGCTCAGGCTTCCATAACAACCATAGGTGAGGTTGTGTAAACAAGAAAGATTTCTGTTCTAGAGGTTGAAAGTTCAAGATCAGAGTGTCAGCATGGTGGATGATATGGTTTGGTCCTCTATCTCCACCCAAATCTCATCTTGAATTGTATTCCCATAATTCCTAGGTGTTGTGGGAGGGGTGCAGGGGGAGCTAATTGAATCATGGGGGTAGTGAATAAGTCTCATGATATCCGATGGTTTTATCAGGGGTTTCTGCTTTTGCATCGTCCTCATCCTCTCTTTGTCTACCACCATCCACATAAGATGTGACTTGCTCCTCCTTGCTTTCCACCATGATTGTGAGGCTTCCCCAGCCATGTGGAACAGTGAGTTCTCCATTAAACCTCTTTCCTTTGTAAATTGCCCAGTCTCAGGTATGTCTTTATTGGCAGCGTAAAAATGGACTAATAACAGTGGGTTTCTGCTGAGGGCTCTCTTCCTGGCTGGTAGATGACTGCCTTCTCTCTGTGTCTTCACATGGTGGGGAATAAGGAGAGAGAAAGATTTTTCTCTTCCTCTCCATGTAAGGCCACTAATTCTATCAGATTAGGGCTTCAGCTATAATTACCTTTTATACCTTATTTATTTAAATTTAATATTATTTACTATAACTTCAATTTAATCTTATCTCTTAAATTTAACCTTATTTATCTTCTAGATTACTAAATGTAACCTTAGTTACCTCCTAAGATCCCTATCTCCAAATATAATCATAGTCAGGGCTAGGGCTTCAACTTACGAATTTGGCAGGAGAGGGACAAAATTCACTCTATAATACTTGCATTCCCACTAGCCCTGCACTCTACAAGGAAAACCTGGCTGTTACTCAGCTCTCACAGTTTATTTCTGTATCACTCATTTTTATTGACTCACACTTTGTGCAAAGCTCTGCACCAGACAGTACGTAGGCATGCCCTCTGGGAGTTACCACCTATCCTGGGGGAGAGACATGAAGAAACTTTCCACATGAGACAATCCTAAGAGATGAATCTGGACCACATCCTGTCTCCGCCAGTTACTGTTTGCATGGGATTTGTGCAGTTTGCTTATTTCTACCCTTCAGGGCTAATTAGAAGCAATCCCTATTTTGTCTCCAAGAGTTACAATGATCGAATGATACATGTGTGAGATGTGCACATGAAATACAATAACAGACAATGCATAGCTGTCATATGGTAGAAAACGGTAACTTGATTCAGGTCACTAGAGCAGAGGATATGTGCCTAGATAGCAAGGGAACTGAGGTAGGACCCATGGAATGGGGTTAAATGGTGCGGAGCCTTGAGGCCATGTTATGATACCTAATCTTTATTCTCAAGGCAGGTTAACTGTGAAGTTCAGTGCAAATCTGATTTACAGCTTTCAGAAAACCTTCACATTCATTTTCATTTGATGTATCAACAGCCTTTTGAATTGCACAGGGCAGGTACTGTTTTTTCAGTTTTAGAGATTTTAAACAATGAAATCAAAGAGGTTAACTAATTCACTAAGATCTTACAGCTAGTAACTGGCAGAGCTGGGATTTCCAACTCCTGTTCCAGTGCTTTGTCAGCAGCCCTGCCAGCCGCTGTACGAATGCACAACCTGTTCCAGGATGGGATCTAGAATGAAAGCCCATTTCCATGCTCACTGTTCCACACATATTAGTGGAGCCAGAGGCAGAGGCTCCTCCATGTCAGCAAGATTCCCCTGATTGATCTGAACTGTGTTGAGTTTAGAAACAGCTTACAGCTCTAATCTGATGTGATGATAAAATCTGAATTTCCTTTCGTTTGTCAAAGTTTTATTTCATCTGCATCATCCTCATCATGAGATACAGCCTAGGGGCCCAAATCATCGCTTGTTCAATAATGCATATTAACGGGAAATTTTCTCAAATGAAAATGAGCAACATCTATGACATAATGAATGCCCAAGTTTTTCCCAGATCTTAAAGCTGCATATATAACTATAAACATGTGTTATTCACTTACATTTTTATTTAGTTTGTGCAGATTCAGTTAGTACAGTCTCACCTTGGTCATTTTATCTACAGATCTGTGAATTTGCTTTTTTATTTGAATATGTTGCACATATATATTTCTAAATTGCTACCTTTCTTGAAGAACCCTAAGCACCATGTGCTATACAAATCGCAGCTAAATACATCTATATAGAGAGGGATGAGTAATAGATCTCCATGAACAATGGCTTATGTGATGCTAGAGTTTATAGGGCTTGTCCACAAGAAAAAAATAGATAGCAGTACGTAACTAGGCTAAGAGTCTTGCAGTGTAAATACCAAAGTTCCTCAAAAGCATAGACAACCAAATTTCAAAATATAGCCTGGGATAATCTAGTATATATTTCCTGTGAAAATATAACTCTTCATTAAGAGAGCAAAGCATTAATCTAGAAAGATTCCTAATACCTGATGGTTTATATAACATTTTAGTGATACCCTTAAGAACAATATTTTTAAAATTATATTAAAATTGTAAATACTTAGTACACTCAGGTACTTAGTATGCCAACCTTAATTTCATTTCTCTTTTCCTTCTCTGCTTTCCATAAAAGCTTAACATTGTCTTCTCATTTATGGTAGTTTGGGTGTCAAAAGTCCCTAGGCTACCATAAAACTCCCTGGTGCTTAGAATTAGAGACCCTGTAATTAGGCTTAATATCACCTGTAAAAAAAATAATAAATAAAATTTCTTATCTACGATGGCTCTGTTAATACCAGAGAATCACTAAGGTCACCTTTTAGCTATTTCTTTACTCTCCTCTTTCTTTGCAAGGAGAAGGAACTTTTATTTTCTCCAGAATGGGATTGGCAGAAGCTAGGAGAAATATCCGTGATCACTTTGGGCACCTTCCTATGCATCCATGACTATTGTTCTCCAACCAAGCATCGTTTACCTCACCTCCTCCATGCTTATTCCCAACACTTTAAGGCACATGTGGCCAAACAGTCCATCAAATTTCCGCCCAGACTTTAATTGCATTGTGTGTCGAAGAAATGCAACTGACACGAAATACCTTTAAAGCATAATGTCTTCCTATTTATTATTAAACTGCTTTTATGGGCAGGGGTGGGGAGCAAAATGGAACCTGTTTGTTGGGTAGACTACTGCCTCGAGGATATGTTCATCATTTTATAGACCTAGGAATGTATTACTTCCAACTGGCTTCATGGTTAAAACTGTGAATGTGAAGTCAGGCTGACCTGCATTCAAATCCTCAAAGATCTGTCACCTGCCCCAGTGTGACTTAATGCTTTGACCTGTAAAATGAGACTAATAACTGTCTGTACCTCAGAGGGTTGCTGTCAGGATTAACCGAGACCATGTATATGAAGGGCTTATTGCATCGTACCTGGCAACTCATTACTGAGTAACATTACTCAGTAACATTACTCAGTAATGTTAGATAGTATTAACATCGTTGTGGTTGAAAGACAGTGCTTAATAAGTGGACCGAAAATGCCTTCGATTATGATTTCTTAGAATCTGTGCTAAGTGTAACAGAAAGAATTATGAGAGCAATTTAAGATTATTCAAGATTCTCCTCTAAACTTTGGCTTTAAAAATCCTAGAGGAAAACTCTGACCATTATGTAGGAAAGTTCTATATTCCATCTCAAGAAAGATTCAAACAAATAAAACTCCTGTTGTGGGCCATTGTGTATCTGTTCACTATCATATTCGTCTGCTTGAAGAAACCAGTAGTTAGAAAACAGTTTTCCATTTATGCCATTCTTTCCTTAGGGTCTCAAGTTTTCTAGCATTTATATACAGAGTTAGTTTGTAAAATACAATAAAGGTTTAAATATTTATTATAACAAATTATTTTCATCCTGGTTAATAGGCAATGGTCCCCTCAGTTGGGTTTGAGTGTGGGATTCTTAACACTCAGATGTGCTTACATGTGTGAGGGAGGCGAGTCTCTGACGGTGTTCAGGTCTAGATATGACCCCATTGCCTTTGTGTACACAGAGCTAGGCAGAGCGCCATGTTTCCTCTTCAAATAAGCACTTGCAACTTATCATAGAAAGCAGATAGCCTTGCCTGCCAACACTGCCATGGCAGTCTTAGGTTTCATTTTTATTTTGGTTCCCTGCATCTTCTCTACATTAGAAAGAATGACTTGCTCCCATAGATGGGGTCATTCTCAGTTTTGAGTGTTTTGAGTGTGCTCCGTTTTCTGTGGTGAGAACCCTGAGTCTTTAACATGCTATATCTGTATTATGTGAATATTTTATTACAGTCTCTTTTTTTTTTCTTACAGAGTTGTCTGTCTTTGAATAGTTTCTCCTTTAGTACTTAGTTTAAAAGTCATTTGCATTGAATTGCTTGGGATCATACATGAACTAGTTTAGCAGTTTTTGCAATCTGATCTCTGCTAAAGAATTGGGGGTTTTTTGGTTGGTTTTTGGTTTTGTTTTTTTTGGGTTTTTTTTTTTTTTTTTTTTGAGATGGAGTCTTACACTGTCACCCAGGCTGGAGTGCAGTGGCGTGATCTCGGCTCACTGCAAGCTCCGCCTCCTGGGTTCATACCATTCTCCTGCCTCAGCCTCCCAAGTAGCTGGGACTACAGGCGCCCACCACCATGCCCAGCTAATTTTTTGTACTTTTAGTAGAGACGGGGTTTCCCCATGTTAACCAAGATGGTCTCAATCTCCTGACCTTGTGATCCACCTGCCTCGGCCTCCCAAAGTGCTGGGATTACAGGCGTGAGCCACCACACCCGGCCAAGATTTGGTTTTAGTTAAGGTAGCCAGACATATTTTCTGAATCAAGCATTTTAAAGAGAATTCCACTAAGTTTTAAAACAGAACTGTACACCATCTCTTTATAACACAACAGAGTGTTTGCTATGCAATAACAAATGAGTACAGTATAATACTTGTGAAGTGGTACAACTGAATTCTGTCCAAGAAAACTCCTCCATATGGTTCCTCCAGCTCGTAAGTTTGGCTGCAACCCTGAAGCATTCTCCTGGTTACTATGGCTGCTTATACATTTAAGTCCCATGGAGATAAGAAAAAAAATGCAGTAAAGTGAAAATTAGCTATATAGCATGTTTTAATAGAGAGCACATGTGATTCATCCTGAATGTGTTAAGATTATATAGAAAATTTGTAAATTTTACTTGTGGTTTTGTGGGAGGATGTAAGGCATATAGATTGCATGTTGACAAATGTAAAATGCTTGCAGTGAATCATAAAAGGCCTAAATGGTGCTTTTATTGTATTTCAGGGTTTTAAGGAAACATATCTGTGAAATCATAATGAAAGTCAAAAGGAAAAGATTGTAGCTTAATGCGTACTTTTTAACTTTACACATAGCTGGGGATAGGATGTGATGCATAAAGTAAGATCAATCTTTACTGAATTTACCAATTCTTCATCTGAAGACTCCTTAAATTAAGCCTGTTTGATTTCTCAACTGGATGCTGAAAGAGAATTAATGTTATTTCCCAAGCCAAATCAAGGTTTGATGCTCCGAAGCTTCCTTCATTCCTTTCCCCTTTCAGCATTTTCTTTCAGTTTGGACCCTTTGCAGTGCCATTGAAAATGGAGCACGCTAAAGTTTTCTCTCTTTAAACACACAAGATCTCTTCTTGCTTAAATGGTAATGAATAAATTACTTTCTGCCGCCTGACAGAAAGATGAATTGTTTAACACTTATTATGCAGGCATCTACTTAAAGCCCATATTACGGTTCAATTCATATTTGATTCATAGAACTTGAAGTATTCATCATCCCACCCCCATCTCCCCTTCAAAAAGGTCCTGGGACATCTTCCTGTTGTAACAAACAAGACATGACTCACGCCTCCTCATTCCTGTCTCCTACCGGGGTCTCAGCAGTTAGGCAGCCAGAGACACGTGTGTGAGAAAAAAGACTTAAGTTGGATGGATCAAATGCTTCTCAATTCCCTGGCCCACTGCTGTTCACACAACATAAATACAGTAATCATCTTCATCTGCTAAATTAGGGAGTGGAAATGGGCTACTAGCCATCTAATGCAGAAATTTGCAGCATCAACAGTGAGCCTTATGTTGGGGAGAGGGAGTGGTGAGCAGGCAAATACTCTTCCTTGCAAACAGCCCTGCCTTTTGAATGCATGGAATGATTGTGTCGTCCTCTCTGGGTACTGTGTAGAGGGCAGCTGGGGCTGGAGAACAGAGGAGAATTTTCTGTTTTAATTGGACAAGAGAGAAATCTTTTACAGAACAGAACTGTGGTGGTCTAGAAAAGGCCGCTGTCTGCCTTCCAGTGTCTTGCTCAGCAGAGCCTCTTTGCATCAGTCAGCCTGGCTTCAGAGCCGGGGCAGTGCCTGGCATTAGGGGATGATGGGCATGATTACCTAACACTGACATCTTCCTCTTTTGGAAACTGCAGCCAGGTTCCTAGAAGCAAGTCTAATAACTAGTGGGCAGATTTCAGGTGGTTTGGAGGAACCCCAGCTTTAGGGATGTTTGGCAGCTGGGGAAGGAACAAGAGGGTCTCTCTTTTCACTGCAAGCCTCTGGAGCTCCAGGCATCATCTCTGCAGAGGTATAGGCCTGCATCTAGCTAGAGTGGAGAAAGTATACTGTCTCAGTCTGCTCAGGCTGCCGTGACAAAATACCATAGGTTGGTAGCTTAACAACAGGCATTTATTTCTCACAGTTCTAGAGGCTGGGAACTCCAAGATCAAGGTGCTGGCAGATTTGGTTCCTGGTGAGGCCTCTCTTCCTGGCTTGCAGGTGGCCACCTTCTCACGGTATCCTTATGTAGGGAGGGGAGAGTGCCAGTTCTGATCACTTCCTCTTGTTACAGGATGCAAATCCCATCATGGAGACTGTTTTAGTCTATTCTCATGCTGCTAATAAAAACATACCCGAGACTGGGTAAAGGAAAGAGGTTTAATGGACTCATAGTTCCACATGGCTGGGGAAGCCTCACAATCATGGCAGAAGATGATGGAAGAGCAAAGGGATGTCTTACATGGCAGCAGGCAAGAGAGCTTGTGCAGGGGAACTCCCATTTATAAAACCATCAGATCTCTTGAGACTTATTCACTACCATGAAAACAGTATGGGGGAAACTGCCCTCATGATTCAGTTATCTCCACCTGGCCCCACCCTTGACATATGGGGATTATTACAATTCAAGATGAGATTTGGGTGGGGACACAACCAAGTCCTATCAAAGGCCCTACCCTCATGACCACATCTCAATCTAATCACCTACCAAGGGTCCCACCTCCAAATACTATCACATAGGGAGTAGGGCTTCAACCTTTGAATTTGAGGGACACAGTCCTTCAGTCCATAGCACGCACGCACCCACCATCAGTAGTTCTTAGAGCCCTGTGTGGCTTCTCACTTCTTTGCCTTTGTATGAGTTGTTTCCTCAGTTGAAAATGCCTTAATCTATCTTGGTCTCTTGGTAAACCTATGTTTTAAGATTCAGCTTCAGGAATCTTCAAAGCCCTTTCCAACCTTGGCTCCCCAGGTGAAGCATAAAGGCCTCAGTTGATGTCTGCCTCCGGCACCCACCACCCCCTTGGTGATGGCACAGGTGCCTCCGCTCCATCAGGCAAGTGATGTCAACTTCCTCTTAGTATCTCCAGAGCCTGGCCCTCCAGCAGCAGGCAGAGGTTAGCTGGATGAGTAAGTGAGGGCAGTAAGCATGGGATTAACAGCAGGAAAAAGTGGGTTCCCATTTGCAGTCATACACCTGGTGTATAGAAGGCCATATCTCCTAGGCTTGTATAAGAACATTGTATGATGTTGACACAATGATGAAAATGCCTAATGACGTATTTCTCAGAACTCATCCCCTTCATTAAGGGACGCATGTCTACGCTACTTACTACTTGGTTCTCTGTCATATTCTAGTTATTGGTTTTCTGATTTGTGAAATTTAGGTAGTTATAATTGTTACTTTGCAGGGCTATTGAAAGAATCCAGTGAAACTGGGGGAGAAGAACTTTGCAAATGGCAACATTTGCTTCAAATCTATCAGAAAAGCTTTTAGGAAAATACACACATATACATACATACTATGCTTGTGTGCACTCCTCCTTCCTTCTACTTATGGGTCTTGAAGTCAAACAGAATTAATTTGGAAGTTGAACTGCAGTCTCTTCCTTAGCTATGTAATCTTTACTCATTAATTTTCTCATTTGTAAAATCAATAAAATAAATACAGGATTGTTGGTGAGTATGAAATAACAACATAGTGAAATTGCCTAGTACAGCACCTAGCACATAGTGGATAGCTACAGATTCTCTTCCTTGAATCCCACACACATTCCACGGCCACCAGTGTGGACACAGTGCCCCTCTGACTGCCTCCCCACACTGACCTGACACACTTAGGTCCATACCACTCATGTGGGCAAATGGGAACCACATGCATAGTTTGAGATTATCAATGACCTTTTCCCTAGCTGTCAGTCTTATCTCCCCACCTAGTGTGTAGGCTTCCAGAGCTGAGGCAAACCCCCTTCTCACCCAGCACCAGTCTCTGCCCACAGTGAACACCCTACTGTAAATATCTGTTAGAGGAACACTCATTTGTAGTGCCTTGGAGTGGGGTTTGGGACTAATCACAGAAGAAATGAGTTCTACTTTTTTGTGTTTGTTTTTGTTTTCTGTTTAACTTTTATTTTAAGTTCAGGGGTGCGTGCGCAGGATGTGCAGGTTCATTACGTAGGTAAACATGTGCCATGGTGGTTTGCTGCACGGATCATCCCATCACCCAGGTATTAAGCCCAGCATGCATTAGCTTTTCTTCCTGATGCCCTCCCTTCCCCCACCCCCTGCTCCAGCAGGCCTCAGTGAGTCTTAAGTTTTAGGCAACAGTGGTGGCTTCCCTGCAGTTCCTCCTCAGCTTGTTCCATTGGAACAGCTCCTTCAAAGCAAGCTCCACCTGCTCCTCTTCAAACCTGAACAGGGAGGTGTAGGAGGAGCCCTCCCCAGCTGTGTCCTCTCATTTCCCATAGAGGGTTTCTCACTCATATACAGACATGAAACCTCACTTTGTAACAGAAATACTCTGTGTGAGAGCTCAAGGAATCCTGGGTGGTCAGTTTTGCTTTTATAAAAGATCTAAATCACATTAACTTGGTAAAAACTTAAGGGTACCTTTCCTTGTGCCCCAGAAATAGGCGCAACACTGGTCTCCCCCATGCATCTCCACCCAAGCAATCTCCCAGGACTTGGTTTGGGGTTTCTACCACCAGTGAGAGCAGGGCTGGGGTTCGAGCAAAGGAAGGGCATCTTTCTTTCCTGTCACACACTCACCCACCTCAACCCTCCAACCCTGCAGTGACCATGGTTTATAAACACATAGTCTGACAATGATTTTTTTCCTTGACTGGTGAATTGATATCTTTCTACGAAGAGTCTTGCTAGGGTATAAACATCAAATGCCATATGTTACACATTACAAAGGAAATAAATGCATGAGCAGAAATACAGTTTCAGCTTCATGTGTCTGTCTATGCATCAGGTAACTTAGTATTTAAACATTTTCATTCAAGACAATTGTGGAATATTTAAGCCACCAACCATTGTAAACATGCTTTACAAGTAGACATTTGAAGAAATTTCTATATTATAAAATTTCTAAAATTTTTATTTTAAATATTGTTCTGTTGTAAAGGTAGTATAAGCCCATTTTAGAAATGTTTAAATATAGACTGAGAAATTCCTTTTCTCTTCACAACCTTAAAAAAGCAAGAGCATTTGGTTTTATTTTCTTCTAAACTCTAGATGAATTTTATATCATTATGGTTAAGAACACAGTGTCTAGACACAGGCTGTCTTGGGTTCAAATTCAGACTGTATTACTTACTAGCTGTGCAGTTTAGGGAAAGTCACTTATTCTCTCTGTGCTTCTGCCCCATCATCTATAAAATGAAGATGTGAATAGTACCTACCACACAGGATTGTTGTGAGAATTAAGAGTTCATGTAAAGTGTTAAAGTGAGCCACCATATATGTGTTTGCTATCATTTTATTTTACATAATCATTATCATCCTATCCATGTGTTTCATGTCATTTTCATTTAATGTTTTATCATAATTCTTTTCCACATTTGACATGGTTTCTTCTAGCGATGATTTTTCACGGTTGCAAAACATTATATCAGATTATAATTTAACCGTTTCTCTATTATTGGACATTTATGTTATTTCTAGGCATTTCCATTTTAAATAACACTGCTATAAATACCATCATGAAGATCATTTTTTCATAGTTTACATTATTTCCTTAGGCTAGTTTCCCAGAAGTGGAGTGCCAGGGTCAAAGTTGATAATATTGCCCATGATGCACCTTGCCAATGGCTTTCCAAGAACTTTGGATCGATTTATATTTCCACCACAAAGTAGATGGGCGCTTCAACTGAGTTCTGTTGCTTTCTAATTAGCAAATTTAATGGTTTAAAAATGGTTCATTCACAATAAACATTGTTAGGAACCTCCTAGGTGCCAGGGACTGCTGCGTCTCACACTGGAGTTGCCAAAATGGAGGTCACTGGTTCTGCCACGTTCTAGAGGAAGAAACTGGAAACCAAATGAACAATTCTAATCAGTGTGATTAGAGCAGTGAGGTGCAGGGGACCCCTCACCTACTCTGAGAAGTCAAAGAGGCTTCCTGGAAGGGGCAGGCTTGAGTTTAGTATTGAATGAAGAATTGTAGTTAACCAGGTAGAAAAGGGATGGAGAGTTGTTCCATACCAAGGCAAGAGTGTGTGCAGAGGAGGGGTGAGGAGGCTGGCCCATCTGGGGAACTTCAAGGAATTGGTTATTGGTGTTTTGGAAGGAGGATTGAGAGATGCAGCTGTTACCAGGTCATACTGAGAAGCTGGGTTCTGTGTAAAGTTATGACTTTTCAAAGCTGCTTAATATGGTTTGGCTGTGTCCCCACCCAAATCTCAACTTGAATTGCATCTCCCAGAATTCCCAGGTGTTGCGGGAGGGACTTAGAGGGAGGTAAGTGAATCATGGGGATTGGTCTTTCCCCTACTAATCTCGTGATAGTGAATAAGTCTCAGGAGATCTGATGGATTTATCAGGGCTTTCCACTTTTGCTTCTTTCTCATTTTCTCTTGCCACTGTTGTATAAGAAGTGACTTTTGCCTCCCGTTATGATTCTGAGGCCTCCCCAGCCATGTGGAACTGAAAGTCCAATTAAACCTCTTTTTCTTCCCAGGCTCGGGTATGTCTTTATCGGCAGTGTGAAAACAGGCTAATACACTGCTTTTTATTTGTTGGTTGTTTATTGGTAAGTTTTAATAATAAAAGCAGCCTCAGAAGAACCCTGCAAGAGAATTTCTGATGACATACCTTCAGATTTACTAACTGGCTCACAGTATGAACTGTTAATTTAGTGGTATGGGTGTTCACTAAACCAAGCTAACCTATAAACTAGTAGCATTGGTGCTTCACTAAATGAGGTTAGCCTGTACTGTGGTTCACCTGGCAGCATAGTGAAGTGGGCAAAAATGGTCTTCGAAGTCTCCCACCCACCCCACCTCATCCCTTTTTTGTTTTTCTACTTCTTCCTATTCCCACCAGAGGCTTGGAGACCTGCTCTGCCCTTCCCAGTCCCTCTCTAAATAACCTCTCAACACCCTGGAGAAGGATGGTTGAGACAAACTCCTTCGCACAATGATGCTGGTGATTGGGTAAGAGGTCCAGCCCTCACCTCTCCAGGAGCAATTGAATTCTTGAAGGAGTCACCTGGACCCAGAGTCTCCAATAGTGCAATTCAGATCAAAAGGCCAGCAAGTAAAGAAGCTATTTAAGATCAAAGTGGGCAGCAGTGCCTTCTTGGCCCCTTCCAAGGTCCCACATGATGAGACATCTTTGTGCAAGCCCAGATCTGAATGTGACCTTTTGTCCCACTGTCCAGGGTCAGCTTTAGCCCTGCCTCCTTCATCTTGCCTTCTACATGGAGTATGAAATCAGTGTCCTGGGATTAACTGTGCCTGACCATTAGCTTTTCGTAAAAGCCGGTCAGACTGAGGACAATGGCCAGAGGCTGGGAGGATGAGGGCTTCAGTGGAGTGGCCACAATTCCATCATTTCAAGCTTGCCTATCTCTGTAGCCCTGATTTAGAAAGAAAAAACCAAAGGTATCTTTTCTACCTTTGCAATAGCAAAACCACAACAAAAAAGCGATAAACAATTCATCTAGGACAGTGTTGTTGTTTTTTTTCTCACCTCAGAAAAACATTGTAATTCCTTCTCAGCAGATTTCCTAGATCTTAAATATCAGCTCAAACATTTATGCATGAAAAATTAGAGGCCATGAATGATGCATGTATTCTGGAAAGTCTGCCTGTAAATCTCTCCCTCTCGTTTGGAAAGTCCCAGGTTGGCAGCCAAAGCCTCATTTCCAACCCCTATTTCAAAGCCACCTGAGATGAAATTTCCTATTTGTTTTCAACTCGCTCACCCTTTGCATATTCAGCCCTCCCTGGAGACAGATAAGTCTGCTATTATCTTGTCTGAGATATTGTTCTTTTACTTGACCAGATTATAGCACAATTGTCAGTTTGCTCTTTAATAATACTACTTCACAGGGGATTTGTAAAGATTAATGAAATAATGTTTGAAAACCACTTTGAATTTGTATGCGTTCTTTCTCCCGAGGCACAGGGTTATTATTTCTTAGTGTTTATACTGTATCGTCCATGTAAGAAGTTTTAAATACTCTGCTAACATTTAAAACAGTTTAAGTTAGATGGTGAAGCCATTGGCTATTATAGCTGCAAGGGGTCCTACCCTTAAACTGAGGCGAAGAGAAGTCTGTTGCCGAGAGTACGGGGCTGATTTACCTAGTGCCATGCAGCTGCTGAATGGCAGAGCTGGGTCTAGAATCTACGGCCCCAACTCCGTGTTCACACCTTCAACTCCATTATAGGTTAAATTGTGCCCATCCACCCCCCACAAAAAAGAAAAGTATACGTTGAAGTCCTAACCCCCAGTACCTTGGAATGTGCTCTTATTTGGAAATAGGGTTGTTGCCAATGAAATTAGTTAAGATGCGGTCATACTAGAGGAGGGTAGGTCCTTATAAGAGGTGGAAATTTGGGCAGAGGCACACACAGAAAGAACACCATGTGAATGTGAAGGAAGCCATCTGTAAACCAGGGAGAGAGGCCTGGAAGGGATCCTTCTGGCACAGCCCTCAGAAGGAACTAACACCTTGATTTTGGACTTCCAGCATCCAGAACTGCCAGGCAACACAGTGGTGTTGTTTAAGCCACACAGTGAATGGGATTTCCTTACAATAGCCCTAACAAAATACAAAGTTTTTCCTACTTTTAATACTAATTATTGCCACTTAGCAGATTAAGAGATTGAGGCATTAAGAAAGGGGTCATTGGTCCATAGGCTGGAACATCTACTGGAGAGCCAAGTAATGAACCCAGAAACCTGAGCTGCTTTTCTTCACTCTCCCCAGGCATCCCTTGGGGCTGCTAGAGTTGGGCAGCCCTAGCTCGATGCCCCTCACTGTGGGTATGGGCACCTGATGTAGCCCATAATGACATTCCAGTGCCCCAGGGGCTGCCTCCTCGCATCCCTCCATCCTTCCCATTGTCAGAAGGCAACAGCAGGGCTGAGTGCCGGCAGCAGACCAGGGACCCTTGTCATGTATTGTTTGACAACCCAGGAGGGGTTTTAAATGCAAATGGGTGGAGATAGGTTCTGAGAGTCTCTTTGTCAAGGAGACATTGGATACACAGAATCCATTTTCCTGGGACACAGCATATGATCCATTGGGGCTAGGTTCTCAGTCCTGTCCACAAAGCCCGTGTAAGTCAGGGTGTTCCGGAAGCTGAGGGCTGGCAGTGCTGCTTGCTACTTGGGAAGTCATCAGTGACACTGAAGAGGCTCTTTCTTTTTTCTTTTTTTTAATTTATTTTTTTTTTTGATACTCTATGGTAAAGTTTATGTACTTAGGAATTAATACCAACTCATTATTAGCAAAAAATCTTTACATCAAGAGTAGTTTTTCCTTTAATAAAGAAAGGTGGAATGTGTATACTGAACAAGGGATAATCAAAATTTGCCAAATGAGGCTAGTAAGACTATCCCAACAATTCACAATCACTGGTCTATTATTCACTGGTCCATTAATCACAGGACAATACATACAAATGAAACTTACCTGGCTGGGCGCGGTGGCTGAGACCTGTAATCCCAGCACTTTGGGAGGCCGAGGCGGGCAAATCATGAGGTCAGGAGTTCAAGACCAGCCTAGCCAACATGGCGAAACCCCGTCTCTACCAAAAACACAAAGAATCAGCTGGACATAGTGGCAGGTGCCTGTAGTCCCAGTCACTTGGGAGGCTGAGGCAGGAGAACCACCCAAACCCAGGAGGCAGAGGCTGCAGCAAGCCGAGACCGCATCACCATATTCCAGCCTGGGCAACAGAGCGAGACTCCATCCCAAAAAAAATAATAATGAAATAAAAAAATTAAACTTACCTACATAGTAGAAAAACATCAAAATTCAACCATGAATCCAGCACATTATCAAATGAATAGACAAAAATTCTACCAACAAACTTAAGAAAATATCATTATCTATGAAATTCAAGTACTACTGCTTAAAGAGCATTTACAGAACTCTGAAGAGGCTCTTTGAATGGTGTTGTCAGGGAGAGCAGAGAGAAGGAAGGCAACACCCTCGGCTCTGGCACCCTCAGGAAAGGGGAGAAGGGAGAGGAGAGCTTGATCTGAGGGCTTACACACTCAAGGAACAGGTATTGGAGGTTTATTTTCCACACTGGAGAAACCTGAGTACATTTGAAAATCAGGAAAGGAGCCAGCCCCATGAAAGCATCAGTGATATCTGAGGAGTCCTGGAGAGGTTAAGGCACATCCCAAGGCCATACCGGAAGTAAGAAATAGAGCAGAGGCTCTTGCTTGCCAGCCCAGGGCTCTCCACTGTGCAGGGCTCTGCACAGATCATCTCAATTTCCGCCCATTGTTTCTAATGTCACAGATCACCCTTGTGATCAGTTATTTGGTACTATTGCAAGTCAGCTAGTTAAACTTAAATATTTAACCTCATCTAAAGCAATAACATCTACAAAATTATGGGTTTCTTATGTTCGTTATATAATCATTTCCTTAATACTTATTTAATTAAATGCACCCTGTTTTTCAAGCGTTATTTATTTATTTATTTTTTGAGACAGAGTCTCGCTTTGTCACCCAGGCTGCAGTGCAGTGGCGCAATCTCAGCTCACTGCAACTTCCGCCTCCTGGGTTCAAGGGATTCTTTTGCCTCAGCCTCCCAAGTATCTGGGATTACAGGCACGTGCCACCATGCCCAGCTATTTTTTGTATTTTTAGTAGAGATGGGGTTTCACCATAGTGGCCAGACTGGTCTTGAACTCCTAACCTGATGATCTACCCTCCTAGGCCTCCCAAAGTGCTGGGATTTCAGGCATGAGCCACCACGCCCAGCCAAGTGTTTTATTTTTTAATGATTTTGCATATCACGGATAGTAGTCACCTAGTCTGTAGTGTGGGCAGCTTTGCACCAGGGGTTAGGGAAGAAAGAATCCGAATCAGGGACAGTGACTTAGAATCCTGAAAATGGGGGTGTGGACATGTTGGGAGCACAGGGAAGGGACCCTCTCCCCACCAATATAAGGGCAAGTAGGTTCAGGGACAGAGTGACATTGAAATGGAGGTGAAAGAAGATGGCAGCACTCCTGCTCACTCACCTAAATTTGTCAACAAAAAATGACAAACTGATGACAACTTGAAGGTAACACAGAATTTTAGATCTTAAATTAAAATTGTATTATAGTCATCTGAGACTCAACCGTTTTTGTCACAAAGCAGAGGTCAGTTGTTTCAAGGAAAAAAGTTGGACTTTGAACCTCAACTCTGGTACTTAAATCACAACTATAATTGCTTCTGGATTGGATTTTGAGGTTGACCTTTGATCAGAAACATTGGTTTCCTAAGATGAGGCCTCTCCCTGATAAAAGGCTGGTTTGATTGCTTGGAACAGGGGTGAATGTTGGTCAGCACCTAACAGCAGCTTCTAAAGGCCTGGCTTGACCCCTCCTTGGCAGCTCAACACATTGACCCTAAGGAAAGCTATGGAGGCATGTGCCAGGCAGACCCTGTGCTAGGCAGAACCCAAAGCACCTGCCTGTAGTCATCACGCAAGGGCAGGTCTCCCAGCCCAACGGTGGTGCTAGAAGAGTTGTCACAGGACTGTGGATGTGCTGCCTTCCAAACCAGGAACTAGGTGGAAAAATTTCACCATCTGTTGATCACTGGGGGAGAGGAAAGATGATGGCATTAGTCACGTGCATGTGCTGTTAAAGAGAAGTTATTCTAACACTTGTTAGAATAGTGAGGAAGACATCATCCAAGACTGTTGCAATGGGGCCACTGCAGTAGGGGAGATAGTAGGGGAGATAGACAGTGCTCCTGATACAGCAAGGACAAGTGGGGTTTCATAACCATGAAGCAGATGAGTGGGTCAAGGGAGGGGGGGGTTTCTTGCTAAACTGGCTTAGCAGGATTCTTACTAAAACCGAGCTAACAGAACAGGGGCCAAAGTCAGGAAGAAGGCTCAGAGGAGCCTGAGACAGTCTTTGTCCACACTAGGTGCTCACTAGGTGCTAGTCACTGGACTGTGCACTCTGAAATGCAGTCATCACACCATCCCCTGAAGTAGGAAGGCTTATTTCAATGTGATAGAAGAGTAAACTAAGGTTTGCCCCTTGTCGAGGGCCTATAGACGGTCAGATGGGAGATGTAGATTTGATTTCAGGGTGATCCTCATGCACAAACCTTTCCCACCACTGAATGATTCCTGATGCCTTGTGAGGAGCTCTCCTTCCTTCAGAGATGTTTGTAAAAGAGCAGAGGCTTCCATGTCCAGAATGTTCAACACAGACAAGAAGTGGGGGGCTGTGTGGTATAATTTCCTCATAGCTTTGACATCTAAAAGACCATCAGGATGGCTAAACAGTAGAAAGGAGAGCTTTATTGATTATATCAGTTTGCAAACCAAGAACAGACAATTTCCAGCGTGGACCTAAGGTGCTTTCTTTTCAAAGAGAGGAAGGATGGGCTGTGTTATATGCCTCAGAAGGTCTGTGTCACACAGTAGATATCTACCAGGTTGAATATCACTGTACATATTCACCAGGTGTGGAGGAAGGCCATACAGATTTATGAGGTGGGTCAAGCACATGCACGATGGGCCAACATATAGGTAACAAACATCCCATATTCACTTTGGAGCAGGGCTTTAGCATTAAAATGAGGTGGAATTTGGCTCTTTAGGGCAAAAGGTGAATGACAGGGCACAAAGACAGTTTGTCTGCAGTTGCTATGAGCTGCCGGAACTGGCTTAAAGGCTATAGTTGCTTATCAGGAAAGAATGTTTACAAGGCCAGTCCTCTGTCTATTCAGAGTTGTAGTGGTCTGGGTTGTAAGTCAGAGTTAGGAGGAGTCTGATATTTTGCCTGATGGCTCCTACTGTTAGGAAGTTTAGCAAGGGTGTGGTTTTTCTCATAACTGTAGGAATTTCAGAGGTTGCCATGCCCACTGAGTCCGGAGCCCTCGCCAATATATAATCTTTTCCCCTTAACCTTTGTGTCTGTCTTAGTTCAAGGGGCATCTGTTTTGGTCTCTCAGATTACAAATTCTTCAGACCCCTTGATTCTCAATTTGTAAATCTTCCTTCCTCTTGCCACTGTGAGCTCTATGCAAGTTCAAAACCTGAGCCTACATTTAATTCCTAGATAGGGAATTTGAGGACTTGTTTTAGCAAACATGGCTGGTGATTCTGCCCTTTTCCTCCCCTCTCTTTATTCACTGCTGATAATCCCTCCCCATCTTTCCAGGCTGCCCTTCCCTTAATCCTGCCAGTAGAAACCCTGACCGTCTTCAAATCCCAGCTCACAGGCCACCTCTTTCCCGAAAGCTCCTGGGGGTTCCAAGCAGGAGCTCCCTCTCCTGTGTCCTTTCTAATGCCCTGAGAGCTGTGGCCGTACTCTGTCTCATGACATAATATGCCTGGGCTGTGACTCCGTGAAGTCCACTGTAGAGGCGTCAGCCTCACCAGAGCAGGCGCTGGGTCTCCTCATCCCTGACTCAATGAATGACTTTGAGTAGAAATCATTTAGTTGGGAGGGGCCCAGGCCCTGGCCTCTGCATAGGAGATGTAGCCAAACACTAAATGAGATTCAGAGCTACTGAAAGGCCTGAGGGTTCAAAGGTGTCTACCTCATCCTGCTCAATATTAAAGATACTTGACTTCCTGGGTGAAATGCAAAAGGTATTCCTTGCAGCTCAAGCACTATTTGAAGGCTCCTATTAAAATAAACTGCCTTGGAGTGCACATTAAACCTGCAGGGAATCCTTCATTAGACCTACTGATATCAGCAAAAGTACCGAGTACCTACTGTGTGCCATAGTGATGTGAGATTAGAAGAAAAGTGCAAAGATGAACAAGACCCAATCCCTGCTATGAAGGAGCCTCCCAGTTGAGGATTGTGGGGTCAGTAGTGGGAACAGGGCAAATAGTATTGATAACAACAGTAACTATAAACTATGAGAAGAGCTCCGATAATAACGCTAAATGTGTTGAAGCACTCACTATGAGTCAGACACTATATCCAAGCACTTAACAGAATAAATGCATTAGTGCCGTAACCCAATGAGCTAGGTATTATTGCTATCTTCATTTTTTAACAAGGGAACCACAGCACAGACAGGTTAAAACCATTTGCCCAAAGTAAACAATTAGAGAAAGGTGGAGCTGGAATGTGACCCCAGACAGTCTGGTGCCAGAGCTTTGCACTAGAAGAACAGAAGAACGAGGGGTTAGCTTTACCTTAGGGCAAGAGTCAGGGGTAGGGGGCTGTCCAGTGAAAATTTCACGAAGGAGGTGGCATGATATCTGGAAGAGTAAATATCATGTAACCAAGTAGGAAGGAAGAGAAGAGGGAACAGCATCCTTAAAGTCACAAGCAAGAGCATAGACACTCCAGGTCTTGTTAAAGAAAAACACTGGCTGGATGCGGTGGCTCAAGCCTGTAAGCCCAGTACTTTGGGAGTTCAGGGCAGGCAGATTGCTTGAGTTCAGGAGTTCAAGACCAGCCTGGGCAAGATAGCAAGACTCTGTCTCTTAGAAAATGAAAAATAAAACTTAAAAAAGTTATCCATGATACTTGTTAAAGAACTGTAAGGCAGAGTTTATTCCAGATGATTGCAACAGGGGTTTCACCGTAGGGGATGGAGAATGTGCTCAACTGAGAATCCAACAAGAAAAAGTGGGAATTGATAGCCAAAAACCATGGGAGGGGGAAGTTGTCTGTGGATAGAAAATTACTCAGAAGAAACATCAGGGATAGGGAGGATTCTGGCCAAACTGACCCAACAGGAGCCATGCAGGCCAGGGTAAGCAGACATGGCCTGGGGAATGGTGAAGGATGGGAAATTCAAGCAGATACGAAGAGTGAGGGATTCTGGCTAAATCGAGGTGACAGGATTCTTGCTGAAAGTGGGCTCTTAGAGGCCCTGCCCAAGAATGGGGACTAGTGGGTCTCAGATGAGCTTGACTCATGTTTGGTCACAGAGAGAATTCTTGTTGGTCTTCAGATCATTTCGAGTGGGTGGAACATGCTGTCAATCTACAGAGAGGGGAATCTTGGAGAAAGGAGCTGGGATTGGCAAGCCTGGGAGGGCAGGGGTTGGAGAGCAGAGTGAAAGGAACTAACCACAGAGCCTTTCACAGGGCCTACCATGATTCTAGGCACTGGAAATAGGTGAAACTTTTAGTAGTGATGTGAAGATTATTCTACCTGTTGAGCAAACTGAACTTTCGAGAGGCAAAATGATGCAGAGCTGGCAAGTGGCAGAGCTGGGATTGGAAACCGGGTCCCACTGATGCCAGCGCTACTGGAACCAGCTGTGGGGAGTGATGCTAAGGGCTTGGGAGGCAGGCAGCCCTTGTCAGCAGACATCCAGGGACCCGAGAGAAGCAGGGCCCTGGTCTGGGGAAGGGTAGAGGGTGGTGAACTCTGCTCCAGCTCCTCCTTACTTCCTCTGAGTCCCGATGCCCCTGGTGAGTCTCCCTTCACACCAGGCTGCCTGGGCAGGATCAGTGCTGGTTGGAAGCAGGATGAAAGATGATGGGCTTGCGTAGGACACACAGGCTCCTGTTTCATTGCCAATTAGTCCCTGAGCTATAGAACCCCCCTTTTTCCTGACTTGCTGGAAGTAGATCTGTCTCTCCTTAGCCACAGGGAAAAGCAAGTCCAGCTGAATCTGCAAAGCTAAGTAACCTGGTTACCACAGGGCAGGAGTAAATCAGTCTTGACAATCACATCTGGCAGTATGTAAAGCCATTTTGTTTGGACAGTACAAATTCACTTTATGGTATAAAATGCTGTTTATTTATTGTGGAGGAACACTGAACTCATCAGTACTCTACCTAGTGTTTAAGATTTCCATTCCATGGAGAAAAAGATTTTACTTTCTTCATGGAAGAGATATAGATGTGTGAAGTGCTTGTGTACCTGTGTGACATATGCCCTGGCTAAAGATTGCATGTCAGCTGATGTCCGCAGCAAGGAAGAACAGTGCCCAAGCCTTTGAACTGTGTTTCCATTGACACTTGTGTTTCCAAAGCTGATTTTTTAAAGGAGGGGCTTATGCCTTAGAAGGAAGAGTCAACATCTGAACATGTTAGCTAATTTAATTTCCCGAAGAGAAATGCAAAAGGGATTGAGGTAGTTTATTATGTTAAATCTCATATAAACCTGGACAATTAAAAATGGAAGGAAAGCCAAGACTAATTAAAAGGAGAAGAGAATGAGAAATTGCAGGCATCTGGGATAAATTGATTATTGCAGTTGAGCACTAAATTTAGCTCTTGGCTTCTTTGTGGCTCAGGCGTTCAAAAAATAATTTGGGATAATGAAGATTTTTAGGTTTATTTACAGAAAACTACCTATGACCACAATCATGACAGAACCCTTATGACTAAACAATTAGTTTGGAGATTGAAATGTAAATAGGACTAGAATTCATGAATTTGTTCTCAACATTTTTCCTCTCTGACAAAACTCATGTTTGATATTGTACCTTTGCTTTTGTTCTCAGACCACCCGTGGTATGTGTATGCCTGGAGTGAGAGGAGGTCATCGTTCCTATATTTTTTGTTTGTTTTGATTCCTTTCTTCCCAAACTGGTCTGGAGTTGATCTGAAGGTGATATGTAGTCTGGAACTCTAAAATTCCGAAGGTACTAGAGCAAGACAGGAGGGAAGACAGCACCACTGCCTCCCTGCAGGATGGGCACAGCTGCCTCTTTCTGTCACCTCTTCACTGACATTAGCAGTCCAGCACTTAATAAGCATCCTGACACTCCCATTCTCCCATCCCCACTCCCAGCACCCGCTTCATGAGCTAAACTACTTGGAGATGTTGCCATCGCAGACTCCTCGACAGGAGGGCGATCCTTCAGGACTAGGGGTCAGGTGAAAAGAAAGAGAAGTTTCAGTAAGTTTTGGGGGAATTCGGGAGCATTGATTGGAAAGTGAATGACCTCAAGGGAGAACTCTCTTCTGGGTAGGACAGTTCCTTCTCAGGTGAGCGCTAGTTGACCTCATGATCACTTCGGAAACAGAGAAATTGTCCATGTTTGAAGTAGAATTTCTGCATTTGTCTTCAGCATGGAACCCTGAAATGTAGAAATAACTCCAGGGATAATTGAAATCAAGGAAGCAGAGTAAAATGCAACCTACCAGGGACTTTAATAATCACCCAGATAAACATTTTAAAAACAACGCACACAGCTAAAAGCACAGGAAGGGGAGTTGTGCAGATTATATTTAGAAAGGCTTAATTTTTTAAACTTTTTCATTTTCAAAATCAGAGATGCTATTAGCACACTACTGAGATGGCAACTGCAAAGGTATCTGTCTTATAAGCACAAAGGCATTGAACAGGCCATCAACATTGAAGGCAGTGGGAGAGGGAAGGGAGGAAGCATGGGTTTTGTTGCACACCCTGGTGTCAAGTCCCAAGTCTGCCACTTCCAGGCCCTGTGATGGGGAGCGAGTCACCCTGTCTGGATCCATTCCTATAAGGTGTTCCTGGCATTGATACTGCAGAGAAAGAACCTATTTGTCTGTCTCTTTGTTTATTTATTGTATTGGTCTGTTTTCATACTGCTATGAAGAACTACCTGAGACTGGGTAATTTACGAAGAAAAAGGGAATACTTGACTCAAAGCTCTGCAGGCTTCACAGGAAGCACGCCAGCCAGGCCTCAGGAAACTTACAATCATGGTGGATAGCAAAGGGGAAGCAAACACCTATGGCAGGAGAGACAGAGACAGAGCAAATGGAGAAGTGTCACACACCTTCAAACAACCAGCTCTCCTGAGAGCTCACCCACTATCACAAGAACAGCAAGGGGGAAGGAAGCCCATCCCCACAATCCAATCACCTCCCACCAGGCCACTCCCCCTAAATGTGGGGATTACAATTCAAGATGAGATTTGGGTGGGGACACAGAGCCAAGCCATATCATTTATTTATATAGCCTCCTCTCTCTTTCCTCAAGGTAAGAGTTCAGATGGTTGATATAACCATTTCATGTAACGGTTAACAGCAAACAAACAAGCACACAGAAAGCCAGGGAATTAAAACTCTACCTATCTCACAGGGTCGTAGTGAGAATTATGTGTACTGTTTATGAAAGTGTTTACCTTTTGAAGGGCACATAGTAGATAGTAAATGTTTGCTGAGTCTGAAAATATGCTCCTACCAGCCTAGGGAGCCGATGCGTTGTCGGTTCTGCCCACATACCTTAAGGAGAGCCAGAGGAAGTTCTTGTCTGTAGCCTCCTTTCCCTTTGTGCTGTCCCACACCATCCACCCAAATAATGCCTATCACTCTGGCCAAGATGCTGTTTGTGGCTGTTCCCCTGCATCCCAGCCATCCCTAGAGACTTCAGCATGGAACCCCAAGAATCACATTTGGTTCCCAGGGGTATCACATTTAGTCTGATGGGCAACATTCCCATGCCTGTCCCTCTCCCACACTCTTTTGGTGTTAGTGACCTAGGTCACACTAAAGAAACTTCTCTTCTACCTTTGGAGCCGAAGTCTGAGAAGTAGACAACAAAGGGGATCTGGAAGAAGCAGTTAATGATCCCAGACACCTCTCATAAATTTTTCAGTGGGGTCCTAGAGGAAGTACAGTGTCAGCAACTCCAGGCTGATTTCAGCATAAGTGAAATGTATTCAAGTGACAAAACTCACAAGCAGAACTAGAGTGTGATCTTATCCAGAGTCATTTTTTTAATTATTGTTGAGAAGCAGAATCTAGTTACAGAGAAATGATTTGATGGGGATGCCCAGACTCTAGCTGCAAAATGAGATACAGGGTAACATTTGTCCAGTGACCTTTTCCTTTCACAGGACAATTAATAGATCTTGTTTTTGTAGAGCTATGATCTTGTCAGTTTAAATCCAACTCCCTGACCAAACTGGAGAGAAACCTTTGTCTCCAACAGACCAAGTGCTCATATCTGCCGCTGCTTGGAATCGAGTTTGCTGGCCGGTGTGAGTGGAATTTCAGATTTATCAGGCCAGCCATGGAGCAGAAATAATAAACATGGGATTCGAATGAAAGGAAAGCAGAAAGTAGAACTCATTTAAGAGAATGAAACCCTTTAAATGAAAGTGCATCTTTCTCAATAATAGAAATTCTAATGTTCTTGAAGTCGTTATTATAATAGCTTTCTCTGGAGTGTGCTATACATTAAGGAGTCCAAGTCAGAGCAAAGGACAAGTAACCGGGAATCATTTGTCCGCTGAGCCAAAGCAAGTCATCAACCATCCATATGCCTTTGTTTCCCCATCCATACGCTGGTAATGGCACTGCCACTTTGTACTCCTGTTGCAGCATGTGAAAAAATAGCAAAGATTTACGAACCTGTGTTTGCTTTAATAGCCAACAAAGTTATGCTGGTACTTATATTCAACATGAGTGGACTAAATGCTCTTTTCTGTGTTCACAGACCTACTTGAAGACCTGATAATTGAGTGAACCATGAGATTTACTCAGAATAGGTGTCAAGGACAAAACCAGGGCCAATGTATGGAAGCTTTAGGGAGGCTGGTTTTATCTCAACCTAAGGAAAATTGTATGAGAGTAAATCTAGGCCAGGTGCAGTGGCTCATGCTCATAATCCCAGCACTTTGTGGGACTGCATTGGGAAGGTCACTTGAGGCCAGGAGTTCAAGACCAGCCTGGGCAACACAGTGAGATCTCACCCCTACAAAAGATTAAAACTAGCCAAGTGTGGTGGCATGTGCCAGTAGTCCCAGCTACTCAGGAGGCAGAGGTGGGAGAATTGCTTGAGCCCAGAAGTTCAAAGCTATAGTGAGCTGTTATTGCGCTACTGCGCTTCAACCTGGGTGACAGAGCAAGACCCTATATCTGAAAAAAAAAAAAAAAAAAGTATGTTCCGTTGATAAAAAGCCCCAAGCGAAGGTGACTCACATGTCACAGATGTTTCAGGGATCACTGCATTGGTGCAACATGGTGAGACAATATGCCATTTGGGATCCCATCCAAATCTAAGATTCTGGATTCTAAAATTTTATTAATTTTGGATGTGTAGATGAGTGAGAGAAGACCTCTAAACAAAAGCTCTTAATATTTCTCTTCTGTGGGCCACCAGGATTGGGTAGAGTTGTCACAGAGCCCCTGCCTCTCCCGACTTGCCATCATGTAGTGAAATCTTCTCAGCGTGGAAGGGCAGGCTTGCAACACTTTGGAATGGGCACCAGTGAGAGTGGACAAAAGAAAAAAAAAAAAAAAAAAAAGACCCAGAAAAAGAAAAGGAAAAAAAAACTGAAAATAGGCTGGGCATGGTGGCTCACACCTGTAATCCCAGCACTTTGGGAGCATTGTTTGAGGCCAGGAGTTCAAGACCAGACTGGCCAATATGGTGAAACTCTGTCTCGACTAAAAATACAAAACTTAGCCAGGCATAGTGGTGTGTGCCTGTAATCTCAGCTACTTGAGAGGCTGAGGCACAAGAATCACTTGAACCCAGGAGGTGGATGTTGCAGTAAGCCGAGATGATGCCACTGCACCCAGCCTGGGTGACGGAGCAAGACTCTGTCTCAAAACAAAACAAAACAAAACTGGAAATGGAATTATGAGAGACCAGCCAGTAGATACTGGGACACCTCACAAACCACCCAAGATACCCAACTCTTAACAGTCACACTGTGGAGAGCTGAGAAAGTGGCCTTAAATGCGAAGGGTAAATTTCTTCCCTGCTGCAGAAGTCCTGTGTCTAAGCTTTATGCCTCAGGAGGGAATGGTGGCCATTTAAGGACAAACATCTTCTTGGGTCACAAATGGCCATTAGGATGGTGGAAACATTATGATGGAGAGAGCCTGGTCTAGAGGTCAAGGAGCAAGCATTGTCCATTCAAAGTCAGTCTTCACTGAAAATCTCCATGAGAGCAGAAAAGGGGCCTGTGTCCACACGGTTCATTACAGTGCCTGGAACTTAGTAGAGACTCAACAAGTGACCAGGTGTCTGATGTCAGCTGTGCCATTAACAAGCATGTGATTTAGGACAAGAAGGCACAATCTTAGATCCCTCAGCTATGAAATCATGATGAACCCTAGAACCCTGTGTCAGACAACTCACACCTCTGTTCATCCATCCTAAAATATTTGCTGAGTGTCTACTATGTGTCTTGCAGGATTATAGGCCCTGGAATTACAGCCAAGAACAAAATATTCCCTGCCTTCATGAAGCATATGTTCTAGTGAGGGAAGACAGACAGACAGCTAACAAATATAAGCAGATGTAGAGAATATATCAAATGGTAAAAGGTGGTAGGAAGAAAGCATGGCAAGGGAGCACTGGGAGGCAGGTGTGGGGTGCGGGTGTTCTTTATACATGTATTTATAGAGAGTATTTATAGAGAGAACCACACTGATAGTGTGATATTTGAACAGAAACATGAAAGAAGTAAGCCACATGGATTTCTGGGGAGAGAGCTTTCCAGACAAAAGACAGCGATAGAAATGTGGTTTACCTGTGTAACAAACTTGCACACATACCCCTAAACTTAAAATAAAAGCCTTTGTAAAAAAGAAAGGCAATCACCATTATGTTGGCAAATTGCTATAATTATTTTTATAAGACTTACTACAGGTGAAGGTCTACTGAGATTAAAAAAAAAATGTGAGAGTTGCTAGTGTGTACTTGGTATTAAAGCCACGAGACAGGATGAGATCACCAGAGAAAGTGTAGGTAAGAAAAAAATCATTCCAAGAAGGCTTTGAGGCATCCAACAGTTACAGGTCAAGGAGGTGAGAGGGACCCATACAGTGGCTGAGAAGGAGGTAGGAGAACCGAGAGAGCGGGGTCCCAGAAGCCAAGAGGAGATGCTTGGAAGAGGAGGGTCATTATCTGTGTAGAATGCTGCAGATATTTTGACTATAGCGGAAGCTGAGCCTTGACCATTGGTTTTAGCTACCTGGAGGTCATAATGACCTTGACAAGAGCCATTTCAGGGGAGTAGTTGGGGAGAAAGCCTGACTAGAATGGGTTCAAGAGAAGACGGGAAGAGGGGATTAGGGGAAACATGTATTGACAGTGCTTTAGAGGAGTTCTATTGCAAATGTCAGCAGAAATGGGGGGAGGTAGGTGAATGGGAATGTGATTTTCTTAAGGTAAAAGATGCTCTATTTCTGTGCTTAGAGAGACGATCCAGTAAGGAGAGAAAGTATGATGACATTGGAGGGAAAATCCTCTGCCCACTGCAGTTCTCCCCACTTCTGTTATTACCACCCCCATCGCAGGGGAAAGCACTACTCGCCTCTACTACCCTGGCTTAAGGGAAAACCATAGCCCTCCCTCAGATATCATCAGCAAAACTGTCACTAAACTTGAAAATCTAAGTAAGGCCTGTCTACAGGCTTAGAAAAAACGATAGAAAATCAATTCAAAGAACAGTAATAAGCCACAAGATTGGTGTTTTACCGTGTGTGCTCCCCATGCTCTGTGGAATGCTGACAGGTCAGGTGAGTTTAAGGATTGCTGAGTTAAACAAAGGAAAGCAGATGCATGGCTGCAAGACTTCTTGGAGGCTTCAAAGGCTGGTGAGCACTGTGTATTTCTAAGAGGGGCATCTGGTGTGAGGATTTTCCCCACCACATTTGGGGAAGTATGACAGGGGACTAGTGTTGCAAGGCATACAATACAGGAAAGAGTGAACAAGATCAGGGGTTGGCAGACTTTTCTGTAAAGAGCCAGATATAAATATCTTAGATTTTGTAGGTCATTGTCTCTGTTACAACTACTGAAGCCTGCCATTGTAGCACAAAAACAACCACAGACAATAGGTAAACACATGGGCATGGTCTTGTTTCAGTAAAACTTTATTTACAAAAACAGACAATGGGCCAGATTTGGCCTGAAAGTCATAGTAGTTTGCCAACCATTGAACCAGATAATCTGCCTGAAGAGATGAGCTCATTTTCCTGCAGAAATACCCAGGTCTGTCCACAGGAATGCCAAGTTCCTAGTTACCTCTCTTTGGCAGGGGCTATTTTTTCTTTACCTTTCGCTTTGGAGCACCCTCAAATACACTTAAATTCTTTGCAATTTAGCACAAAGATCCGAGACCTAGAATGGCCCATGTAGATTCCCATTTCCTTTCTGGGGCCCTGCCCTTTTCCTCGTGATTAATACCAGAGGTATCCAGCTTCTTTGCCATTTTTATAAATCTGTTTGGGTCCAAACTGAAAATAACTCTGAATCATCCAGATTGTGGCTTATCCAGTGGGCCTTTTGCTTAAGTGTACCTCCTCATTTCCTCATGTCTGTGAGGGAGACAAGGGAGGGGAAATGAAGTGAGTGCCTGCCATGTTGGCTGCTTATTGTCCCTGTTGAAAGCTTTTGTGAAAAAAATGGGTCTTGGAACCACAGCACATGAAGAGTGATTAGAAAATATTCGCTTATTGGTTCTGAATAAAAGAACATTTGTGAGGTTATGGGGAGGTAGCAGTCGGGGTAGGAGGTGGCAGTGGGGGTAGGAGGTGGCAGTGGGGGTGGGAGGTGGAGGGATGGTTGTGGGGCTGTTTCATGGAAGGGAAATTAAGATTTTTCCTTTGGGACCCAAGGGATGAAACCAAGACCATCAGGTTGAACTTACAGGGAGCAAATTTCAACTGATAAACAGGAGTCACTTTGATTTTGTCAGAGGGGTAGGGAGGCAGCATTCCATGTGAGCCTTCAGGTAGAGGCTACAGAAGGGACACTCACAATTCAAATGTGCCAGTAAGCTGGTGCCTTCACTTTAGCTGCCCCAACCCAGTATCATATACTGGGTGGCTTAAACAACAGACATTGATTTCTCATAGTTCTGGAGGCAAAGACCTTCAAGATGAGGGTGCCCACATGGCCGGTTTCTGGTGAGGGCCCTCTTCCTGGCTTGCAGACGGCCACATTCTTGCCAGGTGCTCACATGGAAGAAAGAGACAAAGCTCTGGTCTCCCTTCCTCTTATAAAAACACTAATCCCGTTATGAGGGCCCCACCTTTGTGACCTCATCTAGACCTAATTATCTCCCAAAGGCCCCACCTTTCAACCTGTGAGTTTTGAACATGTAGTCTATAGCAGTGGGATAACTTTTAAAGGCCCCTTTCAATCCTGGTCATTTACCACAGGGATCTACAACCCCAGGGCCATGGACCGGTACTGGTTCCTGTTAGGAATCAGGCCACACAGCAGGAGGTGAGTAGCAAGCAAGGAAGCATTACTGCCTGAACTCCACCTCCTGTCAGGTCAGTGGTGGCATTAAATTCTCACAGGAGCGTGTACCCTATCGTGCACCACACATACAAGGGACTTAGTTGTGTACTCCTTATGAGAATGTAATTGTCACCCACCCACTGTCCGTGGAAAAATTGTCTTCCACGAAACCAGTTCCTGGTGCCAAAAAGGTAGGGGACCACTACCTTTCTGAAACTGAAGTAATCCACTCAAGCATGGTTTTCTTTAGACTGTAGATTATTGCTTCCACATAGTGTCCTACTATTGCCCTGGCCCCCATTGTCATTAAACATCACCTATATATATTGGCTGGAGTGAATATGTCAGAATATCCCAACAGGAATGATTGAAGAGAGGATTCACCAACTTTTAAGAGACATGAGTTAACAACACCAGTGCTGCCACCTTTGTATAGCTCTGGTTTGAGCAGGGTGAGCTGAAACAAGGCGCTCTAATCCAGAGACAACTGTCTGCATAGGCTTATGGCTTTGTTCCCATGTCAGAGATGTGAGCAGAACAAAGCAAGATCTGAAAGAAGAGCAATGTGGTGCCAGAACATGAAACTCCTAGGGTTGTTGCATTTTATAATGGAATGGAAACCAAACTCAACTTTGGCACAAACAGGACACATCAGACCTCTTTTCAGTAGAAACGCTTTTATGCTTTTAAGTGTCTTTTCTCAGGGAGGTGTTCAAAGTGGCTTTTAACAAAGCACCTTTTATCCCATGTCCTCGGGATATTTACCTATCCCAGATACCTAGAAAACCTGCTGAGGGGGCCAGGTTCGATTCTGGACCATGAGTTTTGCTGTCTTTGTTGCCAGTTTGGAGAAATTCAGTAAGTAAAAACTCTGCAGGAGTTTGAAAGATCTGAGTGTAATCCCTGACACATGTATGAACTTCAGCATGGCCCTTCTCTGCTGCTTTTTTCTGTTGTAACTACTCGACTCTGCCATTGTAACACCAAAGGGCCGTAGACAGTATGTAAATGAATGAACATGGCTGTCATCCAACAAAACTTTACTTATGAACACTGAAATTTGAATTTCACATAATCCTCACGTTATAAAATATTCTCTCTCTTTGCTTTCTTTCCGACAGTTAAAAAATGTAAAAAACAACAACAACAACAACAACTTCTCTATTCTCAGCTCTTGAGTTATACAAAAATAGGTAGTGGGGCAGATTGGATCTACAGGTTGTAATTTGCCAACCCTGTGCTAGACCCTGAGTACACAGAGGTGACCACATTGAACTTGATCCTAGCCTCATATTAAACAAATAATTTGAAGAGTTTTTCATGTAATCAACACGCATAGGAAGGAAAATAAAGGGTCTCATTAGGAATTATAACAGGGAAATATCATTTAAATTGGAGAATCAGCAAGTCAAATATCATTAAATTGGAGAATCGGCAAAGATTTAAGGATTTAGTCAGGAAAGAGTGGATAAAAAAAGGAAATATCCCAGGCATAGGGGGAAATCATAAGCTCAAACCGATAAGCTGAGGGATGGTTTCGATCCTTCATCACGGACCTACCAGGTAAGTGCTTCAGGATGTTTCCAGAGAGGCTGAATGGTACTGAGCTTGCTGGGCCAAGTGTGAGGGATGAACTGGTAAACCAAAAACAAAATTCTGAGCCACCCAACCAACTGAATGGACACCTCCTCTTGGCCAAGGGGGCTTCCAAAGAAACCTAAAAAAAGCTAGTTCAGACCATGATGGGAAGGAGGGGGTCAGACATGCCTCATGATACTCTCCTTCCTTTGGAATTCAGGCACAACTAACTGGCATTAACATTAAAGCAGAGATCTGAAGACCGACAAAACAGACTCTCCGTAGTAATAAGATACTAACTTCCAACCTGACTCTACTATAGCATCACATGACAGATATTAAGCCCTGAAAGAAATCCAAGTATTTTACCCCAAAATGTATTTCTCTGACATATTTTGAAATGGACCTGCAGAGCTGTCTCTTGAGGGGGAAATTTTCATTTGGTAGAGAATCCCCTTCCCTGTCTAGGTCTTTTTCTGATCCTGACAAGATCAGGCAAAACTCAGGTACTTTTTAAAGGTCTGAATAGGAAACATTTGCGACCTATTGCCTCTATGAGTGGCCATCTATGAAGACTTCATCTTCATAATAAGAACCTTGGTCTTCGTAACCCCTTATCTTAACCCAAACATGCCTTTCTATTGATTCCAAGTCTTTGGATAATAAATAACTTAACCCTTTGGACAAATTGCCAATCAGAAAATCTTTGAATCCACCTCTGACCTGCAAGCCCCCACTTCAAGTTGTCCTGCCTTTCCAGACAGAATCAATGTATATCTTACATGTACTGATTGATGTCTTATGTCTCCTTAATACTTATGCCAACTAAGCTGTAGCCAACCACCTTGGGCACGTATTCTCAGGATCTCCTGAGGCTGTGTCACAGGTCATGGTCTTCACATCTGGCTCAGAATACAGTTTCAAATATTTTTACAGAACTTGGCTTTTTCATCAACAAACTCACCTCCAAATGTTGTAACCTCTGTTGTCCAGCTATAGGATAGAATGGTCCCACCACCTTCTTTAGCATCATTATGTATTTTTGCAGAGGTTCAGGACTCTTTAACTTGATCTTTGTCATTGTCGTACCTCCCCTGGGAGGCAGGTGAGGGGTAGTGACATTATCAAGCAAACAGGACCCTCTATATCTAGAAGTCAGGCATGCTGGTTTCCAGATCCAGTTCTACCACCACCTTGTTAGGTAATACTAGACACATCGCTTAATCCTTGATAAACTGGAAAATAAAGAGATTTTGTACATCAAGAGTCTCCAAGCAGGTGGCCTGGTGGGAATCCAAGCCCCTTTAACCAGATCATCCCCACTCATGTCTGTCTTATATATTAAAGAGTTCATTCAAAATAGGATTTCATAAAAAGCTCACTGGACTTGATGATTTTTGGGTCCTCCCCAGGCCTGACCCTCCTGGGATTCTATGACCAGAATCTCTTCTCCAAGCCTGTCCATATTGGATCCTGAATATGTCTTGGGCCTCCTTGGGGGCAAATGAACCATGAGAGTGACCATCCAAGCTTGTTCTGTGAGAATAAGGACAAGTCAAGCCACCATTTTCTCCAGGAAAATGATAAATCCCATCCTGCTGGCAAAATACCAAGAAAAAACATAAATATATGATTCAGCTTTCTGTCGCCTCAGTAGTGCCACAGGCAATTAGTGACATAAACTAGGTGTTAGCCCTTTAACCTCCCAGTAAATCTGCATCCAACCCTTGAGGCACTCACACCCTCAGTACACTGAGCTGGTAGAGTTCCTGTCCCCCGGCTCCCCATCCTCCCCCCACCTTCAGGTGTCCTCAGAGGCAGCCCTGGGGCTCTCTAGCTCTGTCCAGCTTGAACATGCTTCTCTCAGAGCTTCTGTCTCCCCTAATCCAGATAGGCCAATGAGCTTCAGTCTCTGAGTCTGGTAAGGGACATCCTGACAACGAATGCCAGGACGAGGTCTGGACCCTCTGCTGAATCTGCCCAGGCACTGTTTCTGAGTTGCCTGAACCCAGCATCACTCCTCTGGATATACCCTGTACCCATTTGCATGACTTTCCTGCGTGCTTTTGTTTTTTCAGAGAACTCTTCCCACAGCTAACTTCACTCTATGGAACACTCAGAGAAGCCGAGTAAGCACCATAATTCTGCCCTGTCCTCTCTGGGTGGCCATGACACTGAGAAAAAATCCACTGGTACTCTTGATGCTTCTGCCAAGATTAATGGAGCTGTTAGAATTCAGGCCACAGTGTGCACCTGCTTCCCTTTGTTATACCCCTGGCCCCTCCCCTGGAATCATGCCATGGCTCACAAAGCCTTTCATTCATATCCTTGCATTTGATACTCAAGATAACCCTAATACTTTAGGATAGGCAGAGGATACATGATTATCCCCTATGACACATGGGGAAACTGAGGCACCAGAATCAAGTCATTAAATAGGACTGGAGCTAGAACTGGTGCCCAACGTCTTGATAAATATTAAATTAATATTTGTAAAGTATTAGAACCTGTCTGGGGCTTGCTGCAACACCAGGCTCCTACTGTCTGTCCCTTCACTCCCTGATATTTCTGTATTGCTTTCAGAGGCCATTGGCCAAGCTGTAAATTGGCTAGTTTGAAACTTCTTCTAGAATGGGAATCGGAGAGAGCAAATTTCTCTGCCTACAGGCAGGGTTGTGTGCAAATGCAATTCTGGTTATTTGGACCTCCAGAAAGGAATTATAAAATAGACTACAAACCCAATTCTGAAACCTTTAACCCAATATAATTGGTGACTCAGCAGTCCTCACCTTTCCCCCTAGGTGGGTATCCCTCTGAGCTGGGCTGTTAAGAAATTTGCTGCTAATCCCCAGTAGAAATACTGAGCCCTTTCATGGTCCTCTAAGTTAAGCTGCCTATTTCCAGAAATACGGCCTGGGTTCCTTCCTGCTCCTCCACCCACCAACCAACACCATACCTCTTCTACTGTTTATGCCCCAACTCTTAACGTGTCCCCAGACTATCCTTTTGAATCATCTCATCATACCTTTGGCTCCCACAAAGTTCAATCTGGCCTGAATCCTCTGAGCTCTCAGGGCCACCCCCACCATGCAACTGACACTGTACACAAGCAGTCCTAAGCATGTGAGCAGCCCCCACAATATCAGCCTGAAACACTTGCCTTGCCCATCTCCCAGCAGGCTTAGGATCTGTTTCTCCCATTTGCTTCCTCTCTAATGCCAGGAACTACTTCTTTAACCTCAGCATTTTGTTTCCCACATAAGCTGTGATTTAATGTCTTCCTCTACTTCTGCAACCTTCATTTCAAAAATTTCTAAGTGTTTTCTCTTTGATAACCACCTCTTCTCATTCCATAATCATCTATTCTTTTCCATGGATGTTATTACCTCCTTTATCTCTTTGAGTAAAGATACTTGTTTAAGAGCCAGTTTAATATTATTCTATCATCTCTGTTTCCCTATGTGAGTTCTGTTTGTTGTCTGCCTTTTGTGGTGTTACTCTCCCACAGACTTGAGAATTTTTGGTTTATGAGCTCATCTTCCACCAGAGGCTACCCTTCTCAATGTTCTGGGTGGTATCCCAGGAAAACAGTCTTGGGGGTTCTTAGCCCTAGACTTGAGGGGAAGTGGTTCCCAGCCAGGCTTGTGCTGGTCACTGGTCTGCCCCACGTGTAGATGGGTGATGTGGATCTGAGCTCTGTCCTCACTGGTGTGAGCTCTGGGCCCTTGTGTCATGTGAGTAGCACTTTCCTCACCTTGCCATGGGTATTCACATCACCCGCAACCTTAGGGAGATGGCAGGGGTGGGGACCACACAGCTTAGCTTTTCAACACCAATGAGCATGGTGACCCAGCCCCTAGCCTCATGAGGGTAGTCTTGTCCTTACTATAGGCAAAGAGCATTGGCATGTTGCCCATTTGATGTTCCTTTTGTTTTCATGTTTCAGGGTTTAAGGAATCCCCATTTTGGTCTCATGAGATGTCTCTTTCTTGCTTTTAAGTATGGATATATGTCTATTAACTCTTATTACACTTAAATAGTTTTCTACTTTTACCAGTGTTTGGTGTGGAAAAGTGAAGTGTCAGCTTATGTTCAATTTTCTGTTTTCAAGAAGACACTCAAGTTCAAATTCTTCCCTTCTGGTCCAGGCAGGTCCCTGAAAACCTGCATTGTACTGCAGGCCCTGCAAACAAAGCCCTGGTCACACACATTCTTGTAACCTGAAAGCCAGCTCATTAAACAGCTTCATTTAAAAGCCCGCTTTGTGCTTCACAATTCTAACCTCCTCCTTTCCTTAAATATGAATCCATGTCCTCTATTAAGGAATTTTTCTGCTTAAAAACATGTTATGAAGTGAGAGAGTTGCCATCCTAATCCTGGCAGTTAGTTCATCATTGACTTTGAAACATTAAAAAGTACTTAAGAGCTCACATTTTTATTTTATCACATCTGGGATTGTGCCTTATACTAAGGATGTTCTTGTTATACCACAGGCCTTCCAATTACATAGCACTCCTCTAGGACAGAGTGTAATGTGTTTTTTTTTTTTTTGCAGAGTCAGATATTTAAGTGAATTTTATTGTCAGGTTTGCTTTGTAGTCATTTTAAAACCAGCCACTGTTTCTTAAGCTACCTCAGAGGGTAACTTATCTATTGATGACACAGCTGTATCATTTTACAGGGTTCCATACCACATAGCTTAAGTGCCTGGACATCATTATTTTAAAGTAGAGGAAAAAAATTCTTTTTTTGGTTCATGATTTTTTATGTGTCCTTTTACATGTACTTTTAAGTGTCCATATATTTTGTAACAGGGAACAAAAGAGATGGCTTAAGGTGCCTTGTATTTATTTTGTAGTACAAATTATATGTTTATAATATTTATTTCTCTCAGTCATAAAAGCAATTCATGCCCATTATAGAATATTCATCAAATATACCAATGTATAAAATAAGAAAATGAAAATCACTCATGCTCCCATAATCGTAACGCTTTTAATCAATATTAATATTTTAGAGCATTTCCCTCCATTCTTTTTTCTATGCCCATCAGTGTACATGTATAGTATATATTCTGTAATTGAAATCTGATCATACATAGCTTTGTAGACCACCATTTTTCACTAAATGTCATGTACTTTTAAAACCAGAGCCAGATGCCCTTTGCTCTCCAGACCCATGGCTGCCTTATTCCTACATGCAAGACTATGAAGCTATGAGCTTTCATGGTGTCCCTAAGAAAAACTGTTAGGATAAGAACAAGCTGCTTTAGGATCATGCAATGCCTTAGTGTCACCTCTAGGTTTCTATGCTGGGTTCTGTTACACTAGTCCATGTGAAAAACAAAACAAAACAAAAAAACAACTAGTGTTCTCTTTTCAGAAGTACTCTCTGGACTGGGCATGGTGGCTCATGCCTGTAATCCCAGCACTTTGGGAGGCTGAGGCAGGTGGATCACCTGAGGTCAGGAGTTTCAGATCAGCCTGGCCAACATGGTGAAACCTCATCTCTACTAAAAATATAAAAATTAGCCGGGTGTGGTGGTGCATGCCTGTAATCTCAGCTGCTCAGGAGGCTGAGGCAGGAGAATCGCTTGAACCCAGGAGGCAGAGGTTGCAGTGAGTGGAGATTGTGCCATTGCAGTCCAGTCTGGGGGACCGAGTGAGACTCTGACTCCAAAAAAAAAAAAAAAAAGTGCTCTCTGAACCTCTCTTTTCTCCTCCACAAAGTGAGGAACTAGAGCAGGTGACAAAACCCAGATGGAGACCAGCCACATTGACCAGGCTCCCTTGGCAGATGCTGGCAGTGGCCCACACTCTGCTCAGGCACATGGGTGCTCTGCTCCTCCCCTCTGTACCCCTTTGCAGCCCTGCACCACCCTCCCATCCCTCCACCTGCCCCGCTGTCTCCTTATCACCCTGGGGCCATTCTGTGTCTCCTCCCTTGGTGAAGAGAAAAAGAGTATGCTCCAAGAGTCTTCAAGGTTTTAATTAAACATGATCAGCTGTACATATTAAAACTTTTATTAAAATCACGGCTAAGGTTCCACATTAATCAGGAAGCCACTTTTTTCCTTCATGGACAAAATTGCTGGTTAGATCGCCAAAACCAGTTGAAATCTCTCAGCTGTCAGGTTTTTTCTCCCCTAATGCAAAATCCATATAAGTCACCTTTCCTGTTAGGAATTAATACATGTATTATTATTTGATGTGATTTTAAGAAAAGGGCACTGGGCTTTGTGGAGGAATTTCTGAGGCCTCCATGGCAAATGGAACAACTCGGCGCCAAATGAGTGGTGTTGGTTCATATTCTTCTTTGATTTATCATCTTTTCCATACTTTGAAGCACAACAGATATGATAGGTCTGAGAGTGAGCACTAAATCTCCACTCCCTCGCCACTCTGTTGACAGTAGCTACTTAAGGGAAGCCTGATTTGTGAGGCTGGCCAGGCCTGCTGCCCACCTCTGTCACTGCCCGTCAGGGGATTGGATTTCCAACAGACTTTCCCCTTCCTTCCAGTCTCCTCCACCCAACTTTTAATAATAGATTCATGTTTCCCAGGTACTTTCCTGTGGCCTTAAAGAATGCGGTTGCCTTGTCTTATTCTCAGTCTCTGAGGGAGTGCCATTTTTTGTGTCTATTTTGAAATGGGGAATGCTACGAGATCTAGGTATTGACTGGCCCATAGTCACACCAACTAAAGACCCAGCAGCAGAGACTAGAATGTTCCCTCAGGGGAGGAATTCAATATCGGGCAAAGTTTGGTTGGACCCCTCCACAAAGGGCAATGATGAAAGACTTCATGGATCACTTTATGAGCACTGACCTCTTTCAAGACACAGCAGGCAGTCCGAAGTCCACAGAGTTACCAGGAGACTCCCCACATGGTCTCAGTGCTTCTTTTAGAAGTCAGGACCTGCCCCAGCCTGCCAGGGAAATTCTCAAGTGGCCAGAGCCCTTGCCACCATGCCAATGCTCTTGTAGAGTCTATTTTATCAAAGGCTATTTTGCGTCCAGCCAGTCCCTTTTGGTTAGGGCTCTCCACTGGGTATTATGATCAACTCATAAATCAAAGCCCTCAGAATCCGGCCCTGCTCACCTCTCCAGCTTCCCCTTTCCCCTCTCCACACACCCCCACCTGCCCCTTGCAGCCATTCTGAATCTCTATCATTTCTTAAGGTGTCTTTACTCTCCTCACCTCCCAGTCTTCTGACAAATCGCTCTCTCTGCAGGGAACACTTTCAGGGAAGGAAAGATGGTTTGGGGAAAGAGAGGGTGATTTGTTTTGGATATGTTGAGTGAAGGTGACAGCAAAACATTTAGGATGTCTGTATACTACTTAAAAGATAAGATATGGGGGAAACAAGATATTGGGACTTAAGCTGTGAACCCCAGAGTCATTTTCCCAGACAGGGCAATTGAAGTTGTCAATAGGAATATAGGGAGAAGTGTGCAGGACCCAAAACAGAGCCTCTATTTGGGTTACGGAAAGAAAAATCTGGCCAAAGGATATGGTAGAGGCAGGTTTAACTGAAGGAGATCAGAGGTGAGAGGTAAGTCACAATCGTGTGCAATTGAAAGTTAGGGAGAGGAGCTAACATTTGTTGAGTGTGGAGTAGGCACCAGCCCTGTATTGAGTGATGTATGTACATGTGGTCTGGACTCCTGGGATCTAAGTGGACACTCGTTTACTGTCACCTCTTAAACATGGCCCCAGCCTCATTTTCTCATCGTCAAGCCAGCTTGCCGCTGCTGGAGCACAAGATACCTTATCTTCGTCCAGAGTTCATTCCTATCAGTGTCCAGGGTTCTTCTGCTTTTTCCCTTCAGACCTAGAATTCTCTCAGCTTCAGAGAACTTTTTCCCTGTGCCTCCCCTTCTGAGCTACCACTTTGTCCCAACAGACTTGTTTCATTGGCTTACTTAGTTTTAAAATTTGTAAAATTCTTCCTTCCATTGAAAATGTTTTGTTTCCTCTCTCTGTCTTCCTCTCTGTTCCCCTACTCCCCTGTGTTTTTAGTGAGAGGAGCTCTTTAAGAATGTGACCACATCACAGAGCAATCTCCAACTTCAATGAGACGGCCGGGCACGGTGGCGCACGCCTGTAATCCCAGCACTTTGGGAGGCTGAGGCGGGTGGATCATGAGGTCAGGAATTCGAGACCAGCCTGACCAACATGGTGAAACCCCGTGTCTACTAAAAACACAACAATTAGCCAGGCATGGTGGCACACACCTGTAATCCCATCTACTCAGGAGGCTGAGGCAGGAGAATCGCTTGAACCCGGGAGGCGGAGATTGCAGTGAGCCGAGATCGTGCCACTGTACGCCAGCCTGGGTGACAGAGCAAAACTCCATTTCAAAAAAAAAAAAAGCGAGGAGACCTTATTTGTACTGTTTGTCTACACTCATAGCACTTATGAGTACTACACTCATAAAAGTGCCACCATGGCCACTTTAAGCTGCTGACATGATTTTACTGAATGTAAAGTTGGGAAGAGATACACAGTTCACACCCTTATATAGTATTTCCAGTGTACAGATACAATATGCACATAAATATCTAACCTCAAAAACATAGATACTAGTAAATAATGGGAAAGTGATGAGTTTTGAGTGATTTATTACCTTTTTAAAAATATAATTTAGTTAATTCAGAATTTTTCAACATTAGTATTGTTGACATTTTGGGCAGGATAATTCTTTGTTTTGGGGGGTCTGCCCTGTGATTATAGGATGTTTAGCAGCATCTCTGGCCTCTACCTACTAGATACTAGTAAAATCCTCAGTTGTAAAAACCAAGAAAACCTCTCCAGATATTGCCAAATGTCTCATGGAGTACAAAATCACCCCCAGTGAGAAGCACTGATTTAATTGTAAGTTTGTATATTTTAATAATGGCTGTATTTAACAATCTTAACAATCTTCTTTCAAAATTCCTGAAAATGTCACAATCAACTTTAAAAGCTGGTACTGTCAGCTTCAGCTCAACACTCATGGCATTGACTGTAGAGAAGCTTGTCCTAAGAATACACCGGTTTGCCGTAGTCACGTAGAATATCAGAGGAAATAAAAAGAGCGAGATTCTCTTACACTTCTAAACTTTTTGGTTTCTACAGGACTGTGTTCATCACATCCCTAAATGCAGAGTGACATCTTTCTTTCATTGTGTTTTGGTTTTCTTTGAATTAAAGAATTCTTGGCTAACGGCCAGTGTTTTTCTCAGGTGCGTAGCCCTAGAGTTCCCTCTAAGGCGAATGTGATTTTCTGCTCTGTCAGAGTTAGGAACCTCCTGTAGATTCTTATGAGCTTTCTAAGTTTTGCAGTGGGAAATACAGGGTAGAGAATGAAAGGGGACAGGGTCTCTAAGGCAATGTCAGGTAGTGATCTGGGTCAAGAAGGGTCAACTCCCCCATTCTCACAGAAACTATATCCAAGGGTAAGAAATCCTAGTCTGCCCCCATCTCTTCACCCCCTGTCTCTCCATAGGCAATGGTCGAGCCTTTATAGATACTGGAAATCATCTCCAGCCATCCCCCTTCTGGGACTTTTCTGACCTCCTGACATCCGCATCCTTTGTTCCCACAAAATCCCCAAGGCCCCTTCACAGACCAATACTACCTTTGGTTTCATCCAAAGCTCTCACCCCACATGCCAGCCAGGCACAGGTATAACATAACCTATGGACTCACTTGTCTGAACCCATGAGGCCCAGTCCATACCCCTTTGTCCAATGTGTGTCAACAGAAAATATTCTGTTATTGGTGGTGTTTGCCTCGGGCCATGTGCTAGTTTCTTAGGGCTGTCACAACAAATGACCGCAAACTGGGTGGCTTACAACAGCAGAAATGTATTATTATCTCGCAGTTCTGGAGGCCAGCGTCAAGTTGCAGCGGGGCCATGCTCCCTCCCAAGACTCCAGGGCAGAATTCATTCTTGCCTCTTCCAGTTCTGGTGGTTCCTGGAGCTCCTTGGCTTGCAGCAGGACTCCAGGCTCCTTCTTCATATGTCTGTCTTCCCTGGGTCTCAAATCTCTTCTCCTGCCTCTCTTTGGATTTAGAGTCCATCTGAGCTTAATTCCATCTGCAAAGATGCTGTTACCAAATAAGGTCACCCTTGCAGGTGCCAGTGGTTAGGACTAGTACATATCTTTCTGACGGACACTGTTTAATGCACTATAGGGATATTAGGAGAAGGGTTATTTCTCCTGCTTCATAAATGATTCAACTTGTCTGACCTCCCAACATGAAAACTAGCCAGGAAGTGAGGAGAGGGAGGCTTTGTGGCCTCCAGCATCCCTCTTCCCAGGTATAGGGAGGGAATAAGCAACTCTTTCAATTCCTTCTCCCACAAACTTTGTGCTCTGAGAGCTCAGGCGAGAGGAATACTTTGCAACTCCAAGCAGCCTGTTTGAGCTAGGATGGAGTAAGGAACAGAGAGGCCTGGTGTGGTCAGCTCAGGCCTGATCTGAGAGAAGCAGAGAGCTGGACCCCAGAGCACATAGGGCTTCGTGATCAGCTCCTCGGAGTGGCAATGAGTCAGGTGATGTGGCTAGATCTCTGGCTAGGGTGAGCCTGGCTAGGGTGAGCCTGGCTAGGGTGAGCCTGGTGCTGTTCCAGGGACAAAGGATGGATATTAAAAGGAATATGAGAGTCAGAAGGAGACCCACAGGGAGCAGAAAGGTGCTCTGGGACCCGCTGAGTACCCCTGGAAGCCATCAGCTGCTGGTGACTCAGGGTCCTGCCTCTGCCCAACTCTCACTCCATCCCCCAGGCTCCTCCGGAAGCATTGTCATCTGGATGTGGGGGAACTGGTTCTCCAGTGACAATACCCCCAGGCTTCAATGTGGGTAGCCTTGACTTTGTACCTGAGATAGAGAGTAATCTTAAGATTGGCAACAGGGGATCTCAAGCTGAAAAGGATAAAGATGGATCCATGAGAAAGATGACAGAAAGGGTAAAACCCAGAATGAACTCAGGTGCTGAAAGATGCCAGCAACGACCCAGAAGCTCTGTCTCAGCTCTCACGACACCGAGAATGAGAGGGCGCGTCTGTCACTCAGGGAAGATGATGTAATCTACATGACCAGGGCTTCATACGTTGATTCTTTTTGTAAAACTTCCTCTTTCCTTCCTTCTCTTACCAGGCCCCCTCTCTCCTTTCATTTCTTTTGTTGTTAGCCCTGCTGTCACTCCTTGCCTCCCTCTTTTCTCTGACCTTTAGTAAGAAAAATTCAAAACGCCATCTCCAAGGTGCTGCCTTAGAGCTCTATGTTTATTTCCATCTCTTGAAATTCTGGCAGCTTTCACCTGGGCTCCTCTGAGGTTTTATATTCTTCCCTCTTTTTAGTCATCAGCCTTAATGTTTCATGGCCCTGAGGTGTGACTGGGGAGGCAACCATTCCCACTTGCATACGTCCAGCCCTCTGTCTTACTGTCCAGCCCTGTCTTGCTTTGGTACTTCCCTTGTTTACCATCCTGGCTGTGGCTGCCCGGGTGCTTCCAAAAGCCAAGTCGTCTTTAAGATCCCAAACTCAAGAGCAGCTTTAAATCTGAACTTCTTTCTAGTGATGAAAAGGAAAGAGTGGAGAATTTAGCTCATCAGAATGAGGAAGTCTGAAGGACCTGATAAATGAAATTGGTTTAGACAGCACTGGTGTTTTGTTTTAAATAGAGGGGTAGTGTGTTGAAGAAAAAAAAAATTATTCCATGATTCTTGCTAAAGCATGGTAAGACAGACTTTGTTCAGGACCATCATGATAGGGAAAGGGACCACCGCAGTGGGATTTTTGCAGGGAGGGAGAGAGATGGGGCTCCACTCCCAATATAGCATGAGCAAGTGGGAATGCATAACCAAGAAGCAGGATGGGGGTAAGAGGATGGAAAATTCTGAAGAGGAAATATCACGGGTAAAGGGAGGATTCTGGCTAAAGTGACCTCATAGGATTCTTGCTGAAGATAGCCGAGATGATCAGATATTACCTGGGGCCTGGTGGAGGATGAGAAACCTTATCAGATATCTGGGGTGGAGGGTTTTTGCTAAACTGACTTAGCAAGGTTCTTAATACCACTGGGTTTTATAAGGAAGGGCACAGATGTGCCTAGGAGAAGGTTTAGGAGCCTCACTAAAGTTTAGTCCAGCAAAAAATCTTGGTCAACTGAACGTGAACATGAGTTTGCGGGTAAAACACAATTTTTTTTAACCTTTAAAAATGGTCAACTGAAAACAAGCCACAGAACCATGCATGATTTGGGTAGACCGTTGTAGAGTAATTAATGCAATACAAATTAGTGACCCGTTTTCAATCAATTAAAATATAATAAATCTACCAATAACACTATGTTCAGAATAATGTTCAGAAGAATTAAATAGTTTCGTGATTAAGAATATATTTGTTCTTCTTAGTCTGCCTCTGGAAGAATTAGGCACATCCGTTCCCATGGCCCTGGAGATGTTTTCAAGTGTTGGCTGGTGGAGAAGTTCATTTGATGACAAGCCAGACAAACTAGCTTTGGCTGTGGATGGACAGTGTCCCAGGGTGACTTTCCCGTAATATGCTCAATAGTATCCTATTCCCTGGCACACAGAGAGCTTGACACAATGACCTCCAAAGCCCTTTTAGAATGGCAATTTGACAGGCGTGCTAGAGGGGACTTCACTGTTTACTTTCCGTTCTGCCAAAGTGCTTCCACTTGGCACAGGGATACCCACTCCCTTGGCAGCTGGTTCTGACTTATGAAAGTACTTTATGCCAGGTCTCTAAATATCCATTAGACTCTTTTGATCTAGGTAATGGTATTCTGAAAATAGTTACTCATCCATAAAATGGGGTAGTGTAACTTCCCGAGCTGTAACCATGAACGAGAAGGCCCCAACTCTATACAATAGCAGTGGAGTTAGCCAATGATTTTGGATATTGTTGTCTAGTCACAGCCTAAAGACAGCAGGCTGTGAGTGTTTGAGGTTTCTCTAAGTGTGTCATAGCAAACCCCACAAATTTCAGGACCCAAAAGACCTGCCTTATGGTTCTAGCTCTACTGTTCGTAAGCTGTGCAACCATCAGGAAGCTTGTTGGTCTCTCTGTCCTCGATTTCATCACTGTCCAAACTCAGGACCACCACACTTTTTCTGAACCTGTCCTTGCAGTGTTGTTGTGAAGATCTTTCCCCATGAGGTAGGACTAGGTCAGAGGTCCTCCAACTTCTCCTGTTATGGGTCACACAGCTCTGGTATATTCATGACAGTTTGTCCTTCCTGTGACCCTCACCTGTTAGTCATCTTGCAGCAGATCCCATCTCCTACCTGGAGAAGGCAAATGCAAGTGAGGGAGAACAGCATTATTATAGCAACAGCGTCAAATCTGCTCTAACTTATAAATAGGCATAAATCACCTGCAAGCTTTGGTAGTTTATTATCAGTAGCAAATTACTTATGATACATCTCACCTATCATCGCTTGCTCGGTGGTTGAACACTGCAGAGATGATAAGTTTCTCCCAGCTCTAAAGCTCTCAGACCTCATGTGTGTATTCAGGCTATATAAATGTAAATGTTGTTGATGATGATGATACCCAATGTATGCAGAGAACCAGCCCCCAGAGGGGAACAAGGGGCTTGTTCACCAGCATCCAATGCATTCAGAAAGGTGCTAAAACAGCACAGGGCAGCTACAACCTGCAGGCCTTGTCTAGCCCACAAGTTAAGAATGGTTTTTACATTTTAAATGGTGGAAAAACAATCAAAAGAAGAAAACTATTTTGTGACACATGAACATTATATGAAATTCAAATGTCTGTGACCACAAATGAAGTTTACTTGGGAAATAGCCAAGCTTATTTGCTTACATATTGTCTGTGGCCACCTCTACAATAGCAAAGTGAAGTAGTTGCAACAAAGCCTGTCTGTCCCACAAAGCATAAAATATTTGCTATCTGGTCCTTTATAGAAAAAGTTTGCTAATCTCTGGGATAGCATGTGACTCACCTTACCACAATCCCCAAATCTAGAGACAAAAAGAGAGCTTAATGTCTTTCTCGGCCAGGTGCGGTGGCTCACATCTGTAATCTCAACGCTTTGGGAGGCCGAGGTGGGCGGATCACTTGAGGTCAGGAGTTCGAAACCAGCCTGGCCAACATGGCAAAACCCCATCTCTACTAAAAATACAAAAATTAGCCAGGCATGGTGGTGGGTGCCTATAATCCCAGCTACTCAGAAGGCTGAGACACAAGAATCGCTTGAACCTAGTGGGTGGGGGTTGCAATGAGCTGAGATGTGCCACTTGACTCCAGGCTAGGAGACAGAGTGAGACTCTATCTCAAAAATAAAAATAAAAAAATTTTCTCATCTCTTTTTCCATGAATAGCTAGGATAACTGTATAATTTATGGTCTCAATGGAGACATTCTTGAGAGTCGAAAGGGGTCACTGCATAAACTGACACAGTCCCAGAAAAGCTGGGATGCATGATCACTCTACTTAAAATCCTTAGTGATAGCAAAGCAAAGTAAATCTGTCCAGGGTGGGGACAGAAATCCTGTTGGCCCAAACTCTGACAGATGTATTCTCTGGCTTCCTGAACTAGAAGAGGCATGTCTTGGCCCATGAACCAAGAGGAGGGTTAGATGCAGGGAAGGTTGATCTTCCATGTGCTACAGAGCTCTACTCTGCCCACCTCTTTCCCCTGAACCAGGCCTTCACTGTTAAATCAATATTTTGATATTTCTATATGTTGTTGCTTTTAGAGGGATAAGCTACATTTTTTATTTTTATTTTTAGCACATAAAATATTGCATACAACATAAACACAATCTCTCATCTGTATTTGTTTTTGGAAATTTGCTAAAACTCTGCCCTCACCTGGGCTCTTGTTATTTGTATAAGAGATCAGGATCAAAAGAAGTCAAAGGAAGAAGTGAAGCTACTGACAGTTATGCATTTTCTATAAAACCAAATGCAAAATGCTAAGTATTAGCTCCAGGCCAATGAGTTGACACATTAGCATGTGACTTGAACTAAAAAGAGAAGTGATTTTTAGGGGCCTGGACCTTTGGATCCTCCAACTAGTTCACCTGAGGGGGGAAAACAAAAATTCTGATTTACTCTTGTAGGGGCAGAAGAAGTCATCTCTCAGAAAAGCAAAGGCTGTTTCACCTTGAGCTTTATACTTCTTAGTGAAATCAATGCTTTCAGTTGTGCTTAAAAATAAGCTCACAGCCTATGCCAGTCATGAAAGACAGATGTTATTTGTATGGGAGATCAGGATTGAAAGAAGTCAGAGGAAGAAGCGAAGCTGCTTGAAAGACATCAGGCCATAGCCAGGAATCTCGGATCTGCTGCACCAGAAGACCAGGGACTTGGTGTCTGTGCCCAAGTCTAAAACATGAGAATATCCTACCCCTCCTCCAAGCACAGGGGAAATATATTAGCATCCCTCCAGTTGCCCTGGGGAATAGTCTAACTGGTCACCCAAGAGAAAGGCCCTAGGCTAACTTTCAGGCAAGGAGGGGCAAGAGTAGGGAGGTGTTGATGGAAATCAGTGATTCAGGCTTCATTTGCATTGAGGAGCAGGTAAGGGTACACCCACCTCATCCTCCCAGATTTCCCCATCTCAGTGCTCCTCCATCCTGGAACTGATCCCAGGAGTCTGAGAATCTCGGCTGAATGTCTTCAAAAATAATCACCCTTAACCTTGGGAACTGACTAGAAAACTTAACTGCTCAGGCTTTAGTTTTTTATTTGTTGGAATCAGGTAGAAAGAAAAGGGATATATCTATAAAGGTGAAATTTGGGTCCTGTTCCTGGATGCTGAAAGTGTTGTATATATTTTGGTAGGCAGCAATGGGGAGATGGGTCTTTCTGATTCACTTCCAATCACACTGCACAAGTTGTCACCTACTTTACCTTCTTTGAAGAGTCCAGCCTAAATATGAGTGTTGAAAGTGTCCCTATTTCCCAGGTAGATAACAGGACCACTATCCCAGAGGGGCTTGGAGATAACTAATATTAATATATTGACATGGGCCCAGGCCTTGAGCCTGCAACAGAAGCCCAAAATACAGTAAGATTAATTCTAGATTTTAACTAAATATAGTTAAATTTAAAAGATCAAAGCATTTTTTGAGACCTAAAAGAAAATATATGTGGATAGTTATTTCATTCTCAAATGTAGGTAAGAATTAAATTGAACAAATCGGTTGAGATGATTGCATAAGAATTAAAATCCTGTAATTAAAAAATTTAACAAAATGGAAACACAAGCATATTTTCCATAAATACATAAGAAAATAGTCGTTGTATTTAATACATGTATGAAAGCCTCACATTTAAAAAAAAAAGAAGTGTTAATATCCCCAAAAAGAAAAATGGGCAACTGATATGAAGCAACAACTCAAAGAAAAATACATTAAAAAGATTAATAAAAGGATGAAAAATGATTGCAATTGCTAGTATTCAAAGATGCAAATTAAAAAACAAACCATTCACTACTACAAAATGGCAAAGGTTTTAACTGTTATAGCACAATAATGCCAATGAGGTTGTGATGAAATAGGCACGCTTTTTATGCTGCTAGCAAGAACATAAATATATTGTACCACTGTAAAGCAGTGGTACAATATTCATCAAAAGCATTAAAAATGTTATGTGTTTTAAACTACTAATTCTCTTAGTAGGTATGTATCTTAGGATAGTAATTAGAAACTTGAACAAAAAAAATTCTAGAAAGATCTTTTAATATGACATTATTTATAATAGAAAAAAATACCAAAGCAAAACCATGAGAACATGCCAAAAGCCCCCAAACAAGAAAGTGGTAAATACAGAGAATATTTAATAATATTATAGAAAAATGCTCAGGATATTTTGTGGGAAAAATCAAGATACAAATTTGTGTATGGTATATTATTTTAATTTTGTAAAAATAATTGACAGGGCGGGCACAGTGGCTCACACTGGTAATCTCAGCACTTTGGGAGGCCGATGCGGATGGATCACCTGAGGTCAGGAGTTCAAGACAAGCCTGGCCAACATGGCAAAACCCCATCTCTACTAAAAATATAAAAAATTAGCCAAATGTGGTGGCACGCACCTGTATTCCCAGCTACTTGGAAGACCGAGGCATGAGAATCACTTGAACCCAGGAGGTGGAGGTTGTGGTGAGCCGAAATTGTACCATTGCACTCCAGCCTGGGTGACAAAGAAAGACTCTATCTCAAAAAATAATAATTGACAGAAAATACATCAAAATATTAACTGCATAACTTTCTCTGGTGTTTTAATTACATTTGACTTTTACTTTCTTCTTTGCATCATCACCTAAAGTAAACGTTGAGAATTTTAAAAAATATATACATTTATATTTTGCCTTATTCTGAAAAAGAATGTAGGGTTCAAAACTATGAATAATTGAGCAACATAAAATAAATTTAAAATGATTAAGAAAGATAGAGGAGAAAACATAAATAAGGAAGTTACTATGGACCTCAGAATGTCCTTAATACAAAAAACCATGCCATGCAGTTTACCTGATAGAGGAAGCCACACATTTGGCTGTGGGTCTCCCAAGCAGCACACATAAAGCAAAGCATACAAAGTGCTTTTCCATTACAAAATTCACAGCTTAGCTAAAGTAAAACAAACCAGTTGCTTAACAAAAATGTATGTGGTCTGAAACTATGACCAGAGAGAAATCTTTTATATGGATCTTTAAAGCGATGCCAATACTCAACAGCATCTGAGCAGTCATAACAATGAGTATATGTGGCATTGCTTACAATGACTTTTGAAATACAACTGATGTCACCATGCACAGGTGCAAACCAGAAAAGCATTCTGATCACTTGGCAAAATCCAGGGCTAGACTCCAGAACACCAAACTAGTCATTCTATAGAAGGAGTTCTGCAGGTCCTGGAGTTTCTCTGCAAAGAAAAGGTGTTCCTGTGAGTGTGAGACTGCAGATGATGAGGGAGGAAAAAGTGAAGGGCAGGGCCTTGAATAGTCCTATTTTTCAAATATCCTGTTGGGTATTCAAGCAAATATTTCCATGGTCACATGGATGTGAGGATGCCTGCATACTCTGTGTGCCTGTCTGAGAGTCAGAGGGTGTGTTACCAAATCAGACAGTGTTCAATACAGGCCTGCTCCAATTTATTTGACTAATTTCATTGCAAAATTCCTGTTAAGATACAGATGAACCAACCACTAACTTTTCTCAGATTTTATTTGGGAAAAATGCCCAAGGTACACTCATTGCCTTTAAAATTAGGGGAACATTGTGTAACAAGTAATAAATGAGGAAGGCTCCTATCATGGAATGTTCACAGACTCCCTGCCTCCTTGCCCTTCAGTAAATCTTGCTAGATTTGACTCAGAGATGTTTCCTAGAGACTCCTTCTCATAGAGGCCCCACTCAGTTCTGGTAATTTTTTTCAGCAGACTGGGTTTTGTGGTGGGCTGTCTTGAACACCCCCTGACTTACCCTACCCCATTTGACTTTTGCCTTTAGCCTTCTGCTCCCTTATGCTCCAGGGCCAAGATTCAAGAAAGACAGAAGTTAATTGTTTTTGTTTTATGCCAGGGCAAGAGAGTTCAGGATGCAGAGCTAGAGAAAGTGGTGACTGTTGATAGACACAGAGTAAATAAATCAGGCCTCCAATTAAATTTACATGATACATAAATAGGTTGTCTCATTTATTTAGTAAACAAATTTAGGTAGATAATGAGATTTCCACTGAAGACTGGTCATTGCCCCAGAGGCATATGCCAGCTACTTACCCTGTTAACATCCCAGGTTTTGTATAGAATAGCTTATCTGATTCATCAGGTGAGTGTGACTGCAAGAGATGGGACAAATGACAAACAGCAAGGAAGAGAGGTCGCTGGTACAGGGGACTGTCCTTCTAGATAGTTCTCTTAGGGAGGGCAGAAGCAGGGATCTCATAATAACTGGAACAAGAAAAGGAAGGAAACAGATGGAGCATGTTTATCTTGATATTATCCGGAAACTGAGATCAAGAGAGGTTGGACTTAGAATCAAGATGCATCTATTGTGTTCTTTGTGGAGGGTTTTGCTTTGACTTAGGGGTCTAGCCAGGAGTTTGGTTGCACTGGGGAAGCTCTCTTGAATTAACAGAGACAGGCTGCAAAATTCCCCATTGACCAGTGGTGTGGTCTTGTGCAAATCATCTGGTATCTGTGTGACTAACAGAGACTACTAATGATGCAAGGATTGTCAAACAGTTATGAGGCTTGAAATGCCTTGCAAATTATAAAGCATGATGCAATGTTTAGTTTTATAGTAATGTTATGTAAATAACAGCAGAAGCAAAGTGTAGTGGAAGGAACAGTTTCTCTGGATTAAGAGGCTGGGTTTGGGCTGGGCATGGTGACTCACGCCTGTAGTCCCAGCACTCTGGGAGGCTGATGCAGTTGGATCACCTGAGGTTAGGAGTTTGAGACCAGCCTGGCCAACATGGCAAAATCCCAGCTTTACTAAAAAAATAAAAATAAAAATAAAAAACACAAAAGTTAGCCAGACATGGTGGTGCATGCCTATAGCCCCGGCTACTTGGGAGGCTGAGGCAGGCTAATTGCTTGAACCCAGAAGGTGGAGGTTGCAGTGAGCTGCGATCGTACCACCACACTCCAGAGTCGGTAAAAAAGCAAGACTCTATGTCAAAAAAAACAAAACAACAACAACAACAAAACCGAGTGCTGGGTTTGAATTCTGACCTTTGCTGTTTTCCTTGTATGAAGATGACATTGGAAAAAAAATTCTAGTTCTCTCTGGTTCGGTCTCTGTCTCTTTCTCTGCATCTATATTTTATACACTCTCTGTCTCTCTCACACTTGGTCTCTGTCTATGAAACACGTGTGACAACTTCTTGGAAAGGAATCTCAATGCCAGGCTTTGGAAAATCCTGTTCCTCAGAATTACTGTGCAGGTCAATGTTCTTTAGAACATCAACACAGAAACTAACAAAATGAAGTCACATCACAGTGTCCCTTTAATCTGCAAATGCCCCACAGAAGCCTGCCAGGCATAAGACAGGTAAGAATGTCCAGGACAGGGTATCTGAACAATCTGTCACATCCATGGCACTCACCCAATCCAGAGACCCCAATTTTAGGTTCTAATTATCAGACTGGTCCTATGAGCTCCTGGCTCAAACTCCCTCCTAGGCCCTGTTACTGAGATACTGAACAAAATGAGATTGTGCCTTTAGAAGCAGTTAGAAGGAAGTGAGATGCCCATTCTTGTAGGATTCTGGGTGCAGTTTCTGAGTACTACTCAAATATCTCCCTCCTCTGTGACTGCCTGAGCAAGAAGGCCGTTTCCCTCTGCTGCACCTGCATGGCGCTCTGTTTCTGTCACTCGTAGGCACTCATCCTCTTCTCCCCTCCAGAAGTGGCTCTATCTAGGCAGATCTTCTCCCCTCTCGTGAAGACCCAGCAACTCAAGGTCAGGGCTTAAGTGGGAGATATATCTATGTCTTCATACACTGGCCCCATGCTTTGTACAGTGAAGGCCCAATAAATGCTTGTTGAATGAATGGTCAACCTCAGTCTGCATGCAAGGATGGGGTGGAGGCAGAATTTTGCCATGGCCACCTCCTGCAGCCTACTCTGCAGAGGCACCACCCACGCCCACTCTTCCCTTAGTGTCATCCTTTCCACACGTTTCTCTCTGCCTAAGAGGTAAGGAAACAAGGCAGGATGGACATTTAAGCCATCACTGAACAAAAACTCAGCAGAGCCAAATGCCCAGTCTTTCCAGTTTGGAAAGAAAGAAGTAAGAAGAGAGAAGAAAGGGACTCCTTTCTATTTTGGGGATCCAGAGGGCTGAGGTCCCTCTTTGTCCTGGTCATCTAGGATGGTCACCATCTCCTGGAGCTCTGGGTCTTGGTGCAAGCAACTCCCACTTCTTTACCCAAGACCTGCAATACACGCCTCAAGGCGCCCAGGCAACACTTCACCTTCCCAGCCTCCTCCCTCCAGTGCACTGACAGCAGGGAGTGGTGAGCAGAGCTGGTGGGAAGCGGATATGATGAAGTGGTCCTAGGAGGTGTTCCCCTGGCTCTGGGGCTAGGGGCGGATTCCACCAGGTGTGGCCCTCCCTTTGAGCAGCTGCTCTGCACAGGCTTTGCTCACGCTTTGTCTCTATTTTATTTTATTTTATTTTATTTTATTTTATTTTGTTTTGTTTTATTTTATTTAAGACAGAGACTCACTCTGTTGCCAGGCTGGAGTACAGTGGTGCAATCTCAGCTTACTGCAACCTCCGCCTCCCGGGTTCAAGTGACTCTCCTGCCTTAGCCTCCCAAGCAGCTGGGACTATAGGCACACATCACCACACCAAGTTAATTTTTGTATTTTTGGTAGAGACAGGGTTTCACCATGTTGGCCAGGATGGTCTCGATCTCTTGATCTCATGATCCGCCCACCTCGGCCTCCCAAAGTGCTGGGATTAGCGGAATGAGCCACCATGCCCAGCCACTTTGTCTGTATTTCTATCTATGAAACATGTGTGACCACTTCTTGGAAAGGAATCTTGATGCCAGGCTTTGGCAGAACCACATGGTATGGCCATAGAGATGGGCAGAAGATCCAGACCTTGTGAAAAGAGGCACCCATGTCCACCCACACTGACTCATCCTTGCTTCCTGGCCCTCACCACTTCTTTTTCCTTGCCTGAGACATAAGGAAACTATGACAGGAAGGGCATAGGAGCCATCCCTCAGCAAAACCCCATAGAACTGACCACTGCTGAACCTGTGGCATGAGCGTCAGTCTCTCTGACTCCCCGCCACTGGGCAGCAGGATGGCGTAAATAGCCGCAAACCATGTCAGGGCCTGTTTTTGTTCAAGCTGAACCAAACTGTCATCTGGATGGCAACTTTCCCCTCCACATCTGTTTAGCGTAATTTAGAAATCACAGCCCTTGCACCTACACGATCGGTGCCACATGTTGCTCATCTTCCTTATTATCCCAAATTAAAGTGTTGCCTGGTATCTGGGTTTTCTGCATGGACTGTAATAACGGGGCTCTAATCTGACACCCAGTCAAACTGGGAAAAAGCAGATTGAATCAAATGGGGGTTATGTCAACCTGAGACTTGTGCTGTGGCTGGGCCTGAAATCCTAGGCTTTGGTTATAAGGATGCTCAGATGCCAGCGCTGGCCTTGCGGTTTGGCTCCTGTGCACTATAGAGAAAGGGGGAGCGGGAGAGGACACTGAAGCGAGTACATCTGGGCTTCATTAGTGGCAATGTAATTTACAAAAGGCAGCTTTTCAGATGTTGAGATAATCAGCAGGCTGTTATCAAGGTAGCGGACGGTAATCACGGGTTGACATGAGCAATCCATGCTCGGTGAGATAAATGGGTTTGACTGGCAGGGCAGCGGTTGGACTTTAATAAAAAACAAATTGGATTTTTTTTCCTGTGGCTTAATATAAGAATCATGTGGACATATGCATAACACCGACACAGTAGCAAAAATCCCTGGCAGAAAGAAAATGCTACTGCCCTGGGTCTCAGAGCCAATTTCTGCGTTATAAATTCTGTGGCTGTTTGGGCAGTGGTTGAAACTGGGCTGAGTGGGTTGAGGAAGAGAAAGCAATGCAGGGACCTCTCAGCCCAACCCTAGCATAAATCACATAATAATGGACAAGTAATTTAATACTGTTCTGAAGCCTCAGAGTGAATCATTGCTTTTTCGTACAGTGAGTCTGGGTTCTGGGGGGTGCAGAACCTTAAGCTGTTGACTCCTAGAATTATGCCTTCTTTGGGAGCTGTATATCGGTGTGCCTAGCCTCGCCAAGACTGAAGTCTTTTGCTGAGGGGTCTTTCAACCTTCCCTCTACATATCCAACATCTGAAGCAAATGAAACAGCTCTCAATCTGACGAGTTGACAGTTTTTCAAACCTGGCATGTAGTGGATGCTCTTAGAGAAGCCTCAGGATGGCTCATATATGCTGAGTTAGTTCCCAGAGCATAGAGGAAAAGAGCAAAATATTACCAAAGTGTACAGAGGACATTGCTGAGGACATCTTCTGGAAGGCTGTCAGGGATTTCTTTGCATATAACAATGCACGTAAAAATCAAAGTCTAGCTGAACATTCGCTATCACGTCATTCCCATGTGGATAAGAATTTCATCTTGTTGAAGTTCAAATTAAATAAGCCATGGGGATCTTTAAGGGCTCTGAAGCTTGTGGGATACAAAGGAAGAGCAGATACTATTTTTCATGGCAAGTTGATAAAAAGACAGCTATTGGTGCAGGAATAAGGTCATCTTTAAAGATCTGAAAGAGCCTAGAACACGAAAGCTGGAACGGAACTTAGGCCTAATCCATCCACAGGTGAGGCAAGTCAAAGACAAAATTGGTAACACAAGGTCACATGGCAAATTGGCTGCAGTGTCAAGGCTACAGCCCTGGGCTTTGGGCATTTTGTGTGATGCTACTTGGTGCCCTGTGGATTTCCAGACCCATTCAGCAGGGCTACCTAGAGATGCTGAAGGAAGGGCCTGGCGAACCGGGTGCTCTCCAGAGCATCAAAGTTCAGGTAGCTAGTACTTCTTCAAGAGTGTGCACTCTCCTGCTGACATTGCTTGTTAGACTTTCTCCCTCCCCATTCAGCAGTCCATGCCTAGGCTTCCTGGCATCACCAGCTAGGAAAGCACAGAGACAGTGCTCAGATTGTCTGAAGGGCAGGGCCAGGGGTGGGGAGAAGAGCTGGACTCCAGGGTAGATACAGTCCCAGACTGGGATCTGCACTAACCAGTGGGTGACCTTGGGCAAGTCTCTTCACTGCTCTGACCCTTAGACTCCTTTGACTCTGAAACATGGACATGAAATCAACCATCCCTGTGGCTTTTGAGGCAGTTTATGTTTTGCTGCAGTGGAACCGTTTATTCCAGGTGATACCTTCATCATCACATACCCCTGCAAGAAAGAAAGAGACAGGGTAAGGTGGTTCTAGTTGAAGACAAGGAACAAAGCCAGAGAATGCCTTCACATGTGAGTCCCCTACCCCCAAACAGGCCCTGAGGCCCCTCCTCAAGCTTAGTACTCCACAGAGTTAGGAAAACACTGGAATAAGCATCCTCAAAGACCCTTTCGGCATCAGCACTTCCTGATTCTATTAATAGCCTGGAGTCAGGTGTCCAAACAGAGACTATGTAAGTTAGGGCACCATACCCTGCAACCCCTCCCTGAGTTACAGTATTAGTCTGTTCTCAGGCTGCTGGTAAAGACATACCTGGGACTGGGCAATTTACAATAGAAAGATTTAATGGACTTACAGCTCCAGATGGCTGGGGAGGCCTCACAATTATGGTAGAAGGCAAGGAGGGGCAAGTCAGTCTTACATGAATGGCAGCAGGCAAAAGGAGAGCTTGTGTAGGGAAACTCTCATTTTTAAAACCATCAGATCTCATGAGACATGTTCACTATCATGAGAACAGCACAGGAAAGTCCCGCCCTCATGATTCAATTATCTCCCACTGGGTCTCTCCCATAACACATGGGAATTCAAGATGAGATATGGGGCCTGGCGCGGTGGCTCACGCCTGTAATCCCAGAACTTTGGGAGGCCAAGGCAGGCGGATCATGAGGTGAGGAGATCGAGACCATCCTGGCTAACACGGTGAAACCCCATCTCTACTAAACAAATACAAAAAATTAGCCAGGCATGGTGGCAGGCGCCTGTAATCTCACCTACTCAGGAGGCTGAGGCAGGAGAATGGTGTGAACCTGGGAGGCAGAGCTTGCAGTGAGCTGAGATCTCGCCACTGCATTCCAGCCTGGGTGACAGAGCGAGACTCCGCCTCAAAAGTAAAATAAAATAAGATAAGATAAAATAAAATAAAATAAAAGTAAAATAAAATAGATTTGGATGGGGACACAGCCAAACGGTATCAGTTAGTGTAGATCAAGATTCACTCTTCTTCCTCTTTACCTAGAGGAAAGAGACCAATGCAACCAGGGGGTGCCACCCTGGGCCTGCCAGTGCTGCCACCCCTCAACTCTCCCCTGACCTAAGAAACAGTCTGGCTTCGAGGATTGAAGACCATATCCTGCAAAAAGACAGGTCTTGGGTGTCTTAAGAGTTGGCTTATACTGTCCATTTAGGTTGCTGGAAAAGATTCATCAACTGTCAGCTCATGTGAGAACTAGAGCAGAGATTCACCAAGCACATGCTTTTCTCTCAGATCAGTGTTTTAGGCCATCTGGGAAACAAAGATGTTGTGAGGAGTCAGTCACTCCTGTGTTTGCAGAGCTGTGGGAGGCTGCACTTGCTAGAAGCATGGTCCCGTGATGGGCAGTAATGCATAGAGCTGTAGCATCCCCTGGGACAGGGCCCTCATCTCATCTCCTTTTTCTACCTTTACTAATCGTTTATCATCATGGCCCAGATCTCCTCCGTGTAGACTTCCCAGTCCCACCCCTTCCCATGCATCTATTATTATCTGTTATTTAAAGCAGGTAGACACATTCCTACCACCTTCCTACCATTCAGACTGCTCATTAAATTTATTTTTGCCTTTTGTCATACCTGAGGAAGGGAAGGAAGTGACTGCTGGGTGCCAGAGCAGAGCATACAAGGACCATGACAAATGTCATCTGCTTTAAGTGTATCTGAAGTAGGCATCTTTATTTACTTCCAAATGAAGAAACTGAGGCTCAGAGGGGTAAAATGACTCAAAGAGAGCAAACCCAAACACCCAGAGTTTATTTTACAAACATCCAGTGCCACTTCCTGTAAGCATGTGGGTGAAGGCTTGGGCTCCCAAGGAGGGTGCCATGCGTGAGCTGACAGGCATCTATGAAGTTCTCTAGAGCAGCGGTCTCCAACCTTTCTGGCAATGGGGACTGGTTTCGTGGAAGACAATTTTTCCACAGACTCGGGGTGCAGAATGGTTTCAGGATGATTCGTGCACATTCCAATTATTGTGCACTTTATTTCTATTATTATTATATCATAATGTGTAATGAAATAATTATACAATTCACCATAATGTGGAATCGGTGGAAACCCTGAGCTTGTTTTCCTGCAACTAGACGGTCCCATCTGGGGGTGATGGGAAACAGTGACAGATCATCAGGCATTGGATTCTTATAAGGAGCACGCAACCCAGATCCCTCTAATGTGCACTTTACCATAGGGTTTGTGCTCCTGTGAGAATCTAATGCGGCTGCTGATCTGACAGGAGGTGGAGCTCAGGCGGCAATGGGGAGTGGCTGTAAATACAGATGAAGCTTCGCTCACTCACCCACCACTCACCTCCTCCTGGTGGTCTGTGGCCCAGGGGCTGGGGACCTGTGCTCCAGAGGACCCGCTAGCATGGCTGTCAGAGGCATCTGCAATCAGCAGGGAGCTTCACTGAGAGCAGTCAGCAGGCAGAGAACCGAGCTGAATGGGGGGGGGGGATACAAATGTCAACAGAGCACCTGCTGAGGACACGGGCCCTGCCCTTACCAAGTTGGCATTGACAATTGAGGGCATTTGCCAAGTTAGCCTGCAGTTGGAAGGCAGTGTGCATGGTGTTAGGAAGGAAAAAGTAGAGCAACACCCAGACAGGCCGGCAGCGTGGCCCTGGAGGAGGCAGGAGAGAGAGGCTCGTGGTTCTACTCCTGGTTCTGCTCCTGGTCTCTGGGAGCATAATGGGCAGTGGAGTTGGTGACAAGCACACTTGTAAGCCAGGCTATTTCTTAATGTCTTGTGATTATTTAGGGATATGCTTTTCAGCACATCGTAGCTCTCTGTTTCATTCATTTCTTAGTCTCTAAAATGTGCCTCTGTTTCACTTCAAACATCTAGAGCAGTCAACTGGTCAGCCCCAGTTCCTGACTCTGCACCCCGTGCACCCACTGGCTAATCATGAAATCAGATAACTGCAGGTTCTTGCAGGTTCTTCCCCATTCCAACTTCAGGAGCACATAGTCACATCTTAACTGGGAGGCTCAGGAGGATGCATAATATGCTCTCAAATAAACACATTTCCTCTGCATCAACCTCTGGTGTTCAGAGTATGCCTTTCATGAGCACATCAGCCACACCCCTGCTGCAAAGCCCCCTGGACTCCACTCTGTTGGAGCATTTGGCAACGCCAGCAGACTTGACCAAAAGAAACACCATTCTGGGGTCACAGCACTGCAGAAGAGCAATCTTCTGCCCAGAAACTTTCCAAAGGACTGGGAACTCACTTATCTGCCAGCAAAATTGCCAGCTTGGGAATTCAGCACTGCTTCTCTGCAAAATCAGGCGCTGAATTACCCTGCACTTAACAAATGGTTGCCCTGCTCTCCTAAAGCTGCCAACACAAATTGAATTGTATTTTTTCATTGGTGTATATAGTGGGTGTGTGCTAGAGCCAGCACTAATTTCCCCCAAGCAAGATAAATGCACAGACCCAAGCCTTCCTGCTTACATTCTGTCTCATTCTAGCAAATTAAAATGTCACAGAGCTATAGCCATCCTTTAGGAGACCGGGTCAGATGGGGATGAGGGAGGTTGCAGTGGGGGTGGGAAGCCTATCAATTGCTCTCCTGCCTCAGCTGCAACTTAGATAACTGAAGAGAATAAAAACTGATGAAACCTGGTGAAAACATTCGCAGCTTACTGTAAAATAAGTCTGTAGAAGGCCTTGCCGATGGAATCCTGCAAGAAGCAAAACGTATGATTTTGGCAGTTTTCTTCAGGGTAATTTTTACATTGCTGGTGTCCTCTCTTGGATTTCCACCTCCCCCATCCGCAACACCGTTCGCCCTTATAACCAACCACAATCAATTTGGTTTAATTGAGTTCTATGAAAATTTTCACCTATGGTGGCCACTTCATGAATCAAAGTTCATCAGCACACAAAGTTCAGGCAATCAGAAACAGAGTCTGATTTAGAGAGGCTCTCACAGGGGCTTGCAGGAGGAAACGGGGCTTCGTTTGCAGCTGGAGTGCCGCTGGTTGTGCCTGCCTGAATTCTCTGAAGTTGCCGCGCAGGTATTAATAATGTAACACCTGGTTTCACATGTGTTTTTCTGGCAGGCATCTCCCCGGCATCAAAGGGCACTTCAGCAGGTTCACGTTCATCCTTTTCGGAAAGGGTGTGTGTGGGACTGTGCTGCGTCCCATTTTCCAGAGCAGAAAATGCAGGCTTAGAGAACCTCCCCAAGTCCTAAGCAGCAGCTGAGAGAAGAGTTCAGCAGAGCTTCCCCTCCTCATCAGCAAAAGGTAGTCACACCAACCTGCGGGAGGACCTGCCTCAAAGCAATTCTAGGGAACTTTTACCCATTCCTGCCCACATGCCCAGAGGTCAAGCTTTTCTCACCAAATCTTTATTAACAAGGTCCTGCCAAGAGGCGCTCCATACCAGAAGTAGTCAGGGAGATGCCGTTTGGAAGCTGAAATATGAGTCTTTCTGAGACATTTCAATGGTTTATAGGGCCAGCAGGACCAAACATATAAAATCAAGGTTGTCCCAGAAAATTCAAGCTAAATGGTAGCCAACCCATGGGGGCTTAAAATCAGAAGCAGAGAACACCAGCACAGACAGGTGGGAAGAGGTCCCTGTTGGTGATACTTAACCCCCTGATGTACATTTCAGTTTAGAAAGAGCCTTCTTACTCAGGATCTCACTCACCATCCTGGAAGGTGGATTGAGAGCTGGTGTCATGGCCCTGCTCAACCGGCAAGACGCCGAGGCTCAGGGAGATGCAGTGGCAAGAGCAAGTCTTTTTTGCACAGCCGGGATCCAAACACAGATCTTCTGACACCAGAACCATGCTCTAACCCCTGCACCACACTCCCTCACCCCCTCACGATACAAGCTTGCATGCAGTGAGGCTTACTTGCTCTGCTCTGGCATCAGTCAGTGCTGCAAGGACTTTTTTTTTCAGATGGGGGTTCTGGCCAAGGACTCTCCTCCCTCAAGGTCTTTGCAGTTGGCATTCCCACTACCTGAAATTCTACCCCCTATATATCCATCTCTCTCTCCTTTTTATTGTGCAGGTCTCTGCTCAAATGTCAGCTCATCCATTTCCTCAGTGAGATCTTTTCTTATCACCCACCCATGCCCATCCCATTCCATTTTCCCTCATTGCATGAATCAGTCTTTATTTGTATACTGTCTGTTTCCTTCCTGTGAGAGCAGTCATGAGCACTGAGAGTTTGTCATGTTCATTATTCTATTCCCAGTGTTGAGGTTAGGAGTTGGCTATTTTTGTAAAAGGCCTGATAGTAAATATTTTAGGTTTTGTGGGCTGCACGCTCTCTTTTGCAGCTGTTCAATTCTGTCATAGTAGTGTGAAAGCAGCACTGGATAATACGTGTATGAATGGGCCTGTGTTCCACTAAAATTTTGATGGACACTGAAATTTGAATTTCATATAATTTTTACATGTCGCCTAGGCAATAGAGTGAGATCCAGTCTCAAAAAATTTTTTTTACATGTTGTAAAATAGTCTTCTTTTGTTTGCTTTAAAAACCATTTACAAATGTAAAAGATAAGCATAAAACATTCTTACCCATGGGCTATACAAAAATGGGTGTTAGACTGGATTTGGCCTTGAGGCCATACTTTGCAGACGGACCTCTGATCCAAATCA
>NW_012101254.1:1970821-2067035 GCF_000951045.1 Mandrillus leucophaeus
TGCAAGAAGCAAAACGTATGATTTTGGCAGTTTTCTTCAGGGTAATTTTTACATTGCTGGTGTCCTCTCTTGGATTTCCACCTCCCCCATCCGCAACACCGTTCGCCCTTATAACCAACCACAATCAATTTGGTTTAATTGAGTTCTATGAAAATTTTCACCTATGGTGGCCACTTCATGAATCAAAGTTCATCAGCACACAAAGTTCAGGCAATCAGAAACAGAGTCTGATTTAGAGAGGCTCTCACAGGGGCTTGCAGGAGGAAACGGGGCTTCGTTTGCAGCTGGAGTGCCGCTGGTTGTGCCTGCCTGAATTCTCTGAAGTTGCCGCGCAGGTATTAATAATGTAACACCTGGTTTCACATGTGTTTTTCTGGCAGGCATCTCCCCGGCATCAAAGGGCACTTCAGCAGGTTCACGTTCATCCTTTTCGGAAAGGGTGTGTGTGGGACTGTGCTGCGTCCCATTTTCCAGAGCAGAAAATGCAGGCTTAGAGAACCTCCCCAAGTCCTAAGCAGCAGCTGAGAGAAGAGTTCAGCAGAGCTTCCCCTCCTCATCAGCAAAAGGTAGTCACACCAACCTGCGGGAGGACCTGCCTCAAAGCAATTCTAGGGAACTTTTACCCATTCCTGCCCACATGCCCAGAGGTCAAGCTTTTCTCACCAAATCTTTATTAACAAGGTCCTGCCAAGAGGCGCTCCATACCAGAAGTAGTCAGGGAGATGCCGTTTGGAAGCTGAAATATGAGTCTTTCTGAGACATTTCAATGGTTTATAGGGCCAGCAGGACCAAACATATAAAATCAAGGTTGTCCCAGAAAATTCAAGCTAAATGGTAGCCAACCCATGGGGGCTTAAAATCAGAAGCAGAGAACACCAGCACAGACAGGTGGGAAGAGGTCCCTGTTGGTGATACTTAACCCCCTGATGTACATTTCAGTTTAGAAAGAGCCTTCTTACTCAGGATCTCACTCACCATCCTGGAAGGTGGATTGAGAGCTGGTGTCATGGCCCTGCTCAACCGGCAAGACGCCGAGGCTCAGGGAGATGCAGTGGCAAGAGCAAGTCTTTTTTGCACAGCCGGGATCCAAACACAGATCTTCTGACACCAGAACCATGCTCTAACCCCTGCACCACACTCCCTCACCCCCTCACGATACAAGCTTGCATGCAGTGAGGCTTACTTGCTCTGCTCTGGCATCAGTCAGTGCTGCAAGGACTTTTTTTTTCAGATGGGGGTTCTGGCCAAGGACTCTCCTCCCTCAAGGTCTTTGCAGTTGGCATTCCCACTACCTGAAATTCTACCCCCTATATATCCATCTCTCTCTCCTTTTTATTGTGCAGGTCTCTGCTCAAATGTCAGCTCATCCATTTCCTCAGTGAGATCTTTTCTTATCACCCACCCATGCCCATCCCATTCCATTTTCCCTCATTGCATGAATCAGTCTTTATTTGTATACTGTCTGTTTCCTTCCTGTGAGAGCAGTCATGAGCACTGAGAGTTTGTCATGTTCATTATTCTATTCCCAGTGTTGAGGTTAGGAGTTGGCTATTTTTGTAAAAGGCCTGATAGTAAATATTTTAGGTTTTGTGGGCTGCACGCTCTCTTTTGCAGCTGTTCAATTCTGTCATAGTAGTGTGAAAGCAGCACTGGATAATACGTGTATGAATGGGCCTGTGTTCCACTAAAATTTTGATGGACACTGAAATTTGAATTTCATATAATTTTTACATGTCGCCTAGGCAATAGAGTGAGATCCAGTCTCAAAAAATTTTTTTTACATGTTGTAAAATAGTCTTCTTTTGTTTGCTTTAAAAACCATTTACAAATGTAAAAGATAAGCATAAAACATTCTTACCCATGGGCTATACAAAAATGGGTGTTAGACTGGATTTGGCCTTGAGGCCATACTTTGCAGACGGACCTCTGATCCAAATCACTGGCTGGCACAGAGCAGGCACCCAATAAATAATTGTTGAAGGAGTGACCAAACCAATGCATAACTATATCATGAAACTGCATCAAGCAACAGATAAGCAGCCATCAGGCGTTTATGAAGCAGCTGGGTGCTCTGAGGGATGCTCTAGAAGTCAGACCCAGCCCGGTCCTCAGGGAGCCACAGTCTTGTTTTACATGTAAGGGGAGGGAGAACAAGGAGGGAGCTGTAGAAATTCATCAGGAAAAGAGAAGCCAGGCAGATGTCCCAGTTTCCCTGCAGCTTACCCAGAAATTGCGTTCCCTTGGTAAAAACTGCTTTGGAACTAGAGACAGGATGGTGAGCTCAGAAGCCAGGGCCTGAGGAGGACAGTGTTGTCTTGGGGGGCCTGGTGCTCCAGAGACCGCATGATGCTTGCCACAGAGATGCGTGGACCACCACAATCGCGCTGTCTAGGGCTGTGTGAAGGAATGCACTGGGCATAGTGGGGAGGGGAGGAAGAGGCCCCTCCTACAGACTGAAGGAATGGGTGGATGAGAGGCATTTTCTCAAGACAAAATATTTGAGATAAGTCTTCATTCATCTGTTCAACTCCCATGTTTTGAGAGGCACTGGGATTGGAGCTGAAGATCAGGCAGGCATAGTCCTCACCTTTAAGAGATGACAGTAGAAAGGGGATCAGAGACACTAAACATTATTGCGTTAAATTTGTGGGAGGTGTTCTGGTGAAGAAATAGAGGGTGCTATGAGAATATAATAACCACCCAGATAGGCACCACAAAGGGAATGGATTTGCCTGGCACACAAGGTCGGGGGGCAGTGTGCCAGCCATGCAGGGCATATGACAAGTCACCATGGCACAAGAGAGCCAGGGATGCTCAGGAACTGAGCCATCGGTATGACCAGACTGCAAGAAATGTGCTGCTTCCCTAGGACCTTGCATGCTATGCTGAGGAGTTTGAGTTCAATCCTGAAGTCTAAAACTTTTCATTTAAACAGTGGCCGACCACCTTTCTGAATGGCCCACAACCCTGAGTTCTCCCTCCACGGCTCAAGACCTCTCCACAAATCTGCCTCACTTGGCAATTTCCAAGAAAAGAAATCTTCGTAACTACTTCAGGCTAAACAAATCCAAAACAGCTTTAAGTGACATCAGCAAAGATATCCTTAAGTGCCACAATTTGGAAATGATACTCAACACAGGCCTTAGATTCTTGAAAATGTGACTTGACTTCCCACCTTGCAGGATACAAAGTTAAGCATTGCCTCCAGGGAGCTGAGCTGCTTTCCCTAACATTGGTTCTTAGTCTTTGAATCCCTCAGTCTAGTAAGGCTCAGCCCATTCTTCAGTTGGGCTTTCTTTGTGTTTGCAGATATTCTCATTGTATTAGTCCGTTCTCACACTATAAAGGTACTCGCCAGCTGGGTGCTGTGGCTCACACCTGTAATCCCAGCACTTTGGGAGGCCGAGGCGGGCAGATCACGAGGTCAGGAGTTTGAGACCAGCCTGGCCAATATGGTGAAACCCATCTCTACTAAAAATACAAAAATTACCCAAGCATGGTGGTGCACAGCTGTAGTCCCAGCTACTCGGGAGGCTGAGGCAGAAGAATTGCTTGAACCCGGGAGACGGAGGTTGCAGTGAGCCAAGATCATGCCACTGCACTCTAGCCTGGATGACAAAATGAGACTCCATCTCAAAAAAAAAAAAAAAAGGTACTAGCCAAGACTAGGTAATTTATAAAGGAAAGAGGTTTAATTGACTCACAGTTCCACATGGCTGGGGAGACTTCAGGAAACTTACAATCATGGCAGAAAGCAAAGAGGAAACAAGGATGTTCTTCATGTGGCGGTAGGAGAGAGAAGTGCAAGCAGGGGAAGTGCCAGATGCTTATAAAACCATCAGATCTCATGAGAACTCACTGTCACAAGAACGGCATGGGAGAAACTTCCCCCATGATCCAGTCACCTCCCTCCCTTGACACGTGGGGACTGCAGGTCCCTCCCTCGACACGTGGGGATTACAATCGGAGATGAGATTTGGGTGGGGACACAGAACCAAACCATATCACTAGTCTATAAACCCCCTCTGTGTGTGGCTGAGCCCCTCTCTGTGGGTCTCTCGGTTCCCCTGAGAGTTTATCTCCAACTTCTGTATGGCCCCTTAGGTCTCCTTAGCTCTCTCTGCAAAGTCGTTCATTTTCATCTTTCACAAACAGGGACAGGGAACACATGGTAAGATGCCCCCTCCACTATCTCTCTCCAGGACTGTGAGCTCTTCCTATGTTTCTTTATGTCTTTTTCTCTCCTGCAACTCTTTCTTCCCCCTCCTTTTTCTCCTTCCTTTCTCCCTGAGTCTCTGCTCTGTAATTATCCATAATATAAACAGATTTTATTTGTTATAAGTATTTGAAAAGATTTTGTGTTTCCTGCTTCCAGTTTAAAAGGCTGCTGAGAGAACAGTGTTTAATTCCTCTCTCGGAAACAGGTAAATAAAAGTTTTGCTTTGCTGATGAGCCCTGGTCGGATAAAATGTTCACCATCTGCACTCTGCACAAGGAAGCCCTCTGCCAGGGAGCCCTGCTCTCATCAAAATCACTCCTGACCAGCCAGCTTTACTGTTGAGAGAGCGAAATGTCTAAAAGAGATAAGCTATGCCCGTCAGAGGCTTTGAGGATCCTTGCCCTAGAGCTGGCATTTACCAAGTTCTAAGCGAGAGAAATGTCTCCAAGGACTTAGCCTCAGAGCCTGCTCCTGCAGACCCTGTTTCTTTCTGAGCGTGAGACCCTGTTTCTCGGGCTGGTTGACCCTTACAATCCCTCACAATCCAGAATCTATGAACACTTTCTGTCCTAATGTTTCCCTCTTCCCATGCAACACTCCCAGAATTTTCACATTCTTGGGCACTGTCAGTCCTACCTGGGCACACCTGCCAAGCTTCCTAGGAAAACAGGCCCTAAAAATGAAGCCAATTTCATAGGCACAGATGACGACATATGCACTTATCAACTCTTTTCCTAAAACATCATCTTCCAAGTCCAGTGTCTTTGTGACACCCAGAGCATTGATCACTCCTATTTGTTTATCTTCTCTTTCTTTTTAGAAATCCATTAGAATCCTAGGTTTTCATAGTTGTTTCCTTGATATAAGGAGTTTAATTGTACAGCTCTTAGCATGCCCTAGAGAGTCTAATGAGAAATAAATAATCCTAAGCAGCCTCCCTTAGGAAGGAAGGATAAACTCTACCCAGAGGCTCTGTTGTTAAGGAGACTTCGCTAATTGTTTCCACAGTGTTAGGCTGCTCCCCAATTAAACAGGTGGTTCCTTCAGGCCTGGGGTCATTTCTTATCATTTCTTATCCTACTAGGGTATTCCCTTTCCTCTGGAGCTTGGAACCTGGGCAAGTAGACCTGAGCTGGAGGCTCTGCGGTCAGCAAGCTCATAGCGCAGAGGAGGGAAGGGGGACCCCCTGGAACCCAGGTTCTTCCCCTCCTGGAGGGGATGTGGGGTTCCAGGGACCCCTGAAGAATTTTCAACTGGAAAGCACGGATCCCTGCTTACCCAGGATCTGTGCTAGGGACTGAAGGGAATACCCTAGTAGAATAATCATGTTAGTCAGCTGGTGGTGGAATCAGCACCACCCCAACAGAGCCCTCTGGTGCCCTTTGATTGAGTGATGGCCAAGAAACCCTGTCAGCTTTCATGTGCTGCCGTGTCCTCATCTGTGAAAGGAGACGCTGTCTCTGGACCTCACTTTGGGGGAAGAAAAGGGAAGGAAAGTCACATTTATTGGGCAGGTACTATGAGTCATATCCTGTGTCAGGTACTTTCCCATTCATTATTACCCACCTACAAGGTACATGTAAGTATCCAACCCATTCTATAGACAAGGAAACTGAGATTAAGTGATTTACCCAAGTAAATGCAGTTATTAGGGATACAGATGGGATTGCATGACTTTATGGAAGGATGCAGAATGGCACTGGAAGGGCTCACTAGGTGTTAATCATTGCTGCTGCTGCTGCTATAATTATAGAAAGTCAGGCTATTTGATTTCCAACCCCATGCTCTAAGGGTGAATGAAAGGAAGCTTGCGAAATTCCTCAAGACAGGCAGGATGATGAGCCTCACCGGTTGGATAAATTCAAGCAGTTTAAGCCACAGGCAGGTTCAAATTAACAGTCAGTGCCCAAAGGGCTTGCTGGTGGGGCCATGTGGTTGGAAGCCCTCTGGGTGCTCAGTCTCTGGCCTTCCTCTGTGGATGGAAACAGGGGTACCACAGAGAGCCAAGGCTAAGGTCTGAAAAGAAAGACTCATTCCCCACCCTGCCCCACCTAAGGTAAGAAGTGGAGGGACCCAGCATATCTTTAGCGAGTGCACTGTCAGTCCCTCCTACAGACCACACACAAGGGTCAGCTCCAAGAGCTGTCATTGCCCATGGCGACACCACTGCCAAGTGATTGTTTTTCCCCCTGGCCCCACTGAGAAAACACTGACAACACCCACCAGCTTTACAGATGACCAAACAGGAGCCCAAAGGGAAGAAAAACCTCTCTCAGATTCGTTAGTTCTTTCCCCTTCTTTGACCACCTCTGCTAACCAGAAGCCACACCCACACTTTATCTTCCTTCCTGCACTTCGGAGGTTCTGCGATTAGTGAGCTTACAGAGCAGGGGAGGGAAGGGAGACAACCTGGCACCCAGGTTTTCCCCTCCTGGAGTGGGTGTGGGGTTCCAGGGACCCCTGAAGATCTCTCGACTTAAAAAGCCTGTCCTCCCCACACTTTGAGTCACTCACCTGAAAGTACACTAGACCTTTGAATTCCTGACTGCAACCAGCTCTCAATTAGGTTTTCACTGCCCCTTGTCAGTTCCCTAGCTAGATTTCGGCAGTGACACTTGTTGTAGCCACTACAGAATGTGGCAATGGAAAGAAAAAATGTCACTATGCCGTTGTCAAAAGAGGAAAGGCACTCTGTTCAATCAACTGTGAGAGAGATTGAATTATTTATACTGCCTTTGTCAGTCACTGCGAAAGGTAATTTCATTGCTGAATTTTAAGTTTTTCATTAATTAACCACTTTTTCAGTTCAGTGCTCCGCAGCCAGGCAGAAACCCACTGCAGAGCCATTTCTGAAGAGGGCGGGGGCCCTGCTGCTCCCAGTGACATATGGATGTCTCTGTGTTTTTGCTTTTCTGCAGTCACTTTTGCTGTGTGCTGGTACAGATATTGGATGTTTCATTTAAGGCTCAGAGTCTCACCCAAACTGTCTGCAATTTAATATATCTCAGTATATACATTGGTAAATCATCTCTGTGTCATTTTTCTCAACGCTCTGTTATTAAAGCCCATTTTTCATGGTAAAATATTCCTCCAAGAGATGGCACAAGGTACACACATCCCCAAGCCTAGTATTTAACCCTAATAGGCTGAACTTTCTCTGAACTAAACTTGGAATTGAGAAAATGTAGCAGAATGAATCAGGAAAACACTTTCTTAGAAACGGAATGGGATTTAGACTAGAAAGAGGATTCAGAAGAAGGCTTACATTTTACCTGAACTGTCCAGATAATCGCTTTATTTTTTTTCTTCTCTTGGAAAGTGGAAATGTGGCTAGACGCACCTTGGGAATGGTTTCGGGGAGAATGTGCAATGATACCCCAAAAGGAACAAGCATGCAAAGTTTATAAAACTTTTTCAGGTGAAGCAATAAGTGAATGACATTGCATGATTATGAACCTCCTGTCTGAAGGTAAGAGTCTCCCAGATATCACTCCTGCTAGAAATAGAGAGTAGACAAACGCTGGTCGATTCAAGAGAATACTTGACTACATACTAAGTGCCAAGCACAGCACAGGTCTGGGGATGTGGAGAACGTGGACTTGACCCCTGACCATTTATGAGTGACTGGAATGAGATGGAAAACATTGGCAGAAGCTGCTTCTTGGCTCTTGGAAAGGCCAGTAGTTCTGGGGCCTAGTCATGTGATCTTACAGACATTAATAATCTGTCAAGAAGGATGGACTATCTATCAAATTCTGAATGCTGCAAGAATGCCGACGCCCAGTAAGACAACCAAAAGGTGTTACCTGGTCTGTGTTGCCTTTGGTCATCGAGAACAGCTGGCTTTTCTTAAAGATCCCTCGTGCACTGTGACTTCTTCACTTACATGGAGCACTACCCCAGAGTTCCTTGAATCTTAAAATATATATATATATATAATTTAAGTTGACAAAACTAACATATTCATTGTAGAAAATTAAGAAAATAAAGATAAGCAGAAAATTACTCATAGCTTATGACTTAAAGATTTCTACATTTAATGTTTTGATGCTTATCCTTTCAGTTTTTTTCTTTGTATATTTTTACATACATGATTTATATATCATATTGCATTCCGTTTTGTGGCTTTACTTATTATGTAGAAATATATCATGATCATCTCCCAGGTCATTAATTACTTTCCTTCAACCTTATCTCCCATTCTCATTATATGCATGAATTAGTTCATTTAACTATTCCCCTTTTTAAGCTGTTTCCAATTATCTTTTGCCATTATAATCAGTATTTCTTATAATATTTTGGAAACTACATTTTTATTCACTTCCATAATCATTTCCATTAGACAAATTTGGGTTTTAAATTGCTGAGGCTAGGATTTTTGCCAAATCTCAAGATTTTTATAAAATTTTCCTCCAGAAATCTCCAACCAATGTATGTTCCTACCAGCCTTGTTTTCCCACATTCTTGCCTTGGTTCCTTTGACTGTCAAGAGTTCACTTCTTAACAACACATGAGTGTACTTGGGATACCCTACTCCCAACTATCATCAAAGTTCAATGCAGTCCTGAATCAGTACATGCAGAGTCTCTGATTTCTTGTTTTGGGGTGCAGTAAGTTGATGTTGCTACTATTGTTGGCATCTTAAATAAAATGAGGCAGGCTAGCAGCCCTTCCTTGAAGTTCTGGCAAACTCAGTATAAACCCAAGATGCCCAGACCAAGTCTGATGTGGCCAATCAAATCATGTGGACCTCTTTAACGACTAACTCGGATTTGGCCATGGTGAGTGGCCCTCATCAACATGCAGAAATAAATTGGACTTCTCATAAAGTGATCCAGATAGGGTGACCCTGGGTGGGTGGCCCTGGCTGCAAACTTCACATGGTTTCCTGGTCCAACTTTTCTCCCTGCAAGCTTGTCACTCAACCAGGCTTAACCTGTCATACAAAGCATCTCCAGGAGACCTTCCACAGCTTATACACTGTGAGAGTCACTCGAAGCAATAAGAGCTGACAGGTGCAATCCCACAAAGCTCTGAGTGCGAATAGTGGTCCCCTCACCTGTCCATAGGGTTTCTCTTTCTTTACTCTTCTTTTTCCTTCCTCCCTTTTTTTAGCTGTGTTAATTTAATCTTGCCAATATCAAACTCCTATGCAAGAGGTAATAAAATCCTTTTAGGAGTAAAGCAGAGTTGGTGTTGAGAGGAACAATCTCTCAGTTTTGCAGGGTGCTATTAAATGGCTGCTGTGCAGTGTGCTGAGGTGAGGTGAGGCTGGCTGCCTTTGCCTGTGGCCCTGCTTTTCTTTGTGACAAGCCATGCCCAGGGCAATGTGGTGGCTGGCAATTAGGAGAGCTTGGCCACTACCTCGGGAGTGTTCCACTGGAGAACCTCATGAAGAAGTGGATCCCAAGGGCTCTTCTTGTTTGTTTAGGCTCTGCTGTTATTATTCAGTGGCTATCCGAGATTGCTTTTCCATAATCCACCTGCTTGATGCCTGGTTTCTAGCACTCCTCTGTTCCCCTTTCCTTTCCACCAGCCTCCCCTCGCTACCTGTGAGCTTCTGTTAGGCTTGCTAAACACTAAGCAGGGTCTTGGGATGTATATTTATCCATCTTCCTGCCCTTCCATGCTCACCAGTAGGAAGTTAATGCTAGAAGACCCATGTTCAAATCTCAGTTCCACCAGTTAGGGTCTTTATGTCCTTGCTCTTGGATCTTCTTTGCTTCAGTTTTGTCATTTGCAAAAATTGGCATAGTAATCTTTCCTAGCATTTATGGAAGGATTAAGTGAGAATATAGTAAATCTTCCTGCCACGCAGGGCAATGTCACTTCATGACCCCAGAGGGCACCATATCACGTTATCACCTAGAGTTGTGCATTAGTCCCTTCTCCAGCTCTGTGTCTGTTCAGAGTAGGCGATTGGCAAATGGAAGCTGTGGTTATTGTCGATGTTATTTTTTTTTCTGCTTTTTACTGAAAGCTGCCTCAAGTCACTGGGCTGTGCCATTACCCCTAAGGGTATTCGAGTGAATGCCCTGGTTATAACTGGCCAGCAAGCCTGGGTTCCCAGTCTCTCTGTAATAAAGCAAGAGAACACAGGGGTCCTCTCAGATTGAACCCTGGAAAATAACCATGCAGGAACCAAGTTGTGGCCACACACACACTAAAAATAAAGCAACAACGGAAAGATGACAAGAGTGGCTCGGCCTGCCTCTGCCTCTAAGTGGAGCCTGAGATACCTCCTCCCTTCCTGAGGCCTGCAATTCCTCACGCATAATGACCTCAGTGGCTTCTCTGAGTTATGCTATTCCAAGACTCTGCAAATATGAGTGCCTTTTATCATTTCCAATTTTTAAGAGGGAAACGGAGAAATAAGAGGAGTAGATGAGAGGACAGGTTGACCAGCCCAGCGTGAGGCAGCTCCTCAGAATGAGCATAGTAGCGACAGGAAATCTTCTAGGAGATGGCGTTTTGCCACAAGGTCTCAAAATAGCTAGGAAGAGAGTCTGTTCTCTCACGAGGGTGGGGAGGTGGTGCTAGAGATCCTCTATGCCAGGCACAGGGTGGAATATTCTGTGTTCACTCATTTTTATTGGAAGACCCATTTGATAGTGTCTGCTTTTCTGATTATTTGATTTTGTTTTGATTTTGATAGTTAGGATAGTTGGGTGAGAAAAAGCACCTGTCACCCCTCACGATTGGCCTTCGAGAGTCTACGTTGGAATTGTTTGTTCATGGGGTGCAAAGTATTATCCCAGGGAGCTGGGAGAAGTAGCTTCCCATGTAGCTGAGTCCAAAGCTTGCACCACTCACCACACGACAGCCAGTAAGTCAAGAGACAAGGTGTTGGGTCAAGGAAGATGCCCCATTATGGAAGATGTACCCATAATATTTCAGGGACCCGGCAATCTGAGAAGATGGTGGACTAATGTCCTAAAGAACCACCTTAAAGGGCATACATCTCACGCTTCTTTTTACATTGGGAAGGAGGAGAAAGGAGGCAGCTGAGGTTAGGAGGTGGCAGGTGATCACAGATGTTCGGGCGTCAGCTGGAGTCCAAAAGGATCGCATAATTTCTTTGCCCTTGGTCAGACCACAATGCTTCTGTAAATCATTGGAAAAACATTATTACTTGTGTGTATACTCCTTATCTCTTTGAGGGCTAGTTTTAGGACGGGACTGTTCTCATCCTTGTTTTAGAGTTAAACTATAAACTTAACTCCCCCCGTAGTTCATTTGGCCTATGTGCAGAGATAAGCAAGAACAGTTAACCTAAAAGATATCATCACAGATGGTGAGAGTTGGGGATCAGGAGCAACATGGAGTTAGCCGTGTTAGGCCTCCTTTTCACTGTTATACCCACATCAGAAAGAGGCTCTTGGTTTGTATATTACAAAACTATAAATTTCTCTCCATCCCTTTGATATCTCTTTCAGCCTCTGCCTTGTCTGTCTATAGAATTTGGCTGATTTCAGGTGAAGACCATGACCCACAAGAGCAAGGTCACTGTGGAAGGGCATGCGCTAGGTTTTGAAAATGCTTCTTTTTTATTAATATTCTCAAAATCAGGCAGTAAGATACTCCTGAGTTTTTCTGGTACTTCCCTGATCCTCTCCCGATTCCGATGTAGACTCTCCACCCCTGGAATCCAGCGATCCTTTCTGAATAGCAGCAGGTGTCCCCATTCTGCAATCCAAGTAAACCCTGTTGCAACCGATTTAAAACAAAACCATATGTAAAGGCACCCTACCCAGGTATCTAGCACAGATTATGAGTATTCAGTATATGTGCATTGAATTTGAAATGAATTATCTTTGGACAGAGATGTGGATAGTTAGGCTGGCTAAGAAGCAAATATATCCTACCACAGTCTGGGCTCTGCGCCAGCAGAGAGGAGGCCAGCACAGCCCCTCCCCTTTGGGAGACCGTGTTTTTGTGAGTAAAGCCACATAAGGAGTAGCTTCAATTCACAGCCTGGAGTTTAAGTGGCCTCTCCAGGCAGGGGATGTGATTTGCATTTGATCTTAGCTTACCTGTGGGAAACAAGTCATTTCCCCAAATAGAAGGTACCCTACTCAAGATAGACCCAATCCTTTCGAATCTGTTAAGCCCTTTGTTGAGTATTATCATTTTGCCAGCATCCCCAAACTTTGGCCACTGGAGCACTTGATAGAAGGCTAATAGTTAAGAAATAAGTTGGAATAATGAGAATTCCTTCTCTGTAGACAGTCTTTCCATTCCAGTAAATTGGGTCCACGTTCTCTGGATAAGTATTTTGTGAAGTGTCATACTCAACCATAAAAAGTTTATGGATAAGAAATTTCAGAAATCTAGCTTTCCCTTTTCCCCCCCTTCTTCCCTCTCTTCTTTCCAGTTCTGCTACTGAGCCAATGCAGTATGGTTGTTCATTACTAGGAGTGTAATGGCCTTATCAAGGAATGTAATTGTCCTGCTGTACTGGCCCTGGGCAGACACCATCTGGAGGGTGAGCATTTGGAGGTTTCCCAGCTTAAAGGGAAAATTGACAAACTAGAGCTGAGAGATGGTTACAGGCCTGGAAAGGAGGCCATGCAGTGAACAGATCAAGGAAATGGGATGTCTAGTGTAGAAAAGAGTAGAGAGGTCCTGGTAATTGCACTTAAATAGTGGAAAGACTCTCATGTGAAAAGGGGCTAGACTGAATCAGTCTTTGTCCAGACGGCAGGACTAGGACCCATAAGTGGACATTAGAGAGCAGCAGGGTTGAGTTTAAACTGGGAAAGACATGTCTAACAACTAAAGCTCATCCAACAGAGAGAAGCTATCTCATAAGCCACAGATGGCACCCACCCACGGTTGTCCAGCAGAAACTGGCTGACCGCCTAGAAGAGCAAAGGGGATGCTGGCCCTGGTTGGGAAGGGGATTGATTATAAACTTTGCTTGGCCTGCTGGATTTGGTGGCTCATCTTGTCCATCCTCCTCTCTCTATTAATCTAAAGTCCATTAGAAGTCCTTACTGAGCAAGGCCCTAGGTCAGTGATTCTCAGTAGTGTCTGTTGAAAATCTTTTGAAACATCACTACTTAGACCCCACGGGTGGGACCCAGGCATCCACATGCTTTAACCACCACCACCAACACCCATCCCCGGCCCCGATCATTTTCATGAGGAGCCAGGGTTGGGACCAACTGCTTCAGACAAAAAGAGAATGTGATAATAACCTTGCTCCCCTAAACACATCGTATGATATGGTTTTTTTTTTTTTTAATTTTTTTTTCTTAAGACAGAGTCTCGCTCTGTCACCCAGGCTGGAGTGCAGTGGCGCGATCTCGGCTCACTGCAAGTTCCGCCTCCCAGGTTCACACCATTCTCCTGCCTCAGCCTCCCGAGTAGCTGGGACTACAGGCGCCCGTCACCTCACCCAGCTAATTTTTTTGTATTTTTTTAGTAGAGACGGGGTTTCACCATGTTAGCCAGGGTGGTCTTGATCTCCTGACCTCGTGATCCGCCTGCCTCAGCCTCCCAAAGTGCTGAGATTACAGACATGCGTATATGTTTTAAAATAAAATAATTTTGTCTCAAATTAGTAGCATTGAAGCTTAGATCCTCCTAGATGGTTTTAGTGGCTTCTATGCTTATGTTATTTTAGCACAGATCACTGGCATTGAAGGGTATGTGAACATTTATGAACAGTTATGAAGGGTGTATGAACATTTGGGTGAACAGTGAACATGCTCCATTTACAGACGTGATGGATGTGCCATTGACATTGAACTTGGTAATCTCTTATGCTCCTGTGCCTCAACTTGCAAAAGGCCAGCAGCTTCCTCCACGCCCAGCCCAACACCCCTCCTCCAATCACCAGGATGCTGTTGTATAGCCAGGGGCCTGAACAGCTACAATCTGGGCAATTTCCCCCTTTTTTAGCATCTTTTGGGTGATGCAAGCACTCAGTTTCCATATGGGGCTGGTTGTGAGCCAAGAAGAGAGGAAGCATGATCTCTGAAATGGAATGGAGGTGTGGGGATTGTTTAACAGCTATCGTGGGATCTTCTAAAGCTGTGCTGCCCAATAGAAATATAATGCGAGCTACATACGTAATTCAAAATTTTCTACTAGCCACATAAAAAATTAAAAGTAAATAAGTAAAATTAATTTTAATAATACATTTTATTTAACTCAATATAGACAAAATATTATTTCAACATGTAAACAATTTAAAACTTACTACATTAAAATTACATTAAGAATTATTACATATTAATGAGAATAATATTAGGCTAAAATCACATTTAACTTTATTGCATATTAATGACATATTGGGTACAATTTGTATACTATAAAACTTACTTGTTTTAGGTTAAAAAAAAATCAGTAATTTTTAGTAAATTTACAGAGTTGGGGCAGGTGCCATGGCTCGTGCCTGTAATCCCAGCATTTTGGGAGGCCAAGGTAGGTGGATCACTTGAGTCCAGAAGTTCGAGACCAGCCTGGACAACATGGAAAAACCCAGTCTCTACAAAAAATACAAAAATTAGCCAGGCATGGTAGTGCACGCCTGTAGTCCCAGCTACTCAACGGGCTGAAGTGGGAGGATTGAACCTGGAAGATCAAGGCTGCAGTGAGCCGAAATTATGCCACTGCACTCCAGCCTGGGCAACAAAGCAAGATCCAAAAAGGAAAAAAAGAAAAAGAGAGAAAGAGAGAAAGAGGGAGGGAGGGAGGGAGGGAAAGAAGGAAGGAAGGAAGGAAGGAAGGAAGGAAAGAAAGAAAATTACAGAGTTGTGCAACTATCACCACAATCTAATTTTAAAACATTTTTTATCACCCCAAAAAAAGGCCTTCAGTTCATTTGCAGTCATTCTCAATTCCCATCCTAAGCCCCAGGCAATGCTTAATCTATTTCTTGTCTCTACAGCTGTAAAGACAGTAATAAAATATGTGGTCTTTTGTGTCTTGCTTCTTTCATTTAGCCTAGTGTTTTTGGCCTTCATACATATCGTAGCATGTATCAGTCCTTGGTTCCTTTAGACTGTTGAATAATATTCCATTGCATGGATATACCACCATTGTTTATCCATTCACCAGTTAACAAACATTTGAGTTATTTCCACTCTTTGGCTATTACATACTAATAAAGCTGCTATGGACATTCATGTACAAATCTTTATGTAGACATATGTCTTCATTGCACTTGGGTAGCTGTCTAAGAATGGAATTGCTAGATATATGTTAACCACATGCTGAGTATTTTAGGAAACTTCAAAACTGCTTTCCAAATAATGAAATATTTTATATTTTTTAAAAAACCCAAAGCTTCAAAATCTGGTGTGTATATTATACTTCTAATACATTCATATTGAGACTAGCCACATTTTAAATGTTCAATAGCCACGTGGGGCTGAGGACACTGTATTGCATAGAGTAAGTGAAAGTGTTTCTGCCCAGATATCTTATCTAGAATCCCAAGCCAGGTCAGGATAATGTGTGAACTAATACACACACACACACACACACACACACACACACACACACACACGTACGTGCTCCCCTCTGATCCACACACATCATGAACACAGGCACAGCAGCTCCACCCTCATTACTCTTCATTTATGATTTATTCATTTGCCTTTACGGAATGTTGCAATAATTGGATTGTGCTAAATAAATATGCTTTACAATAATTCATCCATGTCTTCCTGAAACACATTTCTCAAGGGATTGAAGGTGATAAATTAACAGAAATATACCCCCCAAAATGAAGATATAGAACCTCATTAAGAGTTGATGGCAAATATTAAGAATGTGGAGAGACAAGGAAGATTAGAAAGCTGAACATACTAAAAACTGTGTCATAATTCTGGAGTTCTCTATTATTTGTCAGTGATGCAGAATTCAGCCCATACGCCTCTGCTGGGCAGACGTTTGGAGCTGCTTCTCCTACCTACTTTATCGGTCCTACTCAGATCCCAAGATGCTTGGTCTCTTGGCTCTCTAAATTTCTAATAAACAGGCTTGGATGTAATTCTGAGTTCCCAAAACCACCTGCAGAGTGAGGGTCCCAAGGCCATGAGATGGATTCCCTTCAATATACAGATTCCTGGAAAATCCGTTAAAGCTCAGTTGGGGGCTATCTGTACCATTTCAGGCAGATAAGCAAAAATCCATCCAGCTCTTCAAGAAACTCCTTTTGCCCTCAATTCTGGATAGACTTGTCTGAGCCCTTCAAGGTATGTTAGGTAGTGGGTGCATATTGACTAGAAAGATAGCTTGCCCACCTGTGCATGTTTATAGGAGTGTATATGGACAGAAAATTATAGGCCACCCTCTTAAAATTTCATATTAGACTTATTAAAACGATTGATAGATTATTTCACATTTCTAAACCCCTAGAGTCCCTTTCAGTTCAATTCAGGAGTCATTTATGGGTGTCCACTATATGCCAGGACTGGAATAAATGCTGCAGAGAATGAATGAATGCTGAATGAATAAATGGTAGTTCATGCCTTGGGGAGAGCATGGATAACTGGAAACACAGGCATACGGTCATAATAACGCACTAAGTTTTAGAAAATATTATACCCAAAGATTTGGCTATAGGAAAGGAGAATAAGGCCAACTCTGCTTGAGGAAGTTGGAAAAGTCATCCCAGAGGAGGTGACCCTTAAATGGACCTTGAAGGGTGAGCAGATTGCGAGGTAGAGAAGGGGAAGAAGGGCAGAGAGGGTAGGGAGGGGTGTGTGCAAAGGCTTGGTGGCCTTAAGAAAAATGTCGTCCTCAGCTAGCAGTGATCAGTCTTGTGGGTTGGGAGGTGGGCCACAGAGTAAACCAAAGGGTCTGAAAGCAGGGAACCGTAAAGATGATGTTGGGCCAGGCTAAAGAGTTTGGACTTGGTTCTAGAGGCAAAACAAAAAGCCACAAAGCTCCGAGGAGAGGCAATGAAGTCACTGGGCCAAGGCCTAACACTGAGATAAGCAGGAATACATCAGCATGAAACCAGAAAGCCTAATCCAATTCTAACAGTTCTGCCCGGGTCTAAAGTTATCTGGCCTCTGTGAGTAATCTCAAGTGTTATAGCACATGCCATAAACAAACAAGTATGTTTGCAAATGTAGAAAAGATCGGCTCTTGATTGAGGACAATCCTGTAGTATGTCGAGATGCCAGAAAGAAGGGAGGACTTTTTACAGAAGATTTAGTTGGTGTCAGTCTTCCAGAAACCAGAAGAGTTTTTAAAGCAAAAGGAATCAAACAAGTAATGCGGTGTAGACATCACTGGCCAGACCAGGAGGAGGAAAGAGGCAGCCTTTCATCTCAATAGAAGATTTAAGGGCTCTTAGTTTAGAGGACTCCTTTGCCAGGACTTCGAAAGAGCACATGAGTATAAGCTTAGACTCTCTGGAGTCAACTTGGAGGGAGAGGACAGGAGATTAGATACATGCAAATATCCACCCTAACCCACACCCTAAAATCTCAGTCTCCATTATTACTATTATGTGGCACTTAGGACCTATCTATACCTTTTGTTTTGTTGTTGCTTGTCTTCACACTGTATTATATATTCCCTGAGGACTAGGAGGGTATATATACCCCTTTATACATCCTCCACCCCACTAATATAATGCTATATCTTGGAGGTACTTGCAATCTATTTCTTGACCTAACGATGGATGTTTCCAATGAAAGAATGCATTCATGTGGGGCCATTGGTATGAAGTTTTGTCTCATGCCCATTTGTTAGTTAAAAGGTCAAAGTAAAGGATACTGACCTACCTCTGCTATTTATGCCCAGTGTAGCAACCTTCATATCTCTTGCCAAAAGACCCAGGATCTGAGATCAGTGAGCTCTGAGCACTGAACTCTGAGAATCTGGCTGGAATTATTTCAAAAATCATTCTCTAAGAGAGTATCAACATTCTTGGCTAGGTTGGAAATACGTTTCTCATGACCATTTGGTTCCTGAGAATCAAGCACTTTCAATATGCTTTGTTGTTTCCAAATGTGCTACCTGATGATCTGCTCCAGGCTACTTAAGAACAGAATTTAGAGCATAGGTCTCAATTTCAAGGTGATGCTTAGTTCCCTTATTCTTTTGTTTTTTTCCATTAAAAACTGTTGATTTGCTTTTTCATCCATCAGTCAGTCAGTAAACATCTACCTGTTCAGGACCTACACAGTACTAGAGAACAAAATATATGCAATTTTATTACACATTTGTGTGACAAATGTTTCTATGCATGGATAGACCACATGCTTTAAGAAACACTGTAGAAAGAGTTTGATAATGAAACTGAAGTATTTATAGATATATTTTTGATTTCACAAGTTAGTATTATTAATAAAAGGAGAAAAATCCAAATTTGGAAATGTAATTTACTACAAATTGCCTGGAGGAGAAATATTTACAGCTTATGACATAGACTGAATACTGTAAGCTTATAACCACTAAATGGAGGCTACCTCGTGGCCCTTGAGGGGTAGTAATAAGCCTTGAGAAACCTAGAAAATGTCATCAGTATATACCTGTGCAGGTAGAATATTGATCAGAAAATCCTAAGCTAAATGTCACTTCCACGTTTTAATGAAACCTGGATGGTTCTCATAGGCCCCACTAAAATCAATAGCAAAACCTTAAGACTTCTTGATAATAACTTCTGTATTTAAATGAGACTGAATTCATGAAATCACAGTGGCCACCTTTCTATTTGCCCTGCCTTAACTGCCACCATTCAAGTCCTTATATAGAGACTCCAACCTTGAGAATTGATTCCTGCTACCTTTCTTGTATCCCTCATCATTGAAAATTATCTTGACAGTAACACAAATCCTCAGGACAGTCTTGTGTGCAATAGTAAGGACTGTGATGACAATAATAACAGGAGTGAACAGTTTTTGAACCCTTGCTGAATGCCATGCAGTGTGCTGAGCATTTTACGTGGGTTTCCTCCGTGAGACTTCTCCACAGTTCTACAAGAGGGTCCTGTCACTGTCTCTATTTCATATACACTTTAGAAATGATACATGCCTTGTCCTACAGTAAGATCACACAGCAAGTAATGGCAGAGCCAGGACTTGGCACAGGTGGTCAGAGCTCTGAGCAGTGGGGCAGTAACCCCCTAGGCTGCAGCATCTCCCAGATAGGCTCTGCAGGTACTAGTTGGGCCATCACAGGCACAAATCCCTGATGCCAGGTTTTGCTTGGGGTCCACTTTGACCATCTCCTCATTGAGGCGGTATACAGCTGCTCAGGATTTCAAATCCAGCCTCTTGTATGTTGGGACCCTTGAGCCTGGCATTTTAGATTGTTTCTTTCTGCACAAGATTATACTTTTAACAGCCTGAAAGCCACTTTTTCTACCACAACCAACATTTTTGTCTAAGTCATATTTATAAATATTTAACGGTTATCTTTTTGCTTTTCTTTAGTCCTAAACAACTAACTGACCTTTTTTCCCCTCTGTTTTCTCTTCTGATTTTCAAAGTTCAAGCAATTTCTCTTTTCTAAAGAAATTGGGAATCTGCCCCTATTTATTTACCATCACTACCTGCAGCCATTAGGATGTAAGATGCAAGATACCAGCTGTATCTTCAGGCTCATTCAATTGAGGTCATTTCACTATCCGCTTCTTCAATTGGGCTTTTGTTACAGAATTTTTGAATTGAAGTCAATATAAATCATATTCATTAAATCCAAACCAAGGGAAGAGGAAGGAAAGAGAGGTGGAGGGTAGGGGTGGAGAACAGACATCAGTTTCTGCTTACAGAAATGGACAGAGCAAATACTTGCAGATTGACTGTTCCCAATTAAACAGTCAGAACTGGATTTAAATTTAATCCCCATGTTTCCGTAACTAGGGAGATTACCTAGCAAATTTCAGCAGCCCAGCCTGATGTCCTTAAACAAAACTCAAATGCCCACAGCAGCCTAGCAGGTAAAGTAAATGAGTGAAGTGGGCCAATGGTAAGATGATAAATGGCCACTGACCCTCAGCCTCAGTGATGGAGACATTAGGAAATGGTGGGGACTGTGGGGAACTCGAGAGACATGGCCATCCGAGGGAGTAGTGTTACCGGAAAGGGGTCCCCATCCAGAACCCAAGAGACAGTTCTCGGATCTCATACAAGAAGAATTCAGGGCAAGTCGATAGAGTAAAGTGAAAGCAAGTTTATTAAGAAAGTAGAAGAATAAAAGACAGAGCAGCCCCGAAGGCTGCTGGTTGCCCTTTTTTATGGTTATTTCTTGATATGCTACACAAGGGGTGGATTATTCATGCCTCCTTTTTAGACAATATAGGGTAACTTCCTGATGTTGCCCTGGCATTTGTAAACTGTCATGGTGCTGGTGGGAGCATAGCAGTGAGGACGACCGCAGGTCAGTCTTGTCGCCGTCTTGGTTTTGGTGGGTTTTAGCTGGCTTCTTTACTGAAATGAAACCTGTTTTATCAGCAAGGTCTTTAGGACCTGTATCTTGTGCTGACCTCCTATCTCATCCTGTGGCATAGAATGCCTGAAGTGTCTGGGAGTGCAGCCCAGTAGGTCTCAGCCTCATTTTACCCAGACCCTATTCAAGATGGAGTTGCTCTGGTTCAAACGCCTCTGACCAAAGCAGATATTCAAATCCAGCCACTTATTGCCACCAAGAAAAAAAAAAAAATAGGCCCAACATTGTCAGATCTTCCTTCCCTTTTCCAAATCCAGAACAGCTCCAGACATTCAAGTGATTACTGTTTCTGACTTTTAAGCATTGAAGACCAATCCAAATCTAAAAGTCAGTGCAGGCCACGCCTTGGGCCAAATGAAAACCCATCCAAGAACAATCAATGTGCTCTGAAAGGCTGACAGTTTGCAAGCTCTTTTCTAAACCTTCTTCTCCCAGCCTTGCTATTGTTTTGCAATTTAGATCTCACTTAAAATTTAGGACTTTTTTCTCTCTCTAGCTCTAATAGCTAAGGAAGTCCTAAAGAAAGCTCAATTTTCAACACAAATTTAGTGACTCTTTACATAGGCTTTCCCTTTCCCCCCCCCCACTTAACGATTTCTATGAATATAATTATGCTTAAAATTTCCAGCCAAAGATCCATAAAGCAAGGTATACCTTTACAGTGATTATTTTTGTCACATATTAATGAAAGTAATACTATGGAAAGCCATTACAGACACTCAAGTTCATAAATATAAAAAGGCAAATTAGTAAACTTTATATATGAGATTTGATAGCATAAAATTGTCCAAATTGTTGACATTAAAAACAAAATTAAATGGCAAAGGACAAATGGGATAATTTCTTTTAGCAAATATAATAGATAAAGGGTTAAGAACCTAGTTTGAAGAAGTTCTTACAGATCAACAAGGAAAACACTAAGCCTCCAATAGATAACTGAACAAAAAAGAAATGAACTGACAATTCACAAAAGATGAGAAACAACTAATTAAAGAACATATGGGGAAATGACTCAACCTCTCTAGTAATTAAAGACATGCAAATGGAAACAACAAATATAATTCCCAGTTCAGACAAGGGTGCAATGAAACAGGTACTGCCATGCATTACTGATGGACAAAATATAAAGCCTCGTTGGTAAGCAATTGGCTAATATAAATCAAGAGTTCAGTTCTATTAGGCAATATCGAGCTTTTTCTATGTGCTAGGCATTGAGTGTATGCAAATGACAAAAGCTCACCCCTGCTGTCAAGTAGAGAGCATGTTTCATCAGAGACACAGGTAACTCCATTATTAGGAGGTAACTGTCAGAAGCATCCACACATATGGCAAATGCAGGAGTAAAGCAGAGAGTTTGGAAGGTGTCTTAGTCGATTTGTGCTGCTACAACAAAATACCTGAGACTGAATGGTTTATAAACAATTGAAATTTATGTCTCACAGTTCTGGAGGTTGCAAAGTTTAACATCAAGGCTCTGGGACCGTTTGTGTCTGGGGAGGGCTGCTCTCTGCTTCAAGATGGAGGGGCTGAGGAAAAAAAGGAGCCTAAGCTAGTTCCCTCCAGCCTTTTTACAAGGCACTAATTCATTCATAAGGGTGGAGCCCTTGTGACTAAATCACTTCCCAAAATGGCCCCTCTTAATACCACCACAATGGGAATTAAGTTTCAACATGAGTTTTGGAAGAGACATATTCACACCATAGCAGGAGTTTTATTTGAAATGATCCTGAGCTGAATCTGGAAGGATGATTAGAATGTAGTTGAATAAAGAAAGGAAATAAGAGGAAGAGAAGATGAGGAGGCTTTCTCAGCATATGGTACAGCGTGGATGAAGGCATGGTGTCTACAAGAAGTGTGGGAGCATTGAGAGCTGCCGTAGCATCAAGTATGAAGTGAAGAGGCAGGATGGGAGGCTGGAGAGGGAACCCAGGCAGCCCATGCTCTGATAGTGTGAACTTTTTATCTCAGAGGCAGATGAGATATGGAAGCAAGGAATGGATACATTCTGATGTGTTTTTTAAAATTCTGCACAAAAGTCACTGTGGTTTGTTTTTCTAATTCAAGAAGTAACAGATAAAAGCAAACAACCCAATTAAAAAATGGGCAAAGGATTTGAGTAGACATTTCTCCAGGGAAGATATGCAAATGACCAATAAGCACATAAAAATGTGCTCAACATCATTAGTCATTAGGGAAATGCATATCAAAACCACAATGAGATACCACTTCACATCCATTAGTTTGTCTACTATTTTTTTAAAGTAATATATATTGGTGAGGATGTATGGAGAGAAATTAGAATCTTTGTGTATTGCTAGTGGGAATGTAAAGTGGTGTAGTTGTGGCAGAAAACAGTCTGGTGGCTCCTCACAGGGTTAGACATGGAAGTATCACATGACCCAGCAATTCCATTCCTTCATATATACCCCCAAAAACTGAAAACAGAGACTCAAACGTACTTGTACAACAACATTCATGGCAATATCATTTACATTAGTCAAAAGGTAGAAACAACCCAAATGTCCATCAACAGATGAATGGATAAACAAAATGTGGTGTACACTTACCATGCCCTTAAAAAGGAATGAAATTCTGATACATGCTATAAAATAGATGAACTTGGAAACATTGTGTTAAATGAAATAAACCAGACCTGAAAGGGCAAATATCGTTTGATTCCAATTTTACGAGGTATCTAGAATAGGCCAATTCATAGAGACAGAAAGTAGAATAGAGGTTACCAGGTGCTGAGGGGAGGGATTAATGGGAGTTATTGTTTAATGAGTACAGAGGTTTTGTTTGGGATGGTGAAAATATCTAGAATTGAATTGTAATGATAGTTGGACAACACTGGGAATGTACCTAATGCCACTGAATGGTATACTTAAAATGATTAAAATGGTACATTTTATGCTGTGTATATCTTATCATTGTAAAAAGTGTGTTTTTTAAAAGTAGCAAGTGTTTTGGAAAATTCAAGAAAGTATAAAGAAAAATGTTCTAACCTCCAGAGTTACCCATTTAACATTTTGGTGAATCTTCTCAAGTTGTTCTGTGTGTATAGTCATATATTTATTAGATTTTGTTAGACTGAGGTCACACTCTCCATGCTGTTTTATAACTGCCTCTCTCTTCTAATGAGAGATTGTGAACTTCCTAGTTGTTTATACAGCATGGTGGTTAAGGATGTAAGTCCTGGAGACAAACCACCAGGGTTTTTGTGTCTTAGTTCTATTGCTTACTCAGTTATCAGCTATGTGGCTATAGGAGGTCACCTAACCCTCTGAATTTGTTTCTTCATCTGTGTGAAAAAGACAATAATAATAAGAACAAGCACATGGATTGTTAAGGATTAAATTATATCCTAAATATGCATAAGTACAGTATCTGGTACTCAGTAAAAGAAAACTATTGTTATTCATATTTTTAAATCCTCACCTATTTTTCCAGAGAATAATTTTAATGACTCCGTGAAGTACTTTATTATGTGGATATACCATACTTTACATAACTAATCTTCTGCATTGAACATGTACCATTTCTAAATATTTACTCCCATAAATAATGCTGGAAAACTTTGCAAACAAGTCTTTAGAAATAACTCCATTTCTTTAAAGCAATTCCTAGAAAGGAAATTATTTGGTAAAAAAATGTGCACAGTTTAAAAACCTTAAACTGTGCATATTTTGGCGGACTATCCTCCAGAAAGAATATGATATTCACAGAAGCAGGAGGACAACTTGATCACCAATAGCAAGAAACTGGAAACAACCCAATTGTTTAAACTAAAGCAATAGATTAAATGTGATGTCCACTTATTGGAACATTACACAAGTATTTATAAATATGTTTGCAAATCCTACATAAAAACATAGAGAATGCTTATGACAATGTTAAGTGAAAGAACAAGAGAAAAAATGTATGTTAAATTTTTAAAATCCCACGCAGATAGTGAAATAGAAAACCAAAATAGAATGGTTAAGTAGTAGGACTGTAGATAAATTTTTTCTTACCATTTCTTTTCTAAATTATATTTAATGCACATAAACAAGATTTATAACAAAGGAAAAATAATTTTCCTGGGAAAGTATGATTTGTCCCTATATTTGAAGGCTGTTATTGAGATGTAGTCTGACATTGCAAGTAGATCTTTAAATAAGCACCGGTGATAACAAAGCCCAAATTTCAATTTTGTGGTTGAAAATTTTCAGACACAAAGTCACCTTCTTCAGCCTTATCTATATATTCAAAAACCGTAGAGATTGGAGATTTCTGCCATATAGTGTTGGAATCAGCAACTAGATCAGACAGCCATTATTTCTCAAAGGAAATGAATCTAACAAGACTCTAGAAATAACAGCAATATACTATCTCTCAGAGTCCAGCTGCTTTCATAAGGGCCAAGGTCCAGGGAAAGGCTCTAGCTGTCCAGTCATCTTCATGGATCTCCTGGGCTCTGGGCCCCTCAGTCTACACCATCTTGAGCTGATAGGCAAGTTAATTGATATCTCTGAGTCTCAGTTTTCTCAACTAAACAGTAGATATAATAATCATATAACTAGCTTACAGGGTTGTTGCAAATTAAAATGCAGTAAACGTTGTAAAATGTAAACATATTGCTCAGTACTAGTAGGCACTGGATAAGCATTAGCCATTGTTATTGTTATCATCATACACTAGTTTATTCAGCAAGGCCTAGGGCGATGTGACTTGTCCTAGTTTAGTGGGAAGAGCCATAGATTTGTAAAGGGACCTGAATTGTAATAGTAATTGAAGCACTTACTTATCCAGGGGCTTAGGGCAAGATACTTAATCCTTAAAGTAGTGCTAATAGAAATACAATATGAGCCAAAAATGTCCTTTTGGATTTTCTAGAAACCACATCATAAGAAGTAAAAAGAATTTCATTTTAATAAACATCTTATTTAACCCAATAGATACAATATTTTCATTTTGACTTGTACTCAATATAAAAATTATTAATAAAACATTGTATGATTTCTGTACTAAATCTTTGAAATCCAGTGTGCATTTTATACTAATAGTCATTTCAATTTAGAGACTAAATTTTCATCTGAAATACTTGATATGTATTTTATAAAATTTATTGTTAGAAGATGATATTCACATACCCAAGTTGTTCCAAACATATTTTTCCAATAACTGAATTAAGTTTCAGTACTTAAATTAATTAAAATTAAATAAAATAAATTCAATTCTTCGGTCACGTCAGCCATATGTCAAATACTCAAAAACCACATGTGGCTATTGGCTGCCATTATTAGACACATAGACACATAGCTACAACTGGGGATAGCATCTATTTCACTCGGTTGTTGTAAGATTGCATGAGAGAGTTTTACAAATCATAAAATGCTGTCCAAATAGATTACTTCTCCTCCAAGGTCACCCAACTAATGAGAGGTGGCTCAGGAACAAGAACCAGGCCAGTGTGATTTTCACATATGGACATTTGAAATTTGAACACTACTCATCTTGAGCCTGGCTTTTAATTTTTTTTAAACTGTGATTCACAGTAAGAAATATATTTCACATCACAATGCAAGACACATACACCTGTGCGTGTGTGTGTGCATGCGTGTGTGTGTGTGTGTGTACGTGTAGATCAGCAGCCATTATTTCCCAAAGGAGAGTTGCAATGAGGATATTTTATAAATTCATTCTGCTTCTTCCTCCTGCTGGTCTTCTCCTCCTCCTCCTTCTCCTCCTCTTTATTTAATGCTGGTCATGACCCACTAAATTGATTTCATGGCCCATTAATGGGTTACAAACCACAATTTGAGAAACACTGATCTTAAGAGTCCAAACTTCAAGGCATTTTAAAAATTAATTTGTTTTGTGTTGCAAAGAATAACCCTCTGTAGTCACTAGTCATAATGTTCCAAAAGGAAAAACATCCCCCGCAAGGTAAATAAGAAATATGACACTGCTTTAGGTAAGATATAAGAAAATAAGTGAGTTGCCCACTTTTTTGTTAAATATTATTAATGTATTCATTCAGCAAATGTTTACTGAAGAAACACTGTACTTGGCATTGCACTAGGTACTAGTGAGCCCCGGCCCAAGACAGACAGGATCCCTGAGCTCACAGAAGTTCAGCTCCAAAACAACAGAAGTCTTCGCTGCAATGACTTAGCCAGATGAGGATCTTGGGTGTTTTGCTTTGTGTTTCCCACAACAAAAAGAGCAGAGACAGGCAGTTCAGTGCTGGCATAGATATCCAATGACACCATTAGTGACTTGACTTAACTCTTTTTTTTTTTTTTTTTTTTTTGAGATGGAGTCTTGCTCTGTCGCCCAGGCTGGAATGCAGTGGCACCATCTCGGCTCACTGCAACCTCTGCCTTCCAGGTTCAAGTGATTCTCCTGCCTCAGTCTCCTGAGTAGCTGGGATTACAGGCATGCGCAACTACGCCCAGCTAATTTTTTGTATTTTTAGTAGAGACAGGGTTTCACCATGTTAGCCAGAATGGTCTCAATCTCCTGAGCTCATGATCCATCTGCCTTGGCCTCCCAAAGTGCTGGGATTACAGGAGTGAGCCACCGCGCCCGGCCGGCCATGACTTAACTCTTATTACTTTACTAGTCCACATCCCATGTTGTCAATCCCTGATTACAAGACAGCTGACACACCTCCAGGCATTATGTTCATGTTCTAGGCAAGAAAAAGAAGAAGCAGAAAGGGGAAACTTCCCCCACAATTCCCAGCGCCAGAGGGCTGCCAGATAAAACACAGGATGCCCAGTTAAATTGAGTTTCAGATGAACAACAAAATTGTTTTTTAGCATAAGCATGTCTCATGCAATATTTGAGATGTATTTTCACTACTAAAATTGTTCATTATTAATCTGAAATGCACATTGAACTGGGTGTCCTGTATTTTTATTTGCTGAATCTGGCAACCATACGAGCGTAATTCTGCTTACATTTCACCACCAGAACTGTGTCACATGGCTGTTCCTATGTGCAAGGAAGGTTAGTTAAATCAAGTCATTTTTTTTAAACTTCCAGTCTCAATAAAAGAAGAAGGCAAGAGAGAAGGAAGTTGGTTGGGGGCCTGAGTGAGCCAGCCTATGAAATCCATGGCAGTTCGGTTCCCCTCTGGCCTTTCTTATAGATCATATTATGGAATTTGTTTTTGTTTCTATTTTTGTTTGAGATGGAGTCTCACTCCGTCACCCAGCCTGGAGTGCAGTGGCGCGATCACTGATCACTACAACCTCCGCCTCCCAGGTTCAAGCAATTCTCCTGCCTCAACCTCCCGAGTACCTGGGACTACAGGCGCACACCACCTCACGCCCACCTAATTTTTTGTATTTTAGTAGAGACGGGGTTACACCATGTTGCCCAGGCTGGTCTCGAACTCCTGAGCTGAGGCAATCCGCCCACCTTGGCCTCCCAAAGTGCTGGGATTACAGGCATGAGCCACTGCGCCAGGCCCCGTATTATGGAATTTATATTTTAATCTATGCTCAGTGAGAAGGAATTGAAGAGTTTAAAAGAAGGGAAGGATAACCTAAATTAAATGTAAGAAGACAGTTCTGGCTTCTGTGTGTAGAATGTATAGGGAGGAAGTTTAGGCCAGAAGTGAAAAGATCTGTTAGAAGAAGCCTGGAACCTTCTAGAACCTTTGAGAACTCAGCCTGGCCAGCTTGCCACGCAGATACCTCACCTTCCTGCATGTGCACTGACTCTTCTGAAAAATGAAAAGGAATGGGTAAGAGGCCCCTGGGTGCCCCATGCAGCTCTCCCAGAGTGGCAGCAGGTGACAACCAGTAGTGCATTCCCAGCTTCCCTTTGCTTCTCAGCTGTGTGGCTTGGTTATTAACGTTCACCCACGTTCCATGCTCCTTCTTCAGCAGGGGGTGTCTGAAAGCCACAGTAGATGGAACATCAGAACTTATTATAATAAGGTTGAGATTTTATGATACTCTTGCGAGGAAATGGGCAAAAAATTGCTTTTTAAAATATTTAATTAAAAAAATCAATGGAATGCCCAGAAAAAGCAATAAAACCTGCTACCTTTTAGCAAAAATTTTAAAAGTAACATAGAAGATGTTTATCCTTTGACATCTGGGACTTAAGGCAAAAATTGAGCAATCCAATTCCAGAGCTAAAAAACCCACATGGAAAAAGGAAAACCTGACTTTGTGCTTCTCTTTCTCTAGTGGGTTTTGTTCCACTGAAGGCACCCTGGTCGTCCAGCTCCCTCCCTTCCATCCCCCTCCTCCAGCAAGTGCTTTTATCTTTCCTTCCTCCTGTTTCTCATTGAATTAAATCAATTCTTTAGTTTTCATTTGGTTCCCCTTTCTCCCTCTCGTCAGATCAAGTGCTTTTCTATTTTCCTTGAGGATTACCGAAATGAGCTCTTAGGGAAAAAGGATTTCTCAGCACTTTGTCTTCTGTTTCTTTCTATTTATTTGGTTTGCCTTTTATTATCTTTTTTTTGCTGACACCCCAGGACATATATGCAGTATGTAGAGATTATTGGCTCTGCCCCTTTTTTCTAAATGAAATCCATTGATGTAAAAAAAAAAACCACCTTTGTGTCTCACCTAAAAATGGTTTATTTTTTAACAGGATCAGAGATCTAAAAGGGAATATATAAAAACATACTCCCCCACACATAGACATACATATACATCCATACGTATGTGTATGTTTATGTGTATTCCTCTATTGATGTACACGTATAAACGCACACACACATACGCATGCTTTACTACACACACGAGCATAAATATGTATTATTTCTAGGGAACTTCTGCCTCAGTTAAGTTGGACCTGAAACGTTGTTTTGCCTTTTCAGTTTGCAGAGGCTCACTAATTGTGCAAATTGTACCACCACTTCTAGGCTACAACTAACTCATTATCTTAAGATTAATAATACTATCAAGAAAAATCAACTCCCCCTACTCCCCTTCTCTCTCTTAATGAACGCACTTGGTTTTTCTAATGATTCAATCTCAAAGACTAATACCAATTCTCTTCAAAGTGCTTCCAAATGAAGGTGCAGAACAGCAATACATGTAAGTCCTGGTGGTGGAGGGTAACAGAGCTAATTCCAAATATTTGACATCAAGACAGAGGGAGACAGTAAAAGTGCACAAGGACTGAGTACCTAAATAGCTCAGTTCTGCTATGGAAGCCAGTCATAGCCCTTCACTCACTGAACTGTTTCCTCAGCTGCAAGGTGAACAGGTTGGACCAAATGATTTCCACGAGTCTCTAGAGTTTTGAAGTTCTGTCTTTCCATTATCTCAATATTAGGCAAAGCATGCCAATGAGCACAGTCCCACCTACTCCTTATTCTAAATGTCAGACTTCTGCTCTAAAACCTATAACATGAGTTGAGGCTATGTAGGATAGTAGAATTCAAGTTTGAAAAATAAACAATAAGGAGCCTCTTGCAGTGGCCCCAGTTTGCTCTGAACAATTCATAAGACCACATGAACAAAGGAAACCCTCAAATACTGCTCAGCCACGGTAGGGCCATCTAAGCCCTGTGAATGATTTCAAAAGGAGGACCCACTGTCTGGGTCCCACCTGCCCATGCGTTAGTCTGTGACCTCTGGGGACAGTCAGAAAGAGCTTGAGACCAGCTGCTGGGCCTGATCCACAGAGTGGTGAGAGTGCTGAAAAGTGAAAGGAACAGCTGCAGGCAGCTGGGGACCAAACCACAGGGCATTTGACTGAAACACCTTCGTAGACTTCTGTCACGGACAGGCATATATCCAGTGAGTGTTCTACTGGACAGAAGTCTGGAAGCCTTGCCTTCTAATTGCAGATCCACCACTAATATGCTGTGTAACATTGGGCAAGTCCTGAACTTCTTTGCTTCTTGGTTTTCTCCCCAGTACAACAAGTGATTAAGCTACGTGACAATCATGTTTATGTCTAGCTATGACATTCTCAAAGTCAGATATGGAATGTAGCATTTTTAAGTCTCCTCAGGTAGCGAGTCCAATGCAGTAACTCAGAGGAGGCTTTCCAGGAGCATGATTCTGCCAGAAGGAGCTGAGGTCTTATGAAAGGACAGTTTGAAAGTCAGACAAACAGAAAAGACTTAAGAGATGATACAGATGTAGATATAGATTAGACATACACATAGATATTGATATAGATAGATATGGATGAAGATATATTGTTTCTCCTTTTTTTCCATGATTTTTTCCTTTATTAGTTTCTGCAAATGGTCTTTGTAGCAGAAATAGATTAGAGGAGGATATCCAAAGTGTGTTCCATAGAACATTATACACAATAACAAAAGGGTTCTGTGCAGAAAGGAGTTTGGGAAATGTTTCATTTTATATTCCACTCTTGAAGAGCCACACTCTTATTGGCATATCAAGGCTCTGAGAAGTCTTCAGTGAAAGAGCCTGTTTACTTCTTGTTGTACCCAGGAGTCCTCATACTCATTTGCCCACAGAGCCTTCTCATAATACCTGTTGACATCCATGGGGCTGGTGTTCTGTGGAAGGTACTCCGGAGCTGGCACAGCATTATTCTCCAATACGGCATCTCAGGGGCATGCATCTGGATGAGGCCTGCATGCATTATACTGCACTCCTTTTGTCCAGATTCCAAGCCATTAAACCTCTGCTGTTCCTTAGTTACCACCTAACATGAGTGGCATTGTGATCAACTGAATGAGTAATAGCTTATAATAATGATTTAATAGTTTATTGTACTATGGACAATTAGCCAATGATGCCTGGGTCCTGTTTGATTGATTGAGATGGAAATCCATCCATCCATGCATGTGTGTATTTATGGTCTCACTCAGAGAATATGATTAAGAGGCGTCTGGTTCAGAAAGGTGGATTGAACATTTGTCTCCTCTTTTGAGATCCCACAAAAGTTATATGAAATAGAGAAATATCAATGCAGGAACAAATTCTGAATAGCAAACAGAGCAGGAGGGGAGACATGAGCAATTTCTAGAGCACATAGAGGAGACAGAAGCTGTCCGTGGAGAAAATAAAGTGGCCAGAGCCCAGAATGTGCCCAAGAGGTTTGGGGGTCCTATCAGCTGAGAGTACAGGTAAAAGATCACCTGAAAGAAAGGACGAGGGTAAAGAAAAAGAATGGAAATTTCTCTATGGTTAACCCAGATGGCCTTAATTCCTTTTCCAATATCATTTTCCCAAAGTGAAAAGTAGCAGGATACTTAACCACAGAGAGCGGAGAAAGCCTCTAAAACTTCAAATAGAGTGATAGACTTATGGCTGCTAGTGGGAGTGTTCATACCCAGGGTGATGCACCCTTTGGGCTGGCACTGGGAAACAGTCACCTGCAAAATGGCTTGCTCCTGACACTGTCCATCAGGCAAATTCTGCATAAAGGACAAATACCATCTGTACACATATAGTTCCTGTTAGCCTCCCTAGTCTCTCCTGTTTAAATGTGAGGGGCTGATCAGTGATCACTCAACATGTGAATAACCCAGCAGCATGAAAAAGAAACATCATGCATAGCAATAAAGCCTTTTCTTGTCATGTGTTTCTTCCCCTCACCCTTCCATAATCTGCTGCCACCTCTCCCCAGGGCTCCAAGCCTCTGTTCATTTCTGCACAGTATAAAAACTTCAGTCTTCTAGTCCTTCAAGTCTCATATTTTGTGTGGCTCCCATGCATTTGCACATAAATAAATTTGTATGCTTTTTCTTCTGTTAAAAAGAAAAGGAAGAATAAAAGAGAAAAAGAAAGATCAATATAAAAAAAAGAAGCTGACCCCAGAGAAAACAAAGATAAATCAGATAACTAACAGAAGCTAACTTGAAAGATAAATCTCTTAAGAAAGATTCAAGATTAAGTATGGGGTAATTAAATTATCAGAAAAATAATAAAACAAGATTTGCTAGAGATGAAAGAGGCATGTGTTTTCTTATTGACAGAGGCTAGCAAATGCTATGGATAAATTTTTGTACAGATCTATAGCTAGATACATTGCAAAATGCCACAGATAAATTTTTATATAGATCTTTACCTAGATACAGTGTATTGAAATTTTAGAACTTTAAAGTTAAAGAAAGATCCCAAAAGCTTCCAAAGAGGAAAAACAGATCAATTACAAAGAAATTGCGAACAAAACCAGCATCAGACTTCTCAATAACACTGACACTAGAAAACACAGAAGCCAGGTCTTCAAATTTCTGAGGCCAAGAGTTTCTAATCTATAAACCATAACCAGAAAATCTATCAACCAAATGTAAAGATGAAATAAACATTTCAAATATTCAAAGATTCACTAAGAAATTTCCCCCTGAGGACGTTTTCTGAGGATGATGGGACTAACATAAAAGTCCCAGTGAAAAGAAATTTCAGAATAATAGCTGAACCATAGGCCCAGAAAGCAACTGATACAAATCAAAAGAGGAAATCAGTGTCTTCAAGAAGAAGGGAGTAATTTTTTCAAGAGGTGTATGGATGTGTTAGTGATATGGTAAAGAAGGCAGATATAAAATAAATAGAAAAAAAATCAGCTAGAAATTCCTGGAAAGACAAACTGCAAAAACAAACAAACAAACAAACAAAAACTGATTCTGTAGGGACCAAGGGAAAACTTTCCCTTTGCCCTCCCTCTGAAGGTTCACTGAAAAATTAACCCACAAAGGGCAGATTAATTGGAGAAAAAGCACACCAATTTATTAATGTGTACACAAGGGAAAGTGGTTAACCCACCCCCCAGTGGGATGCAGAAGCTTATTTACCATCTTGAAGTTACAAAAAGAATGGGGACTTGGACTATGGCCAAAAACAGGTTATGGTTGCAAGACAGGTTATGGGAGGAAGAGAAGAGGAGGCTTGGCTAGCAAAGGTGGTCTTGTTATGTAGATGAAGTCTCACAGGTAGCAGCTTTCAAATAGAATAATAAATTTTTTTTCAGACTTTTAAGGGTGTCAACCTCTCAGTTAGTTTTTCCTAGCTCGTGATAAGGGAAGCACTGGTTGCATAAGTACAGATTTTCTACAGAAGCAATTTTGCCACACAAAAGACAGCTTTGTAGGAATACTTTTGTTTTCTGACTCTCCAAGCAGCCATTTGAAAATATATCAAAGAAATATACTTTGGGGTAAAGTATTTTTATTTCCTTCAGTCCCCACTTTGAAGCCTTAACAAGTTTCACATATTTGGCCATGTGTGGTGGCTCACACCTGTAATCCCAGCACTTCGGGAGGCTGAGGCAGGCTGATCACTTGAGGTCAGGAGTTCGAGACCAGCCTGATCAACATGGTGAAACCCCATCTCTAGTAAAAATACAAAAATTAGCTGGGTGTGGTGGTGAGTCTGTAATCCCAGCTACTCAGGAGACTGAGACTAGAGAATTGCTTGAACCTGGGTGGCAGAGGTTACAGTGAACTGAGATGGTGCCATTGCACTCCAGAGCAAGACTCTTGTCTCAAACAAACAAAAAAAAATGTTTCACATATTAAAAGCCAAGTTGATAGCTTTGGAGAGATTTGGTTTAGAGACTGTTAGAGATAGAAGAATGGAAAACAAATTGGGATATGCAGAAAAGAGTAAATTTAAATATACCATTCCGTCTCTCTTTAAATCAGTCTTTTAGTCCTGAGAATAGATCAGTTTGGTTAAACAGTTGTGTCCCCTTCCAGGAGGTGGCATTGCAGGTAGGCTAGGCTCTATATATGATGCAGGCAAACAGATCATAAATAAAAGGTATTTCTGTGGAAAGAGGAAAAAAAAAAAAGGCTAATGTCTGGAATAGTCTATAAATTACTTTTTTTTAGAGTCTCTGAAGCATCTTCAGATTTCAGTGACAATCTGACACATATTTCTGGATTGTAGTTTGAATTGGGTGTTTAAATGAACTTTGTGAGTTCATATATTACTGGCTGTTTATATATAATTTGCTGTGGTAATTTTTCTTGAAGTTTGTTTAAGTGGCCTATCTTTAGTTTGCAGGGCTTTAAGAAAAGCACAGTTTTAATTTCTAATAATTTCAAGTTAGAAAAATGGAAGAAAAATTGAAAATGTCATTTTGGAGACTTGTAGCTAAGAAAGAATTCAGGATTCAGTCTAAATTGTGAGAAAATAATAAAAACTCAAAAATAATGGACAAGGCTAGAATGTCATAACAGGGTTACGAGGAAAAAAAAAACTATAGGGTTTTTTTTAAAAAAAAAAAAAAACAACAATTTTTCTCTTTAGTCCTTTATTTCTACCAAAGACAAATAATGGTAGGACAAACTTATTTGCAAAATAAGTGTTAGTTTGATAATATTTGGGCCTGATTATTCATATTCATATAAAGCGTAGCAAGAACAGTGATTGGCCATAGAGGCTCTTATAAGTTAGCTTTGTTGGAACTTTTTTACAAGGAATCTAAGATTAGACTTTTTAAAACCTCGAGCCTAGAAAGCCAAGCCAAGGATGTGCCACTTATCTATATCTGTAATACCTGTACAAATTGGACGAATGTTTCCCTTCTCGAGGTCTTAAAATATCTTGAGGTTTCTGGGCCTGTCAGAAAGTGACATATTTTACTTACCACAGGTCAGGAACCCTATAAAGAAACTGTGTAGAAAAGGTATCAGGTCAGACTTTTTAAAGGTCTTCTTATCAGCTCGATAAAGTCAATCTAAATTCCTCAAAGCAGTCTGATCATATTTGAAAATATACCATTTCAGTCAAGGCCTTGGTAAAATAACCACTATATCCAATAACCACTATATCCACTATTAACCACTATATCCACTATAGCCACTATTTTGTCCTACAAAAGAAAACAGATTCTAATTGAACTTATGTAAATAACTACATTGCTATAAATTAAGAATACTCACAACTTTTCAAAATTCTGGAGAAATCAGGTAAAGAAAAAATTGAATGGTTTAATTTTGCTCACAAAACTATGCTTTACCCAGTTGTTGTTGTAAGCTATAAGTAGCTCAAAAGAAAAAGTTTTCTTAACTTTAGACAATAAAGCATAAAAAGAATCAACAATGTTTCAAAAAAAAGAAGTCATTAAAAATTATTTTGGTCCTCTGTTAGTTCAGTCCCATGTAATTAATTCTTGTCCCACTTGATGTTGTGTTGGCAATTTTCATGAACATGTCAGATTATTAAAATTAGAGTCTTGAATGTTTTTTATCTAGTTCAATGATATGATCTCCAAAGTTATAGCACCTATGTTCAAGAGAACCTGTCAGAGTCCTTTCAATGAATTACCTTGAAGATGAAGCAAATTTTGGACAGTAGCTGATTACAAACCTTTTTTTGAGAATAATCAAAGTAAAACAATAATTGTCTGTGGATAAAAAAAGACAGAAATAGCTATAAAGACACAACTGGCAATGAAATTTGGTTATTTTTGTGGCACACAACAATTTAACATAATAATCTTAATTATTGCTGATAACATATACTAAGACTTATTTCAAATATGAGACAAATTAAAATGTGCCACAATTTTGACAAGTAACAATGCAAGAGGGAGAATTCATTTGATCCTGATGCTGGAAATATATCCTGCTTGGAGTAGAATGCATTCTTGGATCTATAGAGAAGATTATAAATATAACCCTTATTCACTGCAGTAAGAAATATATAGCCATCAGTATAAAAGGTCTGTTTATTGATTTTTCAACACTTAGCATCAACCTATAAACAAAACGCGAAACACTTAATCTTTCTTACACAATCTTGACAAGGTAAAGGAAAAGTACAGCTGATTTGGGAGGTGGGTGTGGAAGAGAAAAAGTACAGGGAAAGGCAGGAAGACTAAATAGCCTCATCTTTATAGTGAGGAGAGTCAAGTCATACTGTCTGGAGCTGATGGAAGAAGTCATAAATATATCACATAAAGTTAAAAACATAAGCAATAGAAGATAATTTTTAAAATCAAGAACATTTAAAAATCAAGAATTATAAAATGGATATTGTTATTTTTCTTATTGTCCTGTCCATGTCTAAAGTTGTCATACCTGCAAGTAAAACTATGACTATAATATTTAGAATTATGAAGGCAGCCACCTAAATAAATTAGAAATCCTTAAAAAAAATTTTTCCAGTGTGTGGAATGTAGTCAGGTAGAGCAGAGGTTAGAGACTGTTTTTTGAAAAAACATTATAAGCAATTCTGTACTATTCCTTGTCATGTGTATTAGTTCATGCTTGTGTCACTGTAAAGGAATACCTGAGTTTGGGTAACTTATAAAGAAAAGAGGTATAATTGGCTTATGGTTCTGCAGGCTCTACTGGAAGCATGGCAATGGCATCCGTTTCTAGTGAGGGCCTCAAGAAACTTACAATCATGGCAGAAGGCAACAAGGAGCCAGCATGTCACATGGTGACAACAAGAGCAAATGAAAGAGAATGAGGAGGTCCCAGACTCTTTTAAACAACCAGATCTCACATAACTAACTGAGCAAGAACTCACGTATCACCAAGGGGGTGGTATTAAACCCATTCGTGAGGGATTTACCCCCATGATCCAATCACCTTCCACCAGGCTCCACCTCCAACATTGGGAATCACATTTCAACATGAGATTTGGAGGGACAAACACATCCAAACCATATTATTTCACCCCTGCCCCCCCTCCAAATATCATCTCCTTACATTTCAAAATATGGTTATGCCTTCACAATAGTCCCTCAAAAGTATTAACTCATTCCAGTATTAACACAAATGTTCCATGTCCACAGTCCACAGCCTCATGTGGGGCTCAAGGCCAAGTTCCTTTCACCTATGTGCCTGTAAAATCAGAACAAGTAATTTACTTCTAAGATAGTGGTGGTACAGGCATTGGGTAAATATTCTTGTTCCAAAGTGGAGAAATTGACCAAAACAAAGGGGTATCACACAAGTGTGGAACACAGCAGGGCTGTCATTAAATCTTAAAGCTTCAAAATAGTCTTCTTTGACACCATGTCCCACATCCAGGGCACACTGGTGCAAGGGATAGGCTCCCAGAGCCTTAGGCAGCTCTACCCCTATGGCTTTGCAGTGTGCATCCTCCATGGCTGCTCCCACAGATTGGAGTTGAGTGTCTGCAGCTTTTCCATGCTGAGGTTTCAAGCTGCCAGTGTCTCTACCATTCTTGGATATGGAAGTCAGCAGCCCCTTTCCCACAGCTCCACTAGGAAGTGCCCCAGTGGGGACTCTGTGTAGAGGCTCCAACCCCACATTTTCCCTTGATATTAACCTAGTAGAGTTTCTTTGTGGGGGCTCTGCCCCAGTGGTAGACTTCTGCCTGGGCACCCAGGCTTTCCCATACCTCCTATGGAATTTAGATGGGAGCTGCGAAGCCTTCTTCACTCTTGCATTCTGTGTGCCTGTAGGCTTAACACCACATGGAAGCATAGCTTATGCAATCCAAAGTTGTGTCTGGAGCTGTACTTGGGCCCTTTTGAGCCTTGGCTAGAGCTGGAACAGCCAGAATGTAAGGAGCAGTGTCATGAGGCTGAGCAGGGCAACAGCACCCTGGGCCTGGCCCCTGAAACCATTCTTTCCTCTTAGGCCTCTGAACCTGTAATCAGAGGGGCTGTCCCAAAGACTTTTGAAAGGCCCTTGAGGTCTTTTTCTTATTGTCTTGGATATTAGCACTTGGCTCCCTTTTAGTCATCCTATTCACTTTAGCAAATTGCTCCACAGGCCACTTGAATTCCTCCTCTGAAAATGTTCTTTTCCTTTCTACCACAGGAGTAGTCTGCAAATTTTCCAAACCCTTATGCTCTGCTTTCCTTTTAAATATAAGTTTCAAGTTTGTCATGTCTTTGCTCCCATATCTGATCATAGACTGTTAGAAGCAGCTAGACCACTCAGGAACTCTGCTACTTAGAAATTTCTTCTGCCACATACCCTAAGTTATCACTCTTAAGTTCAACCTTCCACAGATCCCTAAGGCATGAACATGAATGCAGCCAAATTATTTGCTGTGGTGTGCACAGGTTACCTTTACTCCAGTTTTCAACAACTTTTTAATTTCAATTTGATACTTCCTTAGCCTAGTCTTCACTGTCCGTATTTCTATCAGCATTTTGGTCAAAACCATTTAATTAGTCTCTAAGAAGTTCCAAACTTTCCCTCATCTTCCTGTGTTCTGAGCTCCCTCTGCCCAAATTCCTCCAACCCCTGCCCATTACTCAGTTCCAAAGTTACTTCTATATTTTCAGGTATTTTTATAGCAAAACCCCACTCCTTGGTGCCAATTTTCTGTATTAGTCCATGCTTGTGTCACTGTAAAGGAATACCTAAGGCTGGGTAATTTATAAAGAAAAGAGGTTTAATTGGCTCATGATTCTGCAGGCTGTACTAGAAGCATGGCAATGGCATCTGTTTCTAGTGAGGGCCTCGGGAAGCTTACAATCATGGCAGAAGGCAACAAGGAGCGAGCATGCCACATGGTGAGAGTGAGAGCAAGAGAGAAAGGAGGGGAGGTTCCAGACTCTTTTAAATAACCAGATCTCACATAACTGAGTAAGAAGTCACTTACACCAAGGGGATGGAGCTAAACCATTCATGATAGATCTGCCCCCATGATCCAATCACCTCCCACCAGGCCCCACCTCCAACATTGGGAATCACATTTCAACATGAGATTTGGAGGAACAAATACATCCAAATGACATCACCATGTTACCACCATATCACTTTGATTTTTAGGATCACTGAGTACCTACTATGTGGCAAGCATTGTGTTGCATACCAGATATTTAGAGGTGTTAGCAGCCTTATAGCAGAAGCATCTAAGAAACAAATGATGCTAGCACAGGAGCCCTTCCTAGGGATGTTTGTGTGTAAATTGGGAGAGAGGAAGGCAGGGCAGGGAACCACAGCTTACTTCCTTACTTCTCAGCAGGAAAGTTCACAGAGTATTTGGCCAATTGATTAAAACTGTTGGTATATAAACCTCAGAGAGGTGAATTATGAGAAGAAGAGTTTAGGACTTGGGGGCTTGGAGACTTGACTCAATTTCTTTAGATTAATAACATTCTAGGCAGGCAGATAGAATTACTGACAGTTTGGGGCTGTAAGAATCCTTAGAGAGACTCTATCCAACCCTTTCATTTTACAAAGGAAGGTTGGTAGTAGCAGAGCTACTCCTATTTAGTCCTTCTGATTCCAGGTTTAGTCCTAGTTCAAAGGAATTCCAGACTAAGACACCTGTCAACACAGGGAACTGATATTTATTACATACCTACCTTGAGCAGGCATGGTACTGCCTACTTGATACATGTTATTTAATCTAATCTTCACAGCAGCCATATGAGGTAGGCTATGCCCATATTAAATTTGAACAAACTAATATTTAAGTGTTTACATAATTTGTCTAAGGTCAATAACTGAACAGATATAAAAGAGTTTGACCTCTAAGTTCATGACCCTTGGGTTTTGCCCATAATTTGAGCCCTGCTGGTTGAGATGAGAGCAGCGCATTCCTACACTGGTGAACAGAGGTAAAAATAACCATTTCATATTTAATCATTAAACATATTGACATGATGCATAATAAAAGAAACATGGTCATGGCGCTGTATAGGCAGAGCTCTTTGATCTGCCTCTCCACTCTCCTGTGGCCACACTGGGTGAAGGTCTGTGTGCTGCTAGACCATCCTTCTTAATTAGAAAGGACCCCAGGAGACTTCGCCTAGCCCCAAGCTATCCTGAGCAAAATAAATAGGAAACGGAAAAGAGAGAGAGGAGAGATAAATTCTTACTGACTTGAAAAGATTTATACTGACAATATCCCAAGGAGCTTATGAAATGTATTTTTTCCCTTATTTTTGGTAGAGGAAAGCTGCCGATGAAGAGATAGCTCTCAACTATGGAGTTTCACTGACAGTGAAAATACTTTAAGCTCAGTTGCTTATTGATAGGTTGCAGAAAATAAGGTTCATATAAACATCATCTCACATATTAGAACTGGAAAAATAATCTATCTTTCAGTCAGCTTTGAAAGAGTTCCATTATTGAGGTGCCAAATTACGGGGACAGAATTCACATGCATGGCCACACCCAAGGGTGGAGAGGATCAGTGACACATGAAGTGTCCCTGGTCCCAATACCCCAACACCTTCAGCTGGATTTTTTTAGCTTCTCGTGCGTGTGCACATGTGCATAAGTATAATCTTCCTGAGAAAAAGGGGGATACCTTCTTTATTTTGCCCCCATTCTTCCCTTCAGTAACTTAAAAATCTCCTGGTTTCTACTCAACATTCTGCCAACTTGAGAACATCAGAGAATGGTCTCAGACCAGGGCACAGTTGCTGCTGCTCCCTTATGTGTAAATTATTATCAGACATGGGACTGGCTTCATCCTAACCCCAGGCCATACCCCCCAAAGAGTCTGGAGCAAGACTCTGTCCCCAAAGATACTTCCAGGGTCCTCATGTGCTCTGCACAGATACACACTACGCTAGTACTGGAAACCCCAGTCATCCACCTTCCATATATTGCCTTTGCTTACAACAGTAACATAGCAAACACTTCAAATTTGTATTTAGTCACATTCTTGCCCTTGTGTGGACTTGTGGTGCAAGATGAGGTTGGGTCAATATTAATTCCCTCTTGCCCCCACCATAACAGATCAGTTCTCCTGCAGCACCACTCTGATGGTGCCATTCTCCTGCTCGAAATATCTGGCTCTCTATTATCCACAAAATAAAGCTGGAAATCTTCAGCCAGGAAGCAATGCTCTCTATGGTCTGGTTACACCACCTATCACCCTAGCCTTCCTTATTTCTCAGTTTTCTCTTCAGTGTCCTACTCTGCAGCCAAACATCATCTACCTTTGTCCTTATGCCTCTTCCCTGCAACTTCTGCACAGTCCATTCTGCCAGTATCTTTGTTTTTCTCTCCCTGTAAGACCTGGCTCAAGGGTCTTCCTCTTTATGGATCTTCCCACCTGGACCTCCTGTCTCCTCCCTCCTGAAGCCTCCCAACATGTTTTGCCTGGATGCGTGTCTGACTTTATGACCTCTGTTAGTGCTGATAGTTCTTGCAGACATCTCTTCACCCCTGCGAGACCTGGAGTTCCTTGAAGGCCACAACTGTGTCTGTCACATCGTCTCCTCAGCGCAAAGCCAGTCAGTGCTTGGATGTTTGCTCAAAATAGGCATCCGTTAAATGGAATCTGAGGGCAGAAAGGAGTAAGGAAGGGACCGAATAAATGGATTGGGTCTGGCCCATGTGCCCCTCATTCACCTTCCTGCCCCTCTGACTTCCAAAGTTGTACATTCTGGCCACAAGGTACCTTGGCCATGTTTCAGGCTGAAGTACATGGTGGGCCAGTGAAAAAGATAGAAGAGTACTGCTTAGGAGTCCAGAAATCTGGAGTCTGGTCTTAATCTTCAAACTAAGACTTTGGACAAGTCATTTCCCTATCTGGATCTCCAGTCTGCTTCTCTAGGAAAGCAAGGCGACTGAATTAGATGATCTTCCCAATTCTTTGTCTTTGGTTCTAATCCCTTTTCTTTTCCTCTGTGCCCAGACAAGAACATTTCCTCCACTCAAAATACTGTAATAATGTAGATTATTTGCTGATGGTTGTAGAGCACTTCTCATGACCATACGCCATGCTGAAACTTCCCAGCAGGTACAGAGGGTTCACGTTCTCGATCCAGCTCAGACACAGTCTTGTGCTTCATCCTGATTTAAACCAGAAGTCGCTTTTACTTACTTTAAGAAAGTTGGAAATCTCCAATTCCTGGAAGAACACCTTCCTTTGGAATAATGCTTTGCCTTGGTAGGAATCCCCCTCTTTTATCTGCACCATTGCTTATTGCAGGCTGCTAGTTTATTTGCCTATTTGGGAAATTGGGTTATCTGCAGAAGGAGACCTTGGAAGTGCCAGGAGTAGTTTAAGAAGACTGAGTACTCCTTAGCTGCTTCCCACTGTGGAAGTCAGGGATCTTGTTGAAATAGATTTCTACTGCAAAAGCAGCAGCATCTAATGGCCCAAAACTTCATTGCAGAAGTGCAGCAAGTAAAATTAATGTATCAGAGGGAATGCCTGGAACAATACAATGGTGGTGTGCTTTTACACTGATAGTAATCCCCTTGAATGTAGGTTTCTTGCAGGTCATTTGGCCTGTGCTACTGGAATCAGGATTGGCTTGCTCCAGAGGGAAACTCTGCCACGGGCATAACACCAGAGGGGATTTGTAGGGCTTTTTCTGGGGAGAGTTGCAAGTTCACATGACTCATAGGCTCAAGAGCTGAAACGAACCTTTAGAGATTATTGAGTTCAGCCAACCCTCTCACCCCATTTTACAAGGGAGGAAATGAAACCTAGAAAAGTTAATGCTTTTCCCAAGATCATTCAACTAGTAAGGGAAGGAACAAGAGTCTTTTGAAATAGATGTTTTTATTCCTGTTTTGCAGATGAAAAGTCTAAGGCTCTAGGACACAGAAGTAGGAAGTAGGGGAGGTAAGGTTAGAACCTTGGTCTGCCTGACTGTAAGGTCCATGTGCCCAGTCACTGTCCACCTGCATCAGGCTATACTATTTACAAAGAAAATCTAAGAGCAGAGGAAGAAGGCTGGGTGCATGCAGAGAAGGAGATAATGGCCTCCAGTATCTCTGATTTTGATGCTATTTGTCTCTAAGTCTTGCCACAGAGCTACTGCTGGTCTTACCTGAATACATCTACAGATTCATTTTCCCTATCTCTTTTCAGGGTCCTTTCTCCTCCTCAACACCTCAGCTGACTCCAAGCACACCATCCTGAGTCCGTGGATGAGGAGCAGCAGTGAGCACTGTACGCTGGCCGTCTCGGTGCACAGGCACCTGCAGCCTTCTGGAAGGTACATCGCCCAGCTGCTGCCCCACAACGAGGCTGCAAGAGAGATCCTCCTGATGCCCACCCCAGGGAAGCATGGGTAAGTACTTCTCCATGTCCAAAATTGATTTTATACAAGGTGATTTGATTTTTGGCTACACATTTCCAGAGTCTGTGACATCTACTTACAAACTCATGATTGTCCTTGAATCGGTAGGTCCAGGTTGAGCAATTGCTACTAATATCCCTTAAGTGGTGTCTTGGGTACTGACCTGTGGGTCCCTCTGACTGCCCTGCCTAGTGGCCCTTCCAGAAGCCAGAGGACCAGCTGCCAGAGTGGGCATTTCATGAGTGGGTATTAAAGATGTTCATTTCCCAAAGTTCAGATGGAGCCAAGAAGAAAACAGCCAAAGAAATGTTAAAAGGCCAGAATGAAAGTAATTTAATATGGTAGAGACTGGGTTTTACCAGCAGAAGCTGGGCAGGAAGGGAAAGGACAAAATATTTTGGCCATCCAAGCAGGTTCTACGGGAATTTGGTACCCCAGAGCAGGATTAGTCATGGATACTACACCAGTGTAATTCAGTAGAGATTGGAACAGAGCTTTGTGCTACAACCACCAAGGCATATGCCAGTGGAAACCTTTAAGCTTTCTGGAGATACTTACTTGCTTACTCAGTGATTCATCAGGGCTCTACAAGTCGTGACATTGGAAAGCAAAGTTAAACTAGGGCACCTCTGTGCCTGGCTTTTGTTTTTTCATTCCATAAGTATAAATACCATCCTATGATCTCAGCACTGAGGGACCCCAGATCTGATTACTTTAGCAACAAGGATCCTTCTTTGTGACTTGTTTACAGGAGAAAATTCCCAAATGTCTAGCTGTGCTTAGACTTGGCTTCCTTCTAAGAGAATATCTTTTCAGAAGGGTCCCACCTGGATGATGACTGCTACCCATCCTCCATCCCCATGGTGTGCAGGGGAGAGATCCTGTCTGTTGCTTTGGCAGTAAGGCTGAATGGCCTCCTTTGTAATTTATTGAAAGTCTTCTCCCCACTCCCCGCCATTAACCCATCTGTATTTAGTTGCACTTAGAAGGACTACAAGCTGCTGCAGTCTCATCAGGAATGAAATCTTGGCATCAAAAAGAATGCTCTCCACATTCCTAAACTCATATCCATCTTCCTGCCTCTGAAATACCTCTTTGGGCTGGCTGAGAAGGTCCCAGCTACCAAGGACTCTTGCTCTATTCACCAGATATCAGTGTGGGATAGCAGGTGTCTGGACTGCCCCGTTTGGGACCAGCTGTCCTCTGGCGCCAAGCCTCCCCCCAGCACGGCTTCTCTTTCCAGTAAGGAGCCTGGATGGGAAGCCTCTTATCTGAGAGCAGGGCTATGTGCCATCCTGTAGGTATTTGCCCAGCCTCATATTCTGAGAGTTGCATATTCTGACTTACCACTCTCAACATTCCTTCCTTCCCCACCAGGCCTGGCAGAGACCAGGGATTGTTGCTTGAGGCTGCTGAGCCCTCAGGCATCAGGTCCCTTGTGGTGCTGGTGGAGGGTGGGGGGATTCACAGATGTGGCTGGGAGAGGTGGAGTTGGAGTCTGAGAATACCCACGAGTGTGAGAAAAGGTGCCGGAGGGGTTTCAGCCCTTCTTGTGTGGCCTGGCCTGTTTCCCTGTGTAGCATAGTCAGGAACATAACTCCTCGGGTGTGACTGGCCATAGGGCCTTGCAAATAGTTTTTCCCTCTTTACCTTTTTATGCTCATAACTACCAAGTAAATTCTCATTTAAAGGAGGAGAAAATGAGGCAGAGAGAGGAAATAGGAAGTGACGTGGTCCAAACTGGACTCTTTCCAGGAAACCTAAAGCCTCTTAGGGAGAAAGGGTGGAGTTGGGAAAGAGAAAGGGAAATATGAAAGAATCTTGCAAAAAAATCAAAAAGAGAGAGTGATTATTTTGATTATTTGACCTTTCAAGACAAGTGAGCCCTGGGGCATGCGATGTCAGTGCCTTCAAGGGCAGCCTTCCCTCCATATGGTGCCATGGCCACCTACCTCAAGGTCCACCTGGCCACCCAACTTACCCTCTTCCCAAGGCAATGCCTCTATCACCAGAGGAGCTGCTCTGTCCTCTGGAGGGTGTGAGTTGAGCAGGACAGAGGAATTGGGACTGAGCTGAGGCAAATTCAGTGACTTGATGGCTTTGTCTGGGGCTGCCTACATATACAGGGACTTAATCTTAGACTCAAGCTTCATGCATCTCAGGTACAGCGATGTTTCCCCCTGGCCCTGGCAGAGCCATGGAATTTATGGAGTTTAGTGAAGAGCAGGAGTGATTCCAGATTTAAATTACAGATGCCTAGGCCAGCCTCCTCACCTCCCCTGAGATCAGTGTGGTGAGGGTAGAAGGTGGCAGCAGAAAGGACAATCAATAGACCATCCACTGCAGCGCAGAGCTACTCTCGTGGGTGCCTTGGCCAGCTGCAAGGAACAGGGCATTTGCCTAGCAAATCAAAACTTGCCCAGCGTTGCACTGTTGAGGGTTTGGGATCACAAAGAATGGAGATTTGCCTGCTCTCTGATTATGGGGTCACTGCTAGTCTCAAGAATCTTTGGATTTGCAATACTCAGCAGTTTGCCATGCTGAAAGCTCACTCCGTTTAATGTCAGAGATGACCTCACTAGCATAGCGCTCAGAGCAGTGAGGGGGACACAGTGATATCCTGGTGATGTCGAATGTGATGATTACGAATGGGGCTGGCTTCCTCTCATAACAGGAGATGGTGGTTTGGGGACCACTGTTTGGAAAACAACATTCCGTGTTTGTAGTAATGAGGGAGGAAGTTGTAATAATAAAGTCGGCTGGGGAGAGCCTGACTCAGAGGAGTGGGCTGAGGAATGACAAGTCAGACGCCACCAAGTTCCCCGGAAACCACTGAGTCGTGAGCAGGCAGTGCCGGCTGTCGTGCATCAGAGGGGCGGGAGCAGCAGGCTGGTTGGAAGCACCCGGAGGCAGGAGGTAGGGGAAAGGCAGTTGGAGAAGCACAGCAGCTGCTCCCTTCCTAGTCGCCTGGAGAGCAGCGGAGTATATGAGGTCTAATGAATCACAGAGCATGAGTGGCCACGTTGGCCAAGGCTGCTTGGCTTTGCCCAGAGTCTCACAGGGGACAGACAGGTGAGTGCCCAGCCTGCTCATGTGCCCAGCCAGAATGACCAGAGAATCAAGGAAGCAGAGAAATAGGGGCTGTCAAACAGCCTAGGCCCAGCTGGTCACAGTCACGTAGGCATAGGACATCTTAGCTAGAAATTAGTAGCCACAAAGTCCCCATGAACTGAATGAATATGATAATACCTATGTAAAATGGTGAGTTGTGAAATGGCATATGGAAAATGGCTCACACGGTGCCTGGCTATAGTTGGCACTAATAAATGCTAGGTCCTTTTTGGTTCAAACATTCATCTCACTATCATGGATTCAGTGCCTCTTGTGTAGTAGGTGCCAAAGACGACACAGCCGAAGACAACAAGGTCATAGCTTTCAAGGAACATCCAGTCCAGTAAGGAAGACACAAGCGGAATAGCAACAGCGCGTGCTTGTGTGAATGTTTTAAAATTGAGGCTCATATTATTAAGAGGCTGAGCTAAGATCGCTAATGGCAGACCCAGCAGAAGCAGCCGGCTAGGGAGCCATCCACTGCACCACACTGCCGTTCTGATGTGTCTTAGAAAGATCGATCCAGCAGCAATTGTCTATGTAAAATTGGTGTTCTCCTGGATGCAGGAATGCAAGCTTGAGGGTGGGTGGCATGTCAGGCTATAGGAGACACTCTCCAGGGCTCCTGCCCAGAAGGCCACCTCCAGTCTTGTTTCCTCTCCAAGCACATGGCTTTCTCCTACAGCCGCGGGTATCTGGGGACTTTATTATGTGTGACCAGAACTACACAGTGTGTGGAGGGAAGAATTGGGCCCCGAGGGAATAGAAGTTGCCAATCATTTGAATTACTAATACTTGAAAAGATATTTTAAACCGAAAGTCATTGGGGAAACTCAGGCTTGAGCCAAGATAAGCTGTCAGGGCATTTTAAAGCACAAATAAGACTCAGTCCAGAGTGTGGTGGTGAACTGAAATTCTCAGCACAAAGCCTTGCCTTTCTGCAGGACCTCAACCCCTAGACCCGGAAGATACTTGAGTCTAATCTCCTCCCCTTTCCATGTTGGTTTCCTGATGGGGAACGTGAAGCCCAGGGGGGTGATGATGTGGTGTGATGTGATGAAGGTCAAACTGCAGGCTCAGACCCAGCACAATGGCTCACACCCCTAATCCCAGCACTTTGGGAGGCCAAGGTGGGAGGATCACTTGGGGCCAGAGTTCAAGACCAGCCTGGGCAACATAGTGAGATCCCCAACCTCTACAAAAAATATATATTTTTAGTTAGCCAGGCATGTTGCGACATGCCTGTAATCCCAGCTACTCATGAGGCTGAGGCAGGAGGCTTGCTTTAGCCCAAGAGGTTGAGGCTGCAGTAAACTATGATCATGCCACTGTACTCCAGCCTGGGTGACAGAGCAAGACCCTGTCTCAAAAAAACAAACTAACAAACACACAAAACTGCAGGCTCGTGGCAAAGCCAGGACTCATCTCCACAGTGGCACCCTGGAAGGGTCTGTTTCCCAGCTGCCCAGCTGCATCAGTAAACCCTCAAACTCACTGCCCTTAGATTAAAATCTGCAGCCACCCTCCCCAAGTGAAGAAAAATTTGCATTCACACTGGGTACCCATACAGCTGCAGCACTTACTTAAGGCAATCAGTTCTGACCAAAGATCCCAGCTTTAAAACTAGTAACAATCCTAATAGGAAATGTGCCAAGGTAATTTAACTCAAAGAGATAATGATTTGTGGCCATGAGGAGGTGCGGTTTCAGTCCTGATTCCGCCGCTAATTTGCAGCATGGTTATGGACAACCACAGCATTGCCCAGCTGTAGCTTCTTACCTTCTAAAGTGGAGGTTCTGACTGCCCTCTGCTCCCCTCTTCTGTCCCAGCAATGCCAGCGACCCATCCTCAGATGCCATCCAGGACTAGGGCAGCAGGAAGTAATTCTCCCCACCCCAGACTCCTGCTCCCTGGACAAAGAGGGACCTCCCTTCTGGCCCACTGATACCTTCACCACTAATGCACAGAACCTCAAACGTTCCTGTCAGTAGACAGGCTGAGCGAGAGATGGTCTCAGGGCAGGGCACCTATGGAAAGATGCCACCAGGCATTTGCTTCTGAAAAGGGACCTGATTGCTTTTCCCAGGCTGCTCTGGGTTGAACTTCAGTCAGCCCAGGGCAAAGTGGGAAGTCTTGACAGCTGGGGAAATCAGAGCCTGTGGCATTCAGCCTCCACGGTCAAAAGTTCTCCTCGAATCTTGCCTGCATGATAAACGAGATCAGAAATAAAAAAGGTGATCATTTATTGAAATTGATGCCCTCAAGTGGCAGTGTCACAATGATTTAATTTCAGGCCCAGCTTTTTCTCACTTTCAAAGTCATTCATAGAGTCAGCTTCTCTCTTTTCCCCCATGGTCTGAATAACACACTAATAAATATATAATAAGGCCTTTAATGTCTAGGTGATTTACACTAAAAAGAGAGAGCCATTCAAAGGCTCCAAAGATAATTTTTGAAAGCCTTAAAACTCACACCCAGGCTTGTCAGGGGCATATTTCCCAGACACCTTGTTACAGGAACAATCGTGTAGCTCAGAGTTCTCTGAGCACACAGTGGGCAGGAGACGTGAGGTCTAAGTGTCCCTGGAGGAAATTCTTCACACACAATATGAGTTTGGACAAGTCTCAGAATCTCTATAAGCCTCATCTTTGTAAAATGGTAGTAATTGTGCCACTCACGGGAGTGTCGTGGGTTTAAATTAGATTAAGATGCAGAGCAGGTGCTAATAGTGCCTACCCCCTGCCTCCCAGGCCCAGGCTGTCTGTCTAAGGGACACCCTTCTCTCAGGCTGCTCAGGGTCATGGGAGAGTGGGCAGGAAGAGAGCCAGGGTTACAGATTTCACACCCCTGCTTCTCAGAGTAACCACTTGTGTTCTTCAAAATGGATCCCAAAGTACCAGTCCCATTGAGTATGCCTGGATTTACCATATTTCTCCCCACTTTGAGTAGTAATATTGAAGCAACTACTAAAATGCTAGTCTTTAGATGAACTGGACCTTCGGCCATTAACATGGTAGGTCACAAGCTTTAGTAATACAAATCGGAGCCACACATTTTACAAAATTCATATAATTGAGTCTCATCTTGAGCCATTCTGATTTTACTTGTGTTGGAGTGGGCCATGAGCATATGTATTTTTAGGAAGCCCTGCAGGGATTCTGGGTGTGCACCAAAAGTTAAGAATCATGGCTCTAACATCTCAGCTTGAATTGGTTGATCACATAAACGGGTAGCTTTATATTACCACTTACTAAACACTAAGAAGAAAAGCAAAATAAAAGCTTAAAGACGTGGGAGGACTTGTGTTTAAGGTGGAGAGCCATTTTTCTCCCACTCATGATTGGACAGGCTAGTGACAAGGTTTCCACCCGTGGCCTAATCCTGCCTGTGCAGCCCATGAGCTGGGGTAGCTGGAGGGAATCCAAGGTCATAAATGTCTCTGGTCTCCACAGGTGGATATACTCTCAACACATCTATTATTCTCTCTCTAGAAGGACTATGGCTTCCAGAGCCACAGGGGAATAAGAATACAGATGGACTAGAGAAGCAAAACCTTTTAAAACCAGAAGGAAGCTCCATCCCATTCTTCCATTTATCTATCCATCCATCCATTCATCTGCCATCCATCTATCCATCATCCATCCATCCATCCCATCCTCCCATCCACCTACCTATCCATCCATCCATCTACCATACCATCCATCCATTCATCCATCCATCCGTTCATCTACCATCCATTTACCCATCATCCATCCATCCATCTCATCCTCTTATCCACCCACCTATCCATCCATCCATCCATTCATCCATCTACCATCCATCTGTCCATCCTCCATCATCCATCCCATCCTCCCATCCATCCATCCATCCATCCGTCCATTGATCCATCCATCCATCCATCCATCCATCCATCCATCCATCTATCATCCATTGATCCATCCATCCACCCATCCATCCATTCTCTTTGTACTTCACGTATTGACTCTCATCTAGGTCCCAGGTAAACAACAGAGCCACAGCCCTCCTTTTTGTTCTCAAGAAGCAGAGACTATGTTGTTAAATATTCATGGTAAATTATCTGTACACTGCATATTCAGTTTGCCAAGTGAGTCAACATCTATCAACTCATTTCACCTTTACTATGATCTGTACCATAAGTATTATTCACCTCCTTTATAGATGAGTAAACCAAATCTCAGAGAGCTTCCATAATTTGCCTATAGTTATGGGTAACACAGGGGAACACAAATCTTCTGGGTCCATTTCTTTTCTTATGTTGTTTTCCAAAGACAGCCTTGCAGTTGAACCCTGGCATCATGCCTGGCTCTGAGAAAACTAAGAGCTGTTCTTATCCAATCAGGAAAAGCTCTTCTCAAGAGGACCCCTCTGATATTTGGTCATCTAATTCTGGCCCACAGGTCTTGAAGATGGAGACTTTGGGTTGCACACCTTTTTATGCTAGCAATGTCTGGCACACTGCCTAGCAGATAGTAGGGGTTCTGTGTTAGATGGATGGATACCATATCAATTGAAGCTAGTTCTAGGATAAAACTCTTTTAAAGCCTAAGCTCTGGGTCTAAAAATTAAAGCCCTGTTCAAGATCACAGAAGAGTCTCCAATCGATGGAAAGATGAAAAGTATTTTCTCCCTGCCCTCCACCCACACCCAGGGATAAATGTGTAACCCTCCCTGGGGCTCAGGAAGCAGCTGTCAAAATGCACCTCAACTGTGAAGGTTGCCATGAAGTACAAAGGACAATTCCTTTCCTGGCAGGTACAACTTTTACTCACGATTGCTTTCATTGATGGGCATCAAAAAAAAAAAAAAAAAAAAAAAAGACCATCAGCTTCTGCCAGTTCTGACCTTCGAGATTTGACAGCTGAAGGCTTGTAGTGAGGCTCTTTTGAGCCACTGCTTTTGCTTTCTCACTCTGCCCTGGATATTTGATGGATTGAACACCAGGACGATGAGAGAACTGTGAATACCTGTAACCCCGTGGCGTGTCAGAATGGCATCTTGGCCAATCCCATAATGATAAATATATATTGCATACAAAGAGAAGTCAAAATGCGTAGAAACAGATGCTTCTCATCTCAGAAGTGTTTACTGAGCCTCACCGTTTCCCAGTGGGGAGGGAGATGGTAAAAATAGGTGCAGGAATTTTAGTGATAGAACACTGGTGTCAAGAAATTCACTCATAGTTCATGTATGCATTCTGTCAACAAATGTCTATGAGTCATGCTCAGTCCCAGGCACTGGCTGGACTCTGGAAGCTCATTCAGGCTCCAAGGAGCTCAGAACGAGGTTTGGAATTGGACGACAAGACACAGTTATGAGGCCATAAGGAAAGGGGTGTGATGGGTGCTGTGTGCTGGGTGCTACGGAAATGCTGGTGGCTGTCAGGCAAGCTGGCCCTGAGAAGAACACTTGAGCTGGCTCTGCAGGGGTGAGGGGTGTCAGGTGGATGATGAGAGGAAGACATTCCACAAGCACACGTGTGCGAAGGACAGCCTGAGGACACAGGTCATGGACTGTGGCCATGTGATTCTCTTGGTTTCTTCCTCCCCGTCCTGCCCGGGGTTCCTTATCCTGGCTCTCGGAGTCCTCACTTTCATGTGTTTGTGGCCACCGGCTTATGTGGCAAGAAAACCCATCCCTCTCTACAAAAGCAGTCCTCAAACAGCAGAGCTTCATTCCTGGGTCCCACAATCACCACTACCTCTTCTTGTAGCAAATGTCCTGCTGCAAATGCCCGGAAGACCTCCCTCTGAATGCAGGCACTCCCCTTGCTTTCACTTTCTCTCTGGCAGTGTCTTCTTCTCCACCGAAAACTCCAAGTACCTGTGTGGACAATCCGTGCATGCAACTATTACTCACCCCAGCATGGGTGGGTTTCAGTGGATGAGCCAGGACTCCAGGATTGGCCTGTTGCCCCTTCACTCCTCATTTTGCAAGAAGAGTAGCCATAGGGGGCGGGGGTTCTTCATGGATTGCCCTTAACCCCTTTTCCACTACAGAAATCCCTACACATGCAATGTCCCCTCCTCTGAAAAGCCCTTTTAGGGTTTCTGAAATAGCATTGACCATGCAGCCTTGTGACCATTCAGTTACCAGCTTGTCTCTCCCCACAGTCAGCAGGGACCCAGGGTCCTCTCCCTGTTGGCTCCTAAGTGCCAACACATGAAAGATAGGGAGAGAATGAGGCTGCTGGCTAGGGGACCGGACAGGACCTGGCATCCCAGGTAGGAATTCACCTCCCTTCCTTCATCTCCTGTAATTTGTATGATAATGAGGAAGAGAAAGAGGAAGAGTCACTTGATACTTACGCTCTGGTGGCAGCATTGTTCTAAGTGCTTTGCAAGTGTCAGCTGATCTAATATTATATGTACCATCACTTGGTGAGGGAGGCACTAGCACTACCTCTTTTACAGTGGGGAAGCTGAGGCTCAGTGAGGTTAAGTAACCTGCCTAGAGTTGCACAGCTTATAAGGAGTAGACTGGATCTGAGCCCAGCTAATCCAGCTCCACTGTCCCTGCTCCCAATCATCACTCCATGGATGGTAACTACCCTATTACCAGCTGATAATCAAGGATGCATTCTTATTTATTTATCATTGTTAACCATTATTTATTCTTTATAAATACCCAGCTGCATTTTTCTATGGTGTGTATATAATCCTTCCCGTCCGCAATAAAGGGCAAAGTTGTAAGGCTTTGATGCACAGAAGAAGCCTGTTTTAGAGAGCAGGCAGTCCTGAGACTTACGTCTGGCACTGCCAAAGGTCATAGAGAGTCTATCCAGAAAGTCTGGCCTCCGTTCTCCTATCTCCTGAAGCTCCATTCCAACCCGGTTGCCTTTACCTTCACAAACCAAGTCTGTGGTGAGGAGATGGAATTGGGTGATGGAATTGCCAGCTCTTTGAGCTGTAAGGAAACTGTCCAGGGAACTGGAACTGATGGCCCAAGTGTGAGGAAACACCATGACCCGCTTAGTAGCCCAGTTCCCCTCTGCATTCATGCCCAGCCTCAAAGCAAACCTCCTTCTTTCTCATTACTTGGCCTGCTTCTAAGTTTGCCTTTTCCTCTTTGTTTTATTTAGAGAACCACACACATATGCCTGGCTAAACTCCTGGCTTTTACAGAAATGCATTCTCTTATGGTTCAGAGCCTTAGTTAAGAGCCATAGCAGCCTGGGGATTTTGAATTTAAAGGGGCTCACAAAGTCTACATACGGATTTGGTGCACTGTCTATTCCTGGGAGAATCTTACATCAGTAAACTCAGTGAATGAGTGTTCCCACTCCTTTCCAATGACTGATCGTGTTCCCCCTGCCAGTGGGGAAGTCTTGTGGTGGTAAGAAAAGGGAGGGTCCCTAGGAGAGGCCACTGAGACAGCAGGCTGAGCCCAGGGCATGAGACCTACCATTGCCAGCGGCTAAAGATGTTTCTTCAGATCACTCACCCAAGGGCACCAGGTTACCTGAGGATCTGGGACCTTGCTCCACCCTACAGGGCAACTTAGCTCAAATGACATACACATAATGGGAGTCTAAGGAAAGAGCTGTGGGCCATGCTGCTTTTTTCTTAGCCCCGCTATGTGATCCAGGCTTTCAGTTCACCAAAAGTAGTGTGAAGGAGAACCCACAGTCAGACTGGTGTTTTGCATTGTGCTGTTCATTCTGTGGAACGTTCCTTGCAGTCCTAGAATGATCATCTCAGTGACTTCTGGGCATTAGAAAGTCCCATATTGGAGCAAATGAAGACCCAGATGAGAGAACTGACAAGTGAATATCACGGGCTGTTAATCTTCAGCCTCAAATCCTTTAGGGGGTCCCTGTGAAACCCAGGATCAAGTGAGCTGTTTATTAGCATGGCACTCAAAGCCACCGATCAAGCCTCACCCCTCTTGAGCCTGGCTCACCCCATTTCTCTGGACCCATGATTCATTTGTATCAAACTACCCACAGTTGCCCCCCAGTGAAGCAAACCAGTTCAAGCCCTCTTGCCTTCCCTCACCTTCCCGACCATCAAGAACAATCCATCTTTTCCTCCAAGAAGGAATCTCCTACCTCCTTTTCCACAAAGCCTTTCTTGAGACTCCAGACCCTCTGTGAACAGAGCTAATTGCACCACCATTTGCTGCCTGTTGCACATCTCTATTAGTGTTCTCACAGCACTGGGCCACGTTTGTTCTTTTACATGTCTTCCTCACCAATCTGGTACCCCCAAAATAGGGATGGGCATTATTTATCACTGTAGCTGCAGTGCCTAGCACAGTACTTGACTCACAGTCAATAAATGCTTATGAAATGAACAAATTCCCAAATTAATTGGAGCAGAAACTCTTTGAAAACTTGAGACATGGTTTTAAGAATGCATCTAGAATGCTCTTGACCAAAATTCCATCTCTGTTCTTCCTAACAACCCACTTCCTTCTGCCCAACCTCCAATAGAATGACTGTCTTCAGCCTGGGCTATCTCCATTTGTGGCCCTAACCATCCTACACTGCCGATCAAATGCTGGCCTATGTTAGTCTAGGAAATGAGATGGTTCCCGTGCTTGGTGATTGCTCTGTCTGTGTGTGCCTTTTAGTTCCTCCAATTTCCTGAGCTATTTCCTGCATATTTCCTGTTCTTCCAGTCAGGACTTCTACTTAGTAATTTTCCCCCAATTCCTCTTTCTCCTTAGTTTACTAGTCTTTACATCACCACTTAACCACACTGACTTCTGTTGAGTGTTTTATCTTTTCAGATAATCTAAGATGAATTCCAATTACATTCTGTCCAACTGTTCCCTAAAGATTCCCTCCATGATTTTGTTTCTCTGTCTTAGAACTAAAATTTCTCTGTGACTGCATGAAATTCTAATCGGCACCCTTTTGGATGTTCACCTGTAGGCCTCAGAGTGATTTCCCTGTCTGGAGTCTTCCAGCCATTCTCGCAGTGGCCTGGTCACCTGCCCTGGGAGCTTCCTAGTGACCATTGGCTCATCCTCTCAGTAGACCCAGATGACTTCCATTTCTAAAAAACCTCACTTGTCTAACAACTTTCTTGTTTAACTTCTGCCACCTTGTCTAACTTACGGACAATCTCCAGGGTTCTGGGAGCTGGTGGCAGCAAGTTACATTGTGTGTGGGATATAAGCCAGAAAATATGGTTGTTGGCAAAGCCAGAAATCAGATGGAAATAAAAACTCCTGTATTTCATCATATGTCCAAGGTCCTTAGTCCTTGGCCTTCATCCATGACTGCCTCTCCAATTTCACATTCCTACATGACCGTTTATGGGTTAAAGGCATAATCTAGCTAGCAGAGCTTGAAAAATATTTCAATCATAGAATCATGAACCAGAAATGAACCTTCAAAGTAATTGAATTCAAATCGTTTATCCCCTACCCCAAACCAATGCAAGAGGCTCTTCCAAAGCCCACCTGGCTTTGACTTGCCTGGCTCCAGCAGGAGAATGCTCACCACCTTGCAAAACAGATCACCCCATCATAGAGCAGCTGTAGCTCCCAGGTAGAACTTGCTGGTGGCCCCTTGGCTTTGTAACCTTGGAAAGGTAATGACTGTCTCTAAAAAGTTATTCAGTATCTCCAAACCTCTTGTGTTTTATACACAAAATGGCAATAGTAATACCTGCTTACCTTGTAGGATCTTTGTGAAAATAATGCTTTTAACAATGAGAGCCAATGTGTATAGAGTACTTACCATGTTCTTAATACAAAGACATATTATTTCATTTAATACTACAATTTCCCTAAGAAGTAGTACTATGATAATGCATACAAAGCACCTAGAATCATATGAGTACCCAACACATGATCGTTCCTTCTCCTAATTCACCATGATCTGGCTGATCCTCTATTTGTCCTCTAGAGTCATACAGAGCAAGCTTACTTTCTCCTAGCAAGGCAGTCTGTTTTCCCTTTGAGGATAGTTTTTATATCTCTTCTTCACTTGTTTTCCCAGGCTGTGATTTTAGTCTCTTCTACAGCATATTTGCCAGAGCCATATTGTTCAGAGGGATTCTTACAGCAAAGGGGTCCAGGGGACTTGTTCTTCAGCTATCTGGAACCTCCACCTGCTGATGCGGCTTAAGCCTGGCTAACCATTTCACTAGCTTTATTCTGCATTTGAACCCCAGCCACCTAAGTTGACACTATTAGGAACCATGAAAGCTGCTGCAGCATTTCACTAAAACCATTTCTTAGACTATTTGATTTTTTTTTTTTTTTTTTTTTTTCCAAATGGAGAATCCTCAAGTTTTTCTTGCAGGCAAAGAAGGCCTTTCTTGTTCGCTATTGACATTCCCAAAAATGTCTGATTCGGAAAGAAATTTAATTCTGGCCCCAGCTTTCACATCATCTTGCTTTGTTTGTCATCCCTGTAGCCTGCCAGCTTTGCCCCTTTGTTCCCCTAATTGCCAGAGACATTTTTATACTGAGTAAATTGCATCAGGCCCACTGCAAAATGAATCAATTTGGGAAGAGTATGAGCTGCGCTGTTGTCTTAAGTGTGCATTAACATTTAGATGCGTTATTTAAAATGGGCCTGGAGTTCGTGCCAGAGAGACCACCTCATGCCTATTCTGACTCATTCTCTGCTATTGGACTGCACAGAAGGGACCTGGGGAGCCCTACAGCCCACCACCAACCTTGTTTTATTCTCCATATCTCTAGGGAGGGCTTGAACTAGGTGAGAACTTCTAAGAGCTCAGATTTGGAAAGTAAATTTACAAACGGAGTTTGACTTGGTGATCTTAGAGTGAAATAAAGACAGGTGAAGGAGGAGACAAAGGGGAGACGAGGTTCTCCTTCTCTGTCTATCACACACCATGCACACACATGACATCTAGCTTTAAATACAAATCATACAGCCAGAAGTCTTTGGAGGTAAAACAAAGCATACACAAAAGCACAAAGCACACCAGCCAACACTCTAGTTTAAAAATCAAGTGATGTTCTGGAACTGGTGAAAAAGCAAGGCTGCAATCCTGATAATCATGTGGTGATTTGATGAGATAATTCTTTTATTATCAGGAGTGTCAGATAATATCTCCATTAGTAGCAGGAGGTTTAAAAATTGGAGAGAGTGGCAACACCAGGACAATAGCCTGATTAATGCTTTTTCAATCACCTGGGCTCATGGCCTAAACTGGTAATGGACTCCATCCATCAAAAAATTATTCTATCTGGCATCCTGGTTTCTGAAGAAATCTGGACGTCCTCATAGAGGACTGGTTAAATGATTTAATGTGGATGAAAGCTCTTAGCACAGTGCCTCAGTAAAAGCTGCTTGAATCTATTCAGTCTATTTTAATATATGTTCAGAGATATAATGACCCACTAGATACACAAGAGAAATAAAATGACAGTGGTATAATGAAGATCTTGAAGCTCTGAGATGTACGATTATCAGCAATGTAAAAGTGGTACCTTCTGGGAGAGATTAACCTGGAACCCCCGTTCCTGAGGGTCACTTCTCTTTGTGCTACCCCTAAACCTCTCTATATGTAACAGCCCCAGTCCCATGGAAACTGACTGACTGTGTGTATTTCTATCCATTTTTTCCACTACAGCCTCAACTTCATCAAAACATACACTGAACTTTCATTGTGGGGTCCTCAAAGTACAAAACAGTACCTAACACAGAAGAAGTATTCAATAAATTTTTGTTGACTGGGCAATATTTCCAAATTAAAAACTCAAAACTAATGTCATGCTGACGTGTGAGTGACGGTAGATGATGATAAGGATATCTGATGTATTTTGTGCCAGGCAGGCCTGAAACAGTAGCATCCCTGACCAGAGATAGAAAACAAGACATACTCACTGATAACCCAGCTCATTGCTGTCAAATAACAGCAGCTACCACATGTATAGCACTTACTATATGCTGGACATTGTTCTAAATGCCTTTACCTATCTTTACCCATTTAATTTTCACAATAGGCTTGTGAGGTAACATATTATTACCCTCATTTCACAAATGAGGAGACTGAACTTGCTCAATCACACAGCTAGTAATCAACAGAGTTGCGATCTGATCCCACAGAGAGCACTGCACTACACGATGTGACCCCTCCAGAAGAGATGTAGAGAGGTGGCTCCCCACTTTTCCTCTCCGCAGCAGGGGACTTCACAGTGGCCCTGGCAGGTGACATGCCAGGTGCACAGGAACAAGTAGCAGTGAGAAGAGACTGTCGCCCTGACATGTACCACATGAAACAGCATCTCCACCATCTACCCCTTGGACCCCCTTCGTTCAGCTACTGCTAGGACCTGGGAGGGAGGATCCTAGGCAAAGCCTCACCACATATGGTATCTGTATGGAAAAACTGAGAGCAGAACCATTGCAAGCCAGAAAGATGTTTCCTGCCGTGCCCTGTTTCAGGACAGGTGTGGGGACTAGGAGGCAGTGTCTGATCTATACTCCCACCAAACCCCAGCAGTGCACTTAGCAGAGGAGTTGTTTCATTCTATTCATAGGCAAAATTGGGTAATGAACTCATAAGAGGAGGGACATGTACATAATGTATTCGTAGGTAAACTGAGGCAAGATGAAGTTGACTAAGTCTGCATGCATTCTACTGCCGTGCAGGAGCTCGCTCTGAGCACAGACCCGACTCCAGCACTGTCACTGTCAGAGCCCTCACCCGGGTCACTGGACCCAGAACTCACCTTAGCCCACTCAGCCAAGCTTGAGGCTGGCCTTCCACAGCTGTGTAAATAGGATTTCCAAAACTTCCAGAGGAAGAGTGAAAATATCTCCCTGTTTTCTAACTGGCTTATGAAAACATCTTCCTCTAATTGAACTTTCCCCTCTTGCCTGTGCCTTTTGATGCCTGTACTTAATTGTTTCTAAACAGGAAGCTAGTGTGGTAAGAATTTGGTTACATCTGCATCTTCCGTGCTGAAACTATTTTACCATATGCTTCTAAAGTTGGTTACAGGTTGATTTTGATGAGAGTAATGTAAGTCCCACCAGTTTTGCTATAATTGATAGGGAAAGAAAATTTTTTTATTGATTCTCAGTTCCAAAAGGAAATCTATAAAAGTGTTTCCCACAACCACATGATCGCATTATGCCTCCCCCCATCCCCACCATCTTGGTGAGGTCTTACCCCATGGATCACCCCTACCCTTCCATCCCATCCAGGATTGCCCATCTCTTTGCCTTCATTCACTCATTCATCCATTCATTCATTAAATGCTTATTTCAATACGAATTCTATTATGTGCAGGGAAATTAGCTAGATGGTGAAAATAGAACTGGGGACAAGCAGAAACAGTTACTATCCTCAGGAAGCTCACACACTAGAGAGTGAAATATATACTACATGACACTTATATGTATAATTATATCATTGCCATAATGATACATGACAGAGAAGTACAGGCTTCCAGAAGCTCTTACAAGCAGGGACTTGAGCCAGGCCAGGGGCTCAGGAGAGCCTTTCCCCAGGAGATGGCATTTGAACTCAAGTGTGAAAGATGAGTAGAAGTGACAAGTAGCACGACCCTTTCTGGGAGTGGGAGCAGCATATCAAGGACCTGAAGGGAAAGAGGTAGGACATTTTTTAGGAAATCAGGGAAAACATGCATCTGAGCCTGAAAGAAAAGAGGAGACTGGCTGGAGAGAAGGCCAGGGGAAAGGACAGTCAGAGGACTGATCAGGAACATTTAGGATCATAATCCTTGTCTTCAAAGCCAAGGAAAGCTGATGTAGAGTGTAAGGATGGGACTGCAAGTCAGTTGGAAGTGGGGTAGGGATGGGTATGGGAACCCCAGACCTTTGCAGCACCACAAGGAAAGGGAGGGTAGTCCTGAATAGAGTGGGGCATAGAGAGTAGTGAATGACTTGCAGATATATACAAGAGACAATGGGCAGGATTAGTGATGGGTTGGACAGGTGGGAGACTGAAGAAGATATTTTTAGCTTGACCAATTGGGTAGACAGAGCCATTCACCAAAACAGGCAAAAATGATAGAGGCACATGTGTGGAGAGAAAAGTACAAACTTCAGTTTTGAGATGTTGAGTTTTTTGAAACTTATAAACATCCAAGGGGAAATGCATGTAGACACAAGGGTCTGGAATTTGGAGGAAAGATGTGGACTGGAGGAAAAAAAAACAGGAGTTGTTGGCATGTTGGAGTGGCCTTCAAGCCCTGGGAGTGTATTAAAAAGTCTAGGAAATAAACTGATAATAAACTATAGACCTAAACAAAATCTAAAGTTATTATAACATTTCTGGAATAAAACATAAGAGAAAATCATTGCAAATTTGGGTAAGAAAAGACTTCTTAGCATACAAAAAGCATAAACTATAAAACAAAATATTGATCAATAGGAATTTATCAAAATTCTAAACTTTTTCTCTTCAAAAGAGTCCATTTGAAAAATCAAAATGCAAGCCACAGTGTGGGAGAAAATATTAGTTATACATATATCTGAAAGGAACTTGTACCCACCCAATTAAGTGGGCAAAATATTTTAACAGACATTACACTAGAGAAGATATACAAATGGCCATGAAACATGAAAAGATGCTCAACATCACTAGTCATTAGTAAAATTACAATTGCTAAAATTAGAAAGACTAACCATACCAAGTGTTGTCAAGGATATAAAGGAACTAGAACTTTCATATACTACTGGTGAGAATGTAACATGGTATAATCACTTTGGAAAACAATTGGAACATTTCTTTAAAAACTAGACATATGTCTACCGTACAACCCAGCCATTCTACTCCCTGTCTGGGTATTTACTCAAGAGAATGAAAACACATGTCCTCACAAAACCTTATGCATCAAAATTAATAGCAGCATTATTCAAATAGTCTAAAACTGGACCCAAATGTGTATCAACAGGTGAATAGATAAATTGTGGTTTATCTATACTATGGAACACTATCCAACAATAAAAATAAATAAAATACTGATATATATGATAACATGGATGAATCTCAAAATCATTATGCTGAGAGAAAGAAGCCAAGCACAAAAACCACATAGTTTGTGCTTCCATTTATATATAATTCCAGAAAATGCAAACTAATCCACTAATCTCTAGTGACAGAGAGCAGGGCAGTGGTTGCCCAGGAAGCAGGGCAGGATTGACTGCAAAGGGACAAGGTAACTTTTCATAAGGGAGAGACAGGGTTGGAGATGATGGAAATGTTCTATATTTGGAATGTGGTTGTGGTTTCTTGGTGTAACAACTATTAAAACTCATCAACTTGTACACTTTAAATGGATACCATTTATTGCACATAAGTTATACCTCAATAAAGCTGACATTTTGTAAAAATACCTAGATAAAAGAGCTGAGAGTAAAATTAGTGAAAAGGAGATGAGAAAGTGATATATGCATGTACAGACAAGTACATTGAGTGTAAGGGTGAAGGGCTAGTGAGAGAGATGGTGGCAGAGTAGAGAGGCAGAGGATCAGAGCCCACTTATTTGACCTTATCTACCCTTCAGTCTGCCTTGCACAGTGCAGACACAGCTAGACAAAATGAGTGGTATTCCTGGGCACCTGATTCATGAATCACCTCCCTCATGAAGGCTTCTCAGAAAACATCAGCCCACTCTGTTCTCTTCTTCTCTCAACTCTGTAAAACTGACTAGACCACAAAATAAAACTCCAGTGTCCCATCAGGTAATGCCTGGAAGTTGTTAAACCGTACTCTGTTTCCTCAGTCTATAAACACCCAATACTCTCTTTGTTTGCAAATTGTTTTGTTTAGGTTTGGTTTCCCCAAAGGGACTGTTGTTTCACTATTAGTTATTGATTTCTTTTTTTGCTGCAAATATATTACAATTATTGTACACAATAAATACTTATAGCAGCATATGAAGTAAATATTATTAACTTCCATTTACAGCAAACAAAACTAAGGCTCAGGAAAATTAAGCAACTTCCCAAAAAAGAACTGAGCCTATTCATAACCATTGTAGAAACAAGCTTCTTCTATTTCTGGGCCACGTTTTATGCTTAGTTTGCCCACCATTGCAAGATACTAAACAAATATTGGCTTATTCATTGATTAATTCCTTCAACTAATATTTTTATGATTTAAAATAGCAACCATCTGCCACTAGGGACTCTTAAGGGGCCTTAAGAATGCCAATTGCTAGGGACATTTCATACTTGCCAGAGCAGATGAAGGAATTAAAGAAGCCACAGGTTTTGTGTCACTGCCTGGGTGGGAGGAGAGAAAAGGAGTAAGCTTCCTCCTCTCTGCTTACCCAGCAGCCTTTCTACTTCTAGGATTTCTTCTCCTTCCCTGTGAGAGAAGCCACAAGAATGTCAGGGATTGTGGCCACCTCCACTGGCCACCTTGGCCCAAACCCAGTGTCGAAGCTTCCTTTACACCCATGACCCCATAGGCAATCCTGGACTAGGGAGTGGAGACTAAAGCCACTGGGTGGTCATTCTTCTGGTTACAAAGTGCCGAGTCCCAAACCTGAACCACAAACAGATCACAACTGCTAAACCTAAAAACTACCTTTCAATTGCCTTATAAATAAAGCCCCCTTTCTGGCTCTCTTTCTCTTTTTAAATGCCTCTCCCTAAGCCTACCTTTATACTTTCTGGCTCTCCAATGTCCCCAAAGTCTGCACTATAATTGCATATCTAAAAGGTTATTTTGGTTGTTGTAAAAGGCATTCTATTAGAAATAAATTGGAACAAAGGAAGAGAGACATGTTAAGAAATGTAGATTCCAATTTATGTGTCCTTGATTTTTGCATAATTTAGGATGAGTCATGGTGCTTTGATGAATCAGTTGGGGGAGGAGGTAAGGATTCATTCATGAATAAAAGTATAAAAGTTCCTAGGATTCATGAGGACTCAGAGTGAGATAGTTGCCTGGAAGGTAGAAAGGCTCTTTTCTTCCAGATTTCAGGCTTAATATTCACTGAAAAGCATGAGAGAAGGAGGGACTGAAAGGGATTGTACAAGCCAGTACGGAAAGCTTTCGCTGATCTAATTTACTCTTAAAACAGCCTTCTCCATGGTTGAAGGAACCCCTGTTCTCCTTAAGCCTTTCTATCTCAGCTACATTTTTGAAAAATAAGCTTCTTTTAATCTGTGAGGGGAAACCAGGGATGTGTTGAAGATGCTTCCATGAGAGATGAAGCCAAAATCAGTAACGCTGGGAAAGGTCAAAGCCAGAATTGTTATTTAAATGTTGAGTGTCCACAAATTTACTACAAGTTGCTTATAAACATTTACAAAATTGACTTTCTTTTCCCTCTAGAAGTATCCATGACAAAAAGCTTCCACACATGACCATGGGCACCTGGTCTTCTCATAGCAGGGCATACATATCCCTGTTCCCCTCTGTCCACGGATGGGAATACCTGCACACACTACTCACATCCGTTTGTTTTCCCCTTTCTATTAAAATAAAAATACACACTGAATTAGAATCACCAAGAAAAGAGCCTGGGCATCTCTTTAATAATGCACACCCAGACGATGTCCACGACTGGGCACGCGTGGGAGACACTGAATGAGATGGCTTAAGCAGAGCTTCTCAGCATTTGTTGTGCCTGTGAATCACCTGGGGATCTAATAAAATGCAGATTCTGATTCAGTAGGTCAGGGATGGGCTGGAAGTCTGCATTTCTAACAAGCTGATGCCTATGCTGCTCTGAATAGACCACTTTCAGTAGCAGGAGTTGGAAAGGAAATGCATTGGGTGTCCATATGCAGATGTTAACTGAAGCTGGAGGCCAGAACAGTTTCACAGGGACCACGTGAACTTTCTGCTTTCCTTGAACATCAGATCAGTGACAGCAGAAAAACTTCTCAAGAAAGCCAGCCAGACCCTGTAGGGTGGCAGTTTCTCAGTGCACTCCCCAAGTTCTAGATCAGACCCTCAATTTGGTGGGACCAAACATGCTCAGGGCTCAAGCTAACCACACTCACACAAGACATGTAAGTCATGAGTAGGATTTTGAAATGTCCAATAAAACATACAGCGATTGGTGTGAATTCACTCCTTGACCAATCAGTGCATTATCTGACTGCAGGCAGAGCCACCTGGGGGGCCAAGTTAACTGATTGTAATCAGTAGGTGGTTTGGTGAACAGGCCTTCAGATGCATCAGCTGATTGACTTCATGGCCTCACTCTGTACCATGAGGGACATCTTAAGTCAGGACTCAGTCAGCTTGTCCTGCCTTTCCTGCTCCTATTCTAGGAAGTTCTTGCTTCTCTAGATGTGTTTGTGTTCAACTCATTACTGCATCCTAAGCCTCAGGTGCTATCCTGAGCACAGAGGCCACAGAAATGTTAATTTTAGTCAAGCCCTGCTCCTCCTGATTTGGGCCTGGAAGTCGTTTCTGCCTCTTAGTTTTTTTCCATTTTTAATTATTTAACAGTGGTAAAATACACATAAAATTTACCATCTTAATCATTTTTAAATGTACAGTTCAATAGTGTTAAAGTACATTCACATTGCTTTGCAACTATCACCACCATCTATCTCTAGAACCTTTTCATCATCCCAAACTGAAACTGTGTCCCCGATAAAAATAGTTCCCCACTTCCCCCTACCTCCAACCCGAGGCACCCACCATTACACTTTCCGTCTATATGGATTTGACTACTCTAGGTACCTCATAAAAGTGGAATTCAATGGTGTTTGTCCTTTTGTGATTGACATTTCATTTAGCATAATGTGCTCAAGGTTCATTCATACTGTAACAGGTGTCAGAATTTTCTTCCTTTTTTAATGTTGAATAATATTCTATTATATGTATGTACCACGTTTGGTTTATTCATTCATCTGTCAATGGAGACTTGAGTTGCTTTCAACATTTAACTATTGTGAATAATGCTGCTATAATCATGCTTGTGCAAATAACTCTTCAAGACCCTGTTTTCCCTTTTCTTGAATATATACCTAGAAGTGGAATTGCTGGATCCTATGGTAATTTGACTTTTAATTTTCTAAGGAGTTACCATGATGTTTCCATAGTGGCTGCATCATTTTACATTCCCACCAGCAGTGCACAAGGATTCCAATATCTCTACATCCTCACCGACATTTTCACCTCTTACTTTAAGCATCTTTCTCAGCTATAAGCTGGGTCATTCCCCAGTGTCCCACCCAAAACACTGTTTCAGTCTTCTTGCCCCCTCCAAATCCTGCTCAACTTCTAAAGCTAAGTCCCATATTTTTTAAAAAGTCCAAAGCATTATCCCCTGATGAGCTCACCTTGTCTATACATGATCATGAGTGTCTCATTCTCTAATCACCTTCTATTACCCCACTAGAGGTCATATTCTATGCTCCTTGGCTTGATCTAGCAGTAAAAGCAATTGGTATTTGTTGTAGCTTGTTTGATAGAATAATATAAAGAAAAACAAGAACCATGCAGAATTGGAAAAAGGGATTAAATGCCCAAAGTTTGATCCCTGATCTAAGAACTCTGTACATGGACAAAGGAAATCGAGTCCTCCTGCCCCCAGAAAACTATCTCTGGCAGAGACTTACGTAGAGCCTCTGTACCCACCTAGTCAGCCATTCCTTCCCTGGCCACAGTTACCTAAAGTCCTAAAGTCCATCGGGTGAGGCGAGATGCCTCTCAGAACAAAACTGGCTCTGGAAGCGCTGGCCGCAAATCTGCAGCAAACCTGAACTCATTAGTTGAGGGGATTTTGCTGTAGGAGTCCATGTGGGTTTTATTACAGTATATGCAGCCACTTACATTATGTCAGGCCTGAGTTTTCTTCTCTATTCATTCACCCTATGAAGGGGTGTTGCTGGCTGCTGAACCAAACTAAACTTACTTTTTTTTTTTCAAGCAGTCTAGCTGCCTTAGATTATGGAAAGAGCTGAATGGTGCTGGTGTTGGCCTCTTAGAATGATGATTTCTCTGCCATTCCATGAATTCTCCGATGTGTGAGGTGGCCACTACAGTTCCTGGGCTGCCCTGCACCCATTTATTGGTATGAAGCAACTGCCTGAAGCCTACAGGCAGCATAAACAGGGCCTGGGACAACCAGGAGCCCAGTTCCAGTGTCCTTTCAACCTCTTCCACCCACAATGAGGTTTCAGTCATCTCAGGAGTGCCTGACCTAACATAGAGCTCCCCGGAAGCTCACCAGAACCTGGCGGAACCAGGAGTGCTAGCAGAAGGAGACATTCAGGACATCTAGTATGGCTTCCACCTGGCATTTGAAGCCCCTGCCAAGTACTTATCAGTCCACTTGAACTTCTCTTGTGACAGGAAGCTCACTGCCCCCAAAGGTAGTTCAATCATTTTGAGATAGCACATTCACTCAGGCGCCATTGATGACCCAAGAGTCTACACAGCAGCAGGTCCCTGGACTCCCTTCCCCTCCCCTAGAAGCATGCTGGGGGCTGTGTGGCTCCCAGGCCACCCATCAGAGTGTCCCACCCGGTAGAGAATTCACAGCCCTCCCATCTGAGAACCCAGAGCAAGCCAACTTCTCCACTGAGAGGCCTAAAGGCTATCAAGTTACTCTCAGGCCATCTTGCCTCCCTCACCCTGGTCCAATTACTAATGCCTCCCAGACAGGAGCTGCATTTTCCTTCATGATCCTAACCATGCTGGACCTTGGGATGGCCACAGGCCATAAGTAGCCTGGGGTCTCTGCCCCACCTCTAGCCCTCATCCCTGCTTGCTGACTGTCACAGTCACCCTGGACTCACCCCATGCCTCCAGGTTCCTTGCCTCCCCACTCTACCCAGCTGTCAAAGTGGCCTTCTATTAGGATGGTGCAAAGGTAATTGTGGTTTTCCCATTGGAAGTAATGGCAAAAACCGCAATAATGTTTGCACCAACCTAATAAAATGCCAGCTTGACTGTGTTATTCTTCTGCTTAGCATCAGTCACTGGCTCCCTATCTGCTATGGGATCGAGTCTAGCCTTGCTGATGAGCCTCAAGGTCTCTCTCATTTCTCCCTTTTACTCCACCCCTCACTGCCTCTCCCATTGTTCAAGCATTACCCAAGGCTGTGATTCTTCCTCATCTCCTCTTCACCCCATATCCCCCATGAGAGCAAACCCTGTCAATTCCATCTCCAAAGTATACACCTACCCACTTGCCCCTCCCTCCCACCATCCTAGTCCAAGCCACCATAATCTCTCACCTGGTCACCTGATACAGCAGTACCTCCTGACCGGCCTTCCTGCCTCCACTTTTGTTCCCTTCTTTCTCTGCACAGCAGCCAGCATAATAAACATCAAAAATATAGATCAAATTATGCCAGCAAGCCACCTCACTATAAAACCTTTGCATGGCTTCCCATTGGCCTCAGAGTAAAATCTCGGCGTAAAGCTCTGTGTGACCTGGTTCTGCCCACCTCTCTGACCTTCTCTCACACACTGTCCCCTTCTCTCACACACTGGCTGTCCATCTGTTTCTCCTGGCCACCGGCCCTTTGTACTCACTGCTCCCTAGCATGGGACACCTTCCCTTGGCTCTATACTGTCACCTCCTCCCGCTCATCCTGTGGAGCTCAGCTGGAATACCACCACCTCAGGAATTCCCACTGTGAGCTGTGTTTTCCTCTATCTCAGTGTTGTGTTTAGCTCCTTTTAGCACCACTAGCAACTGGTAATTAATTAATATATTGGTTCCTTGTTTATTGTCCAAATCGCCTCACTATTAGGTTGGTGCAAAAGTAGTTGCAGTTTTTGCCACTGAAAGTAATGGTAAAAACCACAATTACTTTTGCATTGACCTATAGAAAGAAAGCTCCATGAAGGCAAGAACTTTATGTATCTCGTTATATCCATAGCAACGACAGCACTAAACACCATTCATGGCACTTAGTAGAAGCTCTATAAATTTTGTGAATTGAATGCCAAATAAATCCAGCCCCTGCTGCTTCACCAGTATTCCTTCTGCCACGCCTCACCCCATGCCCACATCCCAGCCATGTTGACTGGGATTCCTGAAGATGCAGCTGTTTTAGGTCTCTGCCTTCGCTCATGTCCCCGGGCTGGGATTCTTAAGCCAGAGAACTCCTCTGGTGGAAATGTTACCTCCTCTGTAAAGCGTTTCTAGCTTCCCCAAGCAAAGTCAATCTCCCAGATCTCTATGTGCCCTGGTACGTTGCCCATGCATTGTTCTTTCTCTTGGAAACTTGGTTGTAATGATGCTTTTTCATATCTGTATCCTCTGTGAGATTTGATTTCCCTGATGAAAGATATCATCTCCACCAACCTTCACTCACAATCAAATACAGAACCTGGAGCATGTTAGTTGTTCAACAAACATTTGTTGAAAAGATGAATGAATGAAGTGGAAGAGCAGTCCCTGGATATAAATCCAACAGACCAGATCCCTAATCCCAGCTCCCTGGTAACCTGAGTGACCCACAATGCCACTTGTGTCTCAGTTTCTTCACCTGTAAAATGGGAATCATAATTCATCACCTATCTATCTCTTAAGTCAGTGTAAGACTAAAATAAAATAGTAAATACCAAAATAGTTGAAAAATATAAGTTCATTCATTTAAACAATATTTATTAAGTCCTTACTCAGTGCTGAGGCACTTGAGTTACAACTGTGAAGACATCATCCCTTGAAGAGTTCCATGTCTTCATATTAATATGTAATTACTAGTTAGTTGCCCACCCCCGCATAAAGACAATCTACTCTGAACTGTCTTGGTTCTTGGTCTGCAGCATCTTTGCATTAATCCTTTGCTTTTGGATTCACTGCATACCTGTTTACTCTAGTTTTACTGGAGGTCTCTGCGTGCATTCCAGCTGTAATCACGGCTGAATGATTCCCTCACCAATCCTGGTTCCACTTCAAGAAAACTGTCAGCAGTACACACAGCACCAAGCCCATCCATCTGTGTAAGAGATAATGTAATTCTAAGACAATATTTAACATTGTAGGATGAGGCATAAACTCAATATGCTTTCAGGCAGAGTAAAAAAAAATATGTGCCCCATCTCATTAATCACAATAAGAATGAGGGATGGGGCAGATACCCAGGCCGGTGCTGTTCCTCCAAGTTAATCTGTCTTAATACCAAGCCCTTGATAAAAAGAATGCCTGTGTCATTGTTCTGCTTGTTGGATGGCAATTTACATTGGGGGAGCGCAAGATTTATGAAGTAACAAGAACCTCTGAGTAATAAAACCTTGAGTGATCCATGCTCTGTTTGGAAGTCACTTCTCCTGCAAATACTCTCTGGGAATGAAACTTCAAGAGAAGTTATACATTTACAAAACTGATCTTTTACAAGTGCTTATTGGGTTCATTCATTCGTTCATTCAGCAAATCTTAACTAGGCATTAACTCTGTACAAAGCTCTGTTAGGGATTTGGGGACCACCAAAGAAGCCGGCAATGGTCTGTACACTCAAGGCACTCGCATTAGGGAAGTTGTGACTCAAATTCAGTACTAAGGGTGCTGCATGGACTGTATGCTTCGCAAAGGCAGGGATGATGCCTGTTTTATTCTCCAGCATGTACCTGTGCCTATTACAGGACCTGGCAAAGAGGAACTCATTAAAAATGTGTTAAATGATAAGTGTCCATCAAGAGATAAATGGATAAACAAAATGTGGTAGAATGGAATATTATCCAGCCTTGGAAAGAAAGGAAATTCTGACACCTGCTACAATGTGCGTAAAGCTTGAAGACATGCTAAGTGAAATAACCAGACACGTAAAGACAAATACACCATATGGACAGAAAGTAGAATGGTAGCTACCCAGGGCTGGGGGTAGGAGGGAATGAGGAGTGACTGCTTAACTGGTAAGAAGTTTCAATTTTGCAAAATGAACAATGTTCTAGAGATGGATGGCAGTGTATATATATATACACTGCCCCACAACGCAAATGAACTTTGTGCCACTAAACTATACGCTTTAAATGATTGAGATGGTACATTTTATGTTACAGATATTTTACCACAATAAAAAAAAAATGTTTTCAAAAGGGCTAGCAAGAAATCCAGAGAGAGTTTGAGGCAAGGGATGAAATGGAGCTTTCCACAGAGATGAGGCCATTGAGGGGAACCTGTACTTTCCCTGGGAAGGAAGAAGAAGAGGGCATGGAGCAGTGCTAAGGACACCCCCTGGGCATCCTCCAAGGAATGGAGGCCACAGGAAGAGTGGTGAGAATTTGCAGGAGCAGCAAACCAGTAAGGACATGGAAATGAAGCATCAGAGAGTTTCAAGGATGGTTGTTTCAAGCATGACAGCAGTGTGCAAAGGCCTTTGGCTTTGACAAGTAAGAGGTAACAGATGACCCCTGGTAGAGCATGTTCAGGGAATTGTCGGCGTGGAAGTGAGCTCACAGGATGAATGCAAGTGAATGGGGAATAAGACATTGAGATTCAGTAGTGAAGGAAGGGGAATGATGGTGGGGACTTGAAAGAATCAGTGGAGAGGAGAGAAGGAAGACTTAGTAAGGGACAGAGGGACTGAAAGAAGAGATGTTCTAGAAGGATCCAGAAGAGCTTGAAAGGATGAGCTGGGGGAGTTCTTCTACCCATGAATCAGAGGTCAGTATAAGAAGATGAAAGAAGAGAGGTGTCAGGAAAAAGCAAGGGGAAAGAGAGGGTATTGAAGGGCTCCTGGGGGACAGCCCAGTCTCCCTTCTCAGCAATGCAGGAAGCAAGACCAAGTACTGACAGTGGGAAGACAAGAATATGCCAGAAAGGAGGTGGGGAGTTTGGGACTGGGATTGTGTGGATGTGGTAGGGAGCAAATCAGAGATGAGCAAAGCATTAGATGCATAAGATCAGAGCCCCTGTGTATGCAAGGATCCCAGCAGGCCTGGAGACATGGCAGCACTGGGCTCCTGATAGTCTGAAGGAGAAGAGCGAAGGGAAGATTTGCCCAGCTGGGGATGAATGAGACACGGTCAGCACAGGCCAGAGGTACATGCTTCTCCAGGGTAGGCAAGACCGTGGATGGCACTGATGTCCATGAAGTTCCTGGATGACAAGGAAAGCAGGGAGCAGGGAGGAGGAGAGGCTAGACCAGGTAGAAGAAAAGGAATAGGTGGCCATTGTCTTAGTTCTGAGATTGGGTAATTTATAAAGGAAAGAGTTTTAATTAGGTCATGGTTCTACAGACTGCACAGGAAGTATAGTAGCTTCCACTTGGCTTCTCAGGAGGCCTGAGGAAACTTAGAATCATGGCGGAAGGCAAAGGGGGATCAGGCATCTTACATGGTGGAGCAAGAGCAAGAGAGGGAGCCAGGAGGTGCACACACTTTTAAACAACCAAACCTCGTGATAACTCACTCACTCACTATCACAAGAACAGTACCGAGGGGATGGTGCCAAACCTTTCATGAGGATTCCACCCCCATGATCCAGTTGCCTCCCAGCAGGCCCCACCTCCAACACTGGGGATTACAATTCCACATAAGATTTGGCTGTGGAACACAGATCCAAACCATATTGGCCATTGAGGAACTCTGGGGTCTGAAATCATGGCCATGGAACCACTGTGGGTGGTGGGGAAGGACCCAAGAAGAGCCGTGTTGAGGAGGAGTGGGCACCATCCAAGCTTAAGTCAAGGAACGGTGAGACCCAAGTGTATGGGGGTGTCAAAATGTCCTCAGTGTTGGTGACTGGGTGATGAGATGGGGACAAGTGTTCCAAGAATAAGAAAAGCAACCACCGGGTAGGAAAGAGCTGGAGAAGGAGAGGGGAAGGTACACTTGGCTGGCAAGGGCAACAAGAGAAGGGGCCTGCTGAAGTTGGAGGCAGATCTATGGCTAGGAAGTCACCTGGAGGCATCGCAAGACTCAGTCAGGAAGTCGTGGGCTGGTAGGGGAGGGAACTCTATGCAAGATGGTTCATGGTGGGGGAAAATGAGTCCACCTGGGGATATATGAGGATTGGAAGAGGAGTTTGGGTTTGGATTTTCAGTCTGAGGAATAGTGGTGAACAATCTGATAAAGAGGTTGGCTGGAGGGAGGTGAGCAGGTCTAGAGAGTGGAACCAGGGAGATGTGTGGGAAAAAAGTATCTGAACTTCGAGTATTTGTAAAACTAGTCAGCCCTCAACCTGAACGTAGAAGACCCTAGGAGCCAGGTGCAGTGGCTCATGCCTGTAATCCCAACACTTTGGGAGGCCAAAGCAGGTGGATCACTTGAGGCCAGGAGTTCAAAACCAACCTGGCCAACATGGCAAAACCTTGTTTATTAAAAATACAAAAAATTAACTGGGCATGGTGGTGCACACCTGTAATTCCAGCTACCTGGGAGTCTGAGGCAGGAGAATCACTTGAATGCGGGAGGCAGAGGTTGCAGTGAGCCGAGACCACACCACTGCACTCCAGCCTGGGCTGTCTCAAAAAAAGACCCTGTCAAAAAAGAAAAAGAAAAAAAAAAATGGAGACCCTGGAGAAGGACACTCAAGAAATACTCAGATGTTGGATTCTCAGATGCCACAAAACCGGGGTGAGGAACATATATCTTGGGAATGGAGAACTCCTGCTTCTAATTGGTAGGACTGCCAGGCAGGCCACCACGGGTCTCATTCCAACTGCTACCAGCCAGCTTCATGAACTTAACTAACAAGCCTTTATTTTTTGATGGGGAGGAGAAGTTGACTCTGAGTCTTGAACTCCTTTTCTTCAAAATGGGAGTGTTTGGAGTAGTTGATCCTCTAGCTTCCAAATGCTATACTCGTGTGAATCTGTGTCCTTGGCTTTTTCATGCCACCATCTCTGACTGTGCTCAATTATAGTGATGATCCAACTCCACACTCTCCCCACTGGTGGTACAAATAGACACTTAGGAAAAAGTGAAAGCCCTTGGTTGAATAATAATGTCATTACATACTTATCTCAATCAGGGTGGCTGTGAGCACAAACAGCTCCTTTTTGCAAATTAGAAAAAGCCCCTCTGCTCTTGGCCGACAATGAGAAAATTAGCAAAGATGCACGAGCAAAAGGCCGTGGCTTGGCAAGTGGAGCCTGGCTCCACTGGGGCCCCTCTGCTCCCCTCAGCAGAGTGTTCCAGAGCAGGCCCAACCTGCACAACTGCACCCCAAGACCCTGATTTCAACCCTGAAGACAATAGACGTGGCACTGGTGGTGGCTCCAGTACTCCCATTTTACGGATGAAGTCGAGACAGAGAAAGCATCAGTAATTTCCTCCACATCTCACAGGCCCTCCACCCACATACCAAGACCCTACAGGCTTTAGATTTTGAAAAAAATCACATTTCAAAATTTTATTCTGTTTCATTTTTGCATATTTATCATCAATAAGTGTATTTCCTTGCCTAAGTAGCCTGACAAATAATGAAGGATATCTCCCAACCTGCTCCCCCCAACCCAGTCACTGTGCCTCCCTTTTCATTTTTTAGGTCATATTTGGTCATTAATCATATCACTCATAGTCAAAATGCCATCTCATCTGGCAGGAATAGAGCTGCAATATTGGGAGAGCATAGAATAAATACTGAGACTCATAATTCTTTATCATCCTCTCAGCTCCCATATGCACTTACTGAAATGCATTTGGCCAGATTGGCAGGGGGGGATGTGGACAGGAAGAAATGAATCCTAACAAAATTAGTAGTAATGGCATTAGAAATTGTATTTTGGCTTATACTATTGTTACTTATTATAAGTAATAGTATTATAACAATATCAGGAGTTCTCAATTAGTTTTGTATTTTTTGGACTTAAGAAGATAGAAAAGAATTTAAATTTACTTTTTGGACCAGGAGAGCAGTAATCATTTTATGACTATATTCATTTTCTTAGCCTCATATGAAAAAGGTGACCAGGGACTAGTTATAACAAATGATCATGCCTTATTTTTCAAGGCACCCTACATGACTGAAACAATATGATTTGTTGAGTTCCCATGTGAGCAGAATATTGAACCTAAAAGGAAGAAAAAGATTCTGTCTTCAAGGGATTTGCCCTCTTGATAGGAATGCAGCGCCTGGACACACAAAAGAATTATAACGAGTTTTGCAAAGATTTACAAATTTTCATTGAGTGCTGATTAGCAGAGAGCAACAGAGCATGGGTCTGTGTGGAGTTTAGAGAGGAGAGGAGGAAGGAGAGCGGGCTGAGGTCAGTGGGGATGTGTGTGCTGCTGCGAGCCCTGGTACACTCAGTAGCAAGCACCATGCTGACCTAGACCAAGGTTCTGTTCATATTTGAGCAATGAATTAAGGCAGAACATAGGCCAGTGGTAGAGTGGGAGCCAGGTATTGCCAACCAAGGGAGTGGTACGCAGACCTGGAGAACATTCACAGGGCTCTGGTGGAAGAGCCTGTGATGACCACAATCATCAGAATCTTTTTTTTTTTTTTTTTTTGAGATGGAGTTTCACTCTTGTTGCCCAGGCAGGAGTGCAATGGCGCCATTTCGGCTCACTGCAACCGCCATCTCCCAGGTTCAAGCGATTCTCCTGCCTCATCCTCCCTAGTAACTGGGATTACAGGCACCCACCACCATGCCCAGCTAATTTTCATATTTTTTAGTAGAGACGGGGTTTCACCAGGTTGTCCAGGCTGGTCTCTAACTCCTGACCTCAGGTCACCTCAGCCACCCAAAGTGCTGGGATTACAGGCGTGAGCCATCGCGCCCAGCCTCATCAGGATTTTAAGATGGTGAATCTATAGTGCCTAGAATGTGATGACGATTGTGGTCATTGTTCCAGGTGCTGTGGATTCACTATCCTGAAATCCTTACAACAACCTTCCTGAGCAGTGACAGCAAATGGGTATCAGCCAGTATGCCAACCCCATTTGGTTGGCAGTGGTTACTTGGCACATGGTGTAGGTTGCATCCAGATTTGATGAGGAAGGGAGCCATGAGGGCTACTGGGGTCTTCCATGGGCAAAGTGTGGTGGTATACATGGCAAATATTTGTCATCTCTATTCTAAGAGATTTCCCTTGATTAGATTATAAAACCTGAAGAAAGTTATTTTCATAAACTTATATATAATTGCTTTATTATGAAGCTAGGAGAAGGTCATATTAGAAAAAGTTATCTCTTCCTCAAGGCATTTTTTTATTTGTTGTAAAATTGTCATAATATACGAAGTTTAACAAAGCCATCCACTCTACTACTATCTTCTGGAAAACTGTCATTAAAAAACATAAAGATCTATAGCATCAATGATGCAAATACCTTAGATGTGGCATCCTGTGCAGGACACAGCCTGTACCACCATATGCGGTGACCCTGAACCAAGTGTGAATCTAATTTGCCTGTATTAGTTCCACGAGCCCACACTGCCTGATGAAAAAGTGAGTGAGTTGTGGAGGAAAGGCAGTACATTTTTATAAGACCTTAACATTTTGGCAAATAAGTTTGGATCTGATGTAATAAGCAACGAGCAAAAAGGCTGTTTATAAGCATATGCTATCCTACATTTAGATATTTATAGATTGAATAGCTATAATCTTTTGCATTTTATAAAGAACATTACAGTGTTTAAAAATACTTCAGATAAGTTATTTCATTTGATCCCTACATGGCTACGGTCTATTCCTGAGCAAAGAACTGACATGGGAAAAAGGGGGCCGCGAAGGGAGGGGGATCTCGGCATAGGAGTTCTATAAAATGTTCCTCTTTTAGAAAGGAAATGTGAGGTTGTTCTCTTTTCCTCAACTAGGTTAGGATTCTCTTAACTGAAACTGAAATATGCATTTCATTATTTAATTTATCAGCATCTCGAGTAGACTTGCTAAATCATAGCTCCATTCATTGGATGTGCCAGCATAATTAATTACACCGTGAAACCTCCTGACAGCATCTTCCAGGGACCAAGAAGAAAAGACGAAACACAAGAAAACAGAAAAATCTGGGTCAATGTGTTACATATTCATGATAGGCTTCGTCAGCTTGAGTCCTGGTTTCTCTCTGATTGAGTAACTTTGGGTAAGTCACTTCCTGTGTTTCCTCCTCTGTCAAAATAAGGAATAGATGATCTTTATCACTCAAGGTCCGAGGAAGAAAGAGATGGCACATTCAGATTGGATAATTTGAGGTGAGTCTGATCAGGGAGATTCTTTACAAAGGTGTAGGCAGGATAAGAAAACCACCAGGACTAGTAACTAGCACTAGTATGCCAGGGCTAGTAGCCATCACTAGCCCAGCCCTGAGCGGGGAAGGCATGATTGCTAGAATCCAAAGGGAGAAGAGTTTTGTAGAGAAGGTTGTCTTGAGAGAGGAATGGACCTTGACTTGGGAACACACTGTGTGGTGCCACAGGAAAGGAATTAGAGAAATAAACACTCCTATGCCACCATCCTCCCTTGCTCTGATCTCCTGTGGTGTTCCCCATTGACCAAACACAGCCAGAAGCCAGAAAGCCAGGGAGGCAGGATGCACTTCATCCCCTTCAGCCTCCTGCAGCACAAAGCAGACAGGAAGGAGCAGGGAGCAGAGCTGGGGTAGGCAGGAGGGAGCTGGCACACTTCCTAAGTCTGCCCCGGCACTGTGAACCTACTTCATGCGTATTAAACATCCCATTCTCTTCAAGATGCCAAATGTTAGATGTCTTAGAAGAATTAATATTATTTTTTTTGAGTAGAGAAGATGCTAGCATCTTGGATTAAAACATTATAAGGCACAGTCTGCTATCGCAGGTGAGCGACATCTATGTTTTGAATGAATGAATACATGCAACAAAATAGTCCCTGCTGACGTCCAATAGTGAGGAACTAAGAGACTCTATGTGCAACATACAAATGCATGCATACACACACACACACACGAGTCTCTAAAGAGCTTTGAGCTTCTCACAATAGCATGGAATTTACTAGGCAGGAAGTCAATCCTGCGACTCAAGCCTTGAGACAAAACCCATCAAGGCATCCAAAGGGTCCTATTGCAATGGCACCTCAAAGACCAGGCGGACCTGGAACCCAAGGATTCTAGGCCAGGGAACGATTCAGGGAGCAGCTAGCACAACCCACCCCTTTATGTTCCAGGCTGGGTTACCTCAAACTACAGAGGGGCTGGACATGCCGGGCACCCACGCCGAGGGGGCAGCACCTGTGTTGAAGTCATCTACAGCTGTCACTCCCCCACCCACCCCTTAAGACTCACTGCCTCACTCCTAGGATCATGGCCCTCATGAGGGTGGGAAAGTTTGCTGTTTTAAAGATCTCCGAGCCCCAAACTGAGTGGGCCTTCTAAAGACCCTCATTCAGCACGCTCTCTGTAGTGTTAGCATCTGTCTGTCATCCCAGATTTCTCCGGCAGCTCCTGTCTCAGTTTTTAAAATTCTGCTCTCCCTCACCATGAACAGAGACCCAGAGCAGACCAATACCAGGTCTGGAGGCCTCAAAGCTTGAGGCTGTTCTCTTGATACTATTATTATCACAAATCATAATAGAAACAAAACTGCCTTTTATTCTGTACCTTCTGGGTGCCAGGCTCTCCGCCAGGAAATCCAAATACCTAATCTCATCTAAGCCTCCCATCACATCAGTGGATCTAAGCCACCCATCTAAGCCACTCATCGCATTGGTGGATTCTGCCTCTTATTGCCTATAGGAGGACCCTTAGACAGATCCTCGGGCACGGAGCAACCTGCCTGAGGGCCCATCACAAGTTAGCGGAGAGCCAGTATATCTCTGCATCCACCCCACTATGTCCCCTCCCCTCTGTCAGAATTAGACATGGAAGGATCAAAGAGCCTTCTCCTTCATTGTGTTGAACTGTCAGGCCGTTTCATCCTGACAGTGCTGGCCTTGTGACGAGAGCCTCATTGGACTACATAACCAACCAAGTCCTAAGGGCTTTGCATGGTACCTCCTAGGGAGCCTTGTTCACCTGCTTCCAAAGTGCTCTCTAGAAGACAGAAAGGAGCTAACACTGATCAAGGGCACACCTATGTGCTTGCTGAACTAGACAGACCTCATCACTTAATGCTCCCACAACCTTGTGAAGTAGGAATTATTATCCCCATTATACAGATGAGGAAACTGAGACCTACCCAAAGACTAAAGAGTGAAGTCAGTTTTGTTTTGAAAGCCAATGTTCTTTTCACTGCATGCCACTCCCTCAGAGAATAAAAGAGGAAACAGGAAGGCTAGACAGAGCATGCTAGTCAACCTCTCAGTGATGCAGGGACCTCCTAGAAACATCCTAACAAGGACTCATTTTGTTATGGAACAGACAACTCATTCTGTTATGGGACACCTGGAGAAAACACAATGCATCACTCTCTGATATATACGCCTTTGCCCTCATTTGAGTTGTAGGGCAGAGTTTGGGGATGAGGCGAAATTAGGACCCAAAGCAGCGGAGTAGTTAAGGCAACTGGAGATGCCAAAATCTCAGGAATGAGTTACCCAGGTGGAGCTATTTGAATATCTGATGGGCTAGCCATCCAGTCTTCATCCCAGTGTCAGATAAAAATGTTAGACAGGACAGGGCAGAGGACAGAGAGACACCAATCCACACTCCTTGCTATTGATGCTCAAGTAACTGTAAATCCACTTAATGCTGTTATCGACTAATCCACATCTATCATATTACTCAAAAGGATAGCAGGAGAGATTTCATCAAAAGCTGAAATGAGATGCATGCTCTCTACTGCATTCCTCGACCTGCCAAGTGCCAAGCCAATCAGAAGAGAAAACGAGATTGGTTTGCATGCTTGATTCTGAGTTTACCCACAGTGGCTTTTCAATGATTCCTGCATTCTTTTCTAAATACTCCCAAACCATCTGGTTAGAAATCTGTTTTTAAATTTGTTCAAGGATCTATGCCAATATTACCACTATGAAGTTGATTTTTTGAATCAAAACAGTTACCTACATCTAATCTGCAACCGACATCTGCATAGCTGGAAAGCCATGGGTTCCATCCCTAGTTTAGACAACCAAACCCTTGATGTTATTTACATCTGCTCTCAAAAATAATCTTTAAGAATCTTTACGAAGAGCAGAGGAAGTTCCTCATCCATATTCTCGGCTTTTTACTTATCAGGCAGAACTACTGGACCAAACTGAAGTCATCAAACTTGGGCTAAGCACTTACTGACTGTGTGCAGAAACAGCTGGGCCCTGGAGAGATCCAGCACTGAATAGGGTCCAGTGGGGGATGACGTGGAGTCTACCCCTTAGGCCCTGATTCTCTCTTCCCACTTCTAATGACTTCCTCTCACTCTTTTTAAGCAATCCTCACCCAAGCCGTCAAGGGTCTTCATCATTTTCTCGCTTCTTATAAGGTCAGGAACTATATTTCATTTCTCAGTGCTAGCTCCATGTCTTTCATGGAAAACACACTCAAATACACACTTGTAACAATGATGACAATGTTGATGATGGGTTGCAGCAAGACACAGCCTAAAGATAAATGAATCTCTGATTCAGAAAAATAGGGTTATAGAAACACATTAAATATGGCATTGTCAAGTAATATGATTACATATTAAAGCTAGCCCTACAATACTGTAATTGGGAATGGTAGCCATGGCATATTCTTTGAGCCAGACCCAGGGTGATATTTTTCATGATTAGCTTTTGATTAATCCTACTGGATAGATATTTCATTTACAGTCTATACATTTGTTCTTAAGGATTTAATTGATTGTGCAACTTATAAGTATTAGAATTGCTGTTATGTAAATGAATTTTCAGCATCCAATTCACCTTTAAGGTAATTAAATTAAGTGTGGTTAGTTAAGAACGTTAGACATCTATGAAAAGTGCCTGAGAAAAATTTGTTTTGCTTAGAAGAGGAGAAGGCCTGGTATGTTTCTCTTCTCTCATTTTGTGCTTCTCTCTGAGCCTGGGTTCTCAGCACTCCCTGCCCCTTTAGTCACTGCCTTCTTGCCTCTCCTGCTGGCACTAAGTTGTCAGTTAAAGGAGGACACACATTGAGTGAAAGTAACAACCTGTTTCATTAACAAGCTCAGCTGCTTCCAAGAGAAACCAGAGGGACTGGCGTTCCTTGCTGAGACACTCCTCTCCTCAATTTGTTGAATTGTTTTCCAATTTTGTTGGAATAATGTTGCTCGTGGTATGTGTATTCAACATCAGTTTTAGAATCAAAGCTCAGTTGTCAGGTCTAGTAGATCGGGGAACTGAACTTACCCTTCCCTGCCTGCTGGATGAATAAGGAGAAAAGTCTTTTTCACACGTAGTTGCACAGGATAGATGGAGAGTAGAGACAGCATGGAATTTTGAGGTACGCAGGCTTGACTTTCATTCAATTCAATTCATTCATTTGAGCAATCAGCACATACTTACTGAGTACATATTATGAACTCGGCCCTGTTCTAGGCACTCTGAGAGACACTAATGGATCAGCCATGAAAACCTGATTCTACAGGGACTTTGAGCCCACACTCCATATCTGACTAACTACATAAGACATTAGACATGTTTCTTCGGTTCTCTGAGCCTCAGTTTCCTGATCCATAAAATGGGAATATTAGGAGTAAAACTTTTAAAAGAATAAAATAAGATAATGTTTATTAAGGACTTATAGCATAGTTCTGAATTTGGGGATCATGGATCCTTAGAGGACCCTGGAGAGAATCGAGGGGCCTATGGACATGGATGGAAAGAAAGACATTTTTATTTTGATTACTTCTAACTGAAATGTAGCATTTCTTCCATTGTAAATGCAGGTAAAAAATCACTACTACTACAGTAATAGGAGTCTAGTCTATGTGATTTTGTCAGTAATAGAAATCACATGACAGCTGTTGTTGACATCTTGAAATACTGCTGAAGCTCATCACTACATCAAAATTACAGATGTTATTAGATCTGCCATGCGATGGTTATTTCATGTGTTTATAAACAAACACATACATGATTGCAGCATAACTTTTTAAAAACTGTATTTCAGTATATCTGGTTTCCTTTGTAGTTCTACATATTTGAAAACATTACTCTGGGGAATCTATGTGCTTCACCAGTCTGTCAAAGAGGCCCGTAACATCCATAAAATCCAAGGGCCTGATTTAGATGTTGTCAAACACAGTGGTTCTCAAATTTGAGTATGTGTTGGAATCCCCTGAGGGATCTGTTAAAACATAAATTGCGGTTCCCCTCTCCCCAAACCGACCATCACCTCCCAAGTTTCTGACTCAGTAGGCTGGAACGAGGCCAAATAATTTGCATTTCTAACAAGTCCCCAAATGATGCTGATGCTGCTGATCTAAGGACCACACTTTGAGAACTAGTGGTCTAAGTATATAGCAAGTATATTTAAACCCCTTTCTCCCCAACATTGACCTGGCACATGAATACTTTCAGATTATTGGAATGCTACCAAATGATCCAGAACAGCATATTAACACACCATCTGACTCTGCTGGCCAGGTCACGCTGAATGTTAGCCCCTCCTTCACCCAAGGCCAAGGTCATATGACCCTGCTGGGCTGCTTGCAGCCTCAGCTCTTCCCTATCTCTAGCTCCAGCTCTGACTTGGCACAGACAATTTCAGAAGCACTGAATATTCTGGGATTTAGCATCAAGGCATACTCACTGCCTAGCCAGCTCTAATCTTTTGTCCCTTGTACCCAGGGATGATACCTAGCTTCTGCTTTATTACGTGGTACATGAATCCCTGGCCCATGCGCTAGTTCCTATAAGATAAGAGCCTGTCCCCATGTTCCAGGTTTGGAGTCCTGGCCAGCATGTGGTACAACAACCACGTTTCTGCTACCTACCTATAGATGTTCTACCTTCCTGCATTTATAAGCATTGCCTGCTATTGGCTCTCTTGTTGACATGCTTCTTTCTTTTGCAGGGCCACTTTCCCTTCATAACACCTGCATAACCAGCTGTCTAATGCCATGTCCTTCAGATACCAGATCCTAGGCCTTTCCAGAGCTCAGCACCTGAGACAGCTCCTCATCCCTAGAATACGCTTCTTAGGTCCAAGCTCCAGGATGTGTCATCCTGGTGGAGTTCACTGTGAAACACTGCTTCATGCCTTAAATAACACATTGTTCATGCTTTTCTATTTGGGGCAGTATTGAGTATCAGATTAATATAACATCTTTGGAGGGCCAGGCACAGTGGTTCACACCTGTAATCCCAATACTTTGGGAGGCCAAGGTGGGAGGATCACTTGAGCCCAGGAGTTTGAGACCAGCCTGGGCAACATGGGGAGATGCTGGCTCTACAAAAAAATTAAAACTTAGTTGGGCAAAGTGGTGTGCACCTGTAGTCCCAGCTACTCAGAAGTTTGAGGTGGGCAGATCACTTGAGCCCAGGAGGTCAAGGCTCACTGTTACTGCAACACTGCACTCCAGCCTGGGCAACAGAGCAAGACCTTGTCTATAAAATAATGGTAATAATAATAATAGTAATATAACATCTTAGGAAGAGCTTATACTTGTAGAATATTGAATTCAATTAATCATTTATTGAGCATCTATTAAGTACTAGGCATCATGCCAAGCCTTAGGGATAGAAAATCAAAAACCTAAGATACAGACCTTGTTTTAAGAAATGCACAGGCTAATATGAGATGTAAACATATAAGTAAGTGATTGAGGGCTCTTTTCATCTCCTTTGTGTATTCATTTGCATAGTTCTGCTCTAGTTAGTCGTTCATCGCTAATTCTGCTTTAAGTGGACTATTTTTAGATCCTGACAATGATCAGTTTGGGCTTCTCCTTTGGCAGAATCTTTTAGTTCTTTTGCTTTCTTTTCAGAGCTTTTGGCCCCATTCACTCCCCCAGTGATTACTGGTCTGAGTTGGCTAATAAAGTGATAAACCACTTATTTGCTCCATGAAACCAAAGTAACAAACTTAGACAAAGACAATGGCCTGCCTAGGTGGAGGAAGACCAGGCTGTGATTACAAGTGTTTGACAAACTTCATTTTCTGCTAAGCCTACCTGGTGTTCCCACTTCCCATCGCCTCATCTCCCTTTGAACATATACTGTGGTTATGGAGTTCCACTGGGACTGAGCAATTTGAAGTTCTCCCCATACTAAATAAGAATTGAAGATCATGAGTACATGGTGAAAAAAAAGAATGCTACGCATCATTTTTTTCCATTCTTTGATTTTTTTCAACCAACTTCAGCGAAATTTATGAAATATGACCATGAAAGCTATCTGGATTCTTACCAATATTATCTGGTCCAAGTCAATCCTACCACTCCAATACCATCAGTCATGCCAGGGAAACTGCTTGACATACCCTGAACTAGCGCTGTTCTGCTCCAGTGCTGCTGTGATTAATTAGATGTTTAGGAGAGCTGGTGAGTCACCGGTGTTTGAGTCTCCATTTGGGGGTTAGGGAATGACCCCACCATTCTGCTGCATACAATAGTGTGATGAAACACTGCTTATGTAATAAGAAGTAAGCACCTGGTGGAACATGGTGACAGATTATTAAGAAGTAAATAGCAAGAACTTGTCAGTTGCCTGAAAAGCAGGCTGTGAAACTAAAAGAATGCCAATAATTTAGTCATTCACATAGGAATATATAAATAGCACATGCTTTGTCCGGAGAACTGTTCTGGGGTTACCTAGAACTGCATATGAGATGAACCCAGCTGCTACAAAGTTAAGTCAAATAAGGCAGATAGAATGTAAAGGGATGTTAGTGCTTTTCTGTGTGCACATGCATATGTGTATAACTAGTATAAAAGAGTCCAACAGAAAAAAAAAATGACAGCCCAAGAAAATAAACTGAGCAGAGAAGCCCAAAGTAACTCCAACCACACTGGGCCCCTCTGTCTTTGAATTTGAGCTGAGCTCCAGGAACAAGCATGGGATAGCAGGCAGCTTTTGGAGAGAGGGAGATGCATAAGCTGTGAGTTCTCGATCTGGTGCCATCTATGGCCTTGGTTCTGTCTCAGTAAAATGACAACTAGCTCAGTAAATGGGTGGTAAATTAAATGAACTAATGTTTAATACCTGGTAAGGTGACTGATACATAGCAGGCATTGAATAAATGTCTTCTCCTTATCATCTAAAAATCATGTGAGCTAGGGCAAGATGGATACCAGTAAGCCTATATTTCATATTAGGAAACTGAGCCTCAAAGCAGCCGAGTTGCTCAAAGTCATAGAGTTGTTAAGCTGCAGAGATAGGACTTGAACCTTGAATCTGAGGCTCTGTGTACTACGCCGGGTTGCTTCTCATTTCACATTTTGACAGATTAACAAACTCAAAGAGAATCCTTTTTTGATATCAAAGTTGGACCACCTTTCCACAAACTCTAAGCTAGTACTTGGAAAAACAGTCCCTTCTCATTGTCTAAAGTAAATCCTATTCCCTCAGCTTTGGGGCCACAGACAGCTATCTGGGGGCATGGGGATCCCCTTCACACTGCTCTCCCACCTCAGGCTCAATCGCTGTCCTCTCTGCAGCCCAGCTCTGGTAGGAAGCATCCATTCAAACTCCCCTACATGCTCATCTGTTTATTTCAGTCCCTTTTGGACCATGATCCCAAATTGGCAATTCTTAGAAATCCAATTTTGTCTACTTTTTTGATGACTCTAAAGTGCAGAAAGTTAGAGTATTGCTTTTTAATTAATTCTACTTTCCAGAAGCTCAAAATGCATAGTCCTGCTTCCTGAAGAAAAGGATCCCCTCTAACTCTACTGGAAACATTGATATAGGTCAGTTGGTTGGCATTGTATTCGCCATTGTTACCCTTTTAGGACTCCACTTTAGAAGAGCTTACATTTTTTAAAATTGCTGTCATTTAATTACATAGGCAGTTGACTTAAGCTTTATTTTTTTCCATTAAATGAAAATTAAATTAAGCTCATTATTGTATTAGACAAGCATTGATTGTGCCCACTTTGGTTTTAATTAAACGTTACTATTCATTATTTCCTCCTCTGTAGTGCTTTTAATTTTCTTTGGTATATAATTTGGGGTAACCACGATATCAGTAAATTATCCCTCATAAATAATATTCAAAGAGAAAGACAAACAAAACACTGTGAAAGCAATTTGAAGGTATTTGCTTCTTGCTTTTAATTTACTGGTAGGATATTTATCAGTGAATATTTTTCCATGTTGCTCCTTTGTTATAAAACAGGGCATGCCCATATCTCTCTTAAGCAGCTCTGACTTTTGCAGTTAATGGCTGACTTCAAGATGTCATTGATCTTAAAAATGTGCTGACTTTATGTGCAACACTGAAGTTATGGTCCAGGGGGTAGGTGTTTGAATTTAAGTCTAAGAACATTATCAGAAAGGTTCAGAAAAATGCCCAGAGAAGCTTATTTCGTTTTCTCTTTAGCATTTATGAAGCACTCATTTTATACCAAACAGTCTCTGGGGTCTTTCCAATGCAGGAATGATAGAGAACCACAGTCTCCATCCTTCTAGTACTTGTATTCTAAAGGGTAAGAGATAATATACTATATACTGATCCTCATCCACCAAGAAAACAAGATTCTCCATTATTAACTTGGCGACTGTGCCTTGGCCATTATTTTGCAAATCTAGACTTTGAGCAAGATGGTGTATTTTGCACTACTCTGCTCTAAATACAGCACAAGGAGAGATAACATGGGGATGACATAACTGTCCTGAACAATACAGACACCATGTTTCTATCTCTCAAACCCAGAACAGAAATGGAAAGTAGTAAGCAGATCAAACTGCAGGCCAGCTGAGCTCTGGGGTGGGAAGCAGTCCATACAGCCAGGAATTTGGCCTCTGTGTGGTAAATACTTCTAAGGATGACCAGCCAAGCTGAAAGGCCAGGGCCAGGATCAGTGCTTGCAGCCGGGGTTCACATGAGCTAAGCTCCCACAACCATAAAAAGGAGCCTAAAAAATTGCCACTGAGGCCACTGTTTTTTTGCAAGCTACGGTCCTAGGAACAATATCTTATGACTCGGACGTGAACCAAACTGCCCAGAGATTGAATCTGGTTCTGACCTTGAGGGAGGAACAAACAGAGGCAACAGAAACAGCCAGACAGGAAAGCGTGAGCCTGGCTGGGGGAGGGGAGGACCTGTAAACAAACACCCATCAAGCAAAAGGAGCCTAGCCTTCAAGTAGTACAAAATTCTAAAATGTAGAACTCTGCCAAGAAAGAAAGCCAAAAACCAATCATTCGCATATGAATGCTCTTCAGGTTAATAGAAATTTTTATACCAGTCTGAATAAACTTTCAAACGAATACATTTAAGATATACTTGAATAGATACAGGAAGGAAATCTTTTGTTTAAAAAGAGCTAGAAGTTATGAAACAGAATCAGGCTGAAATGAAATGAGAACAGGTAGATATGGAAAAGAACCAATTATACGTATTAGAAATGCAAAAGATGGTCACTAAAAATAAAATTGAAATGAATTAAAAATAAGTCTTAAAGTGTCAGCTCAGCCGCTAAGATGAACTCTGGGATGGTCTTGTTCAAATGGAAAATTAGAGGATTAGAATATCCATTTGGTGGTTACTCAGAATGTAGCAGAGATTGTCTAAATATTTGAAAAAGTGATCTAGAGACATGGAAGATAGAGAGGTGCATCAGGAGAGGACAGTGGAGGAGATGGAGGAGAATCAATACTTGGGAAAACAATTTGAGTATTTTCTAGAACTGAAGAAAGACAGAATTATTTAGATAAAAGGTTCACTTCAAGTAGGCAGCAGGATTAAGATACATCTACTCCTAGATAAATTATAGTGAAATTTTAGATTATCAAAAGTAAAGGAAAAAAAACACTAAAAGCTAGTAGAATATTTTTAAAGGGATTACATATAATCAGAATGACATCCAATCTGTCATTAGCAACAACAAAAACAACAGAAAATAGTAGGTCAATACTTTCAAAGTGCTGACAAAGAGGAGTTGTCAACAGAATTTTGCAGTCATTTAAAGTAGTGTTAAGGAATAACATACAAATAAAGATGTTTTCAGACTTATCAGGATTAAGAGAGTTTAACATTTATAGATCTCATGAAAAGACTCTTTAAGGATGTATTTCCTGAAGAAAGAAAACAAAGTTTAAGGGAAGGTATATAAAACAAGGTACAATAGGTAGCACTAAAATGAATAAATTTGGTTGGTAAATTTTTAAACATTACAATTAATCATTGATTACAAGAAATGATTTAGGGTATCTAAAAATTATGAAACTAAAACACTAGAAAAAATTGGAGGTGGTGTTCAGTGTGTACTTAAATCTTGCTAAGTTCCATGCTTTGAGGGGAAGAAGAATAGAAATACTTCTAAGTAAATTTAGCTTTTCTTAGAAACTAATTATAGTTAAGTATATATGTAAAATTTAAGATTGTTTCAGAGAATAGAAAGATAATCTATGACTTTCAAACCAGCTGAGGAAACAGGGGATATAAAAAACATGTCAATCTAACAGAAGGCAAGGGGGAAAAGTAAAAGACGGAAAAATGTAAAAAATAAATTATTATGGCTGTTGATAGAAATCAGTCAAATAGATTAGTAATAACACAAAAAGGTAAACTGACTAAATTCACCCATGAAAAAGATAAATTTTCACACTGAATTAAAAAGAAGCATATCCAAAATGAAACCATTCAGCAAGGTTGAAAATAAGGAGCTGGAAAAAGATTTAGCATTTGACTAAAAAATGATTGTTATCAAAATACAACTTAGCAGCAAAAACTCATGAAAAGACTAACAAAATAATAAGAAAAGACTCTAGCAAGAAGATCTAGCAATAGCAAACTTTCATGTGCTTAATGATATGGACTTGTTATATGTAAACTAAAAGCTGACAGAGAATAAAGAGTTGCTGACAAAGCTACTCTCTCAAAATTTGAAGATCAAACAGAAAAATAATTAGTAAACATGTAGAAGATTTGAACAACAAAATTAACATGCAACATCTCATTATAAACCCCCTAAGTCCATAGACACATGAAAAAATTCTAAAAGTGGGTCACATTCTACATCCAAAGGAAGTCATACTTCACAGAGTTGATGCCACAGAAATCATGTTTTCTGTCCACAGTGCCATTAAATTAAAAGTAATAGGAGTAACAAAAGAGAGTTACAAACAATAACAACATATGTTTGGAAACATAAAAATGTCCTTCTGAATAACTAATGAATTAAAGAGACAGTCACAGTGGAAATTACCAGGTATTTAGAACCGAGAGACAATAAAGGCACTAATCAAAATTTATAATATGCAGCTATAGTGAATTTTGAGGTAAAGTTTATAAGCTTTATGTATATTAATTTAAAAAAAATTATAAGATTCAATTCAGCAAGCTACAAATGTAAAATCTAACTAGAAGGAAATAAAGAGTGGTTTACAAAACTGGTTCTTTGAAAACAAAACAATAAATGAGACAAAAGGAAAATCAGACAATAACTACAGATACAGTAGAACATTTTTAAGTTAATAAGTTAAATAAAGAATTTTTAGGTCAATAAATTCGAAAACTTAGATGAAATGCATAAATTTCTAGAAAGAGGCTGGGCACAGTGGCTCACACCTGTAATTCCAGCACTTTAGGAGGCAGAGGCACGTGGATCACCTGAGGTTGGGAGTTCGAGGCCAGCTTGACTAACATGGAGAAACCCGTCTCTACTGAAAATAAAAAATTAGCCAGGAGTGGTGGCAGGTGCCTGTAATCCCAGCTACTCGGGAGGTTGAGGCACATCACTTGAACCTGGAAGGTGGAAGTTGCAGTGAGCCGAGATCGGGCCATTGCACTCCAACTTGGGCAACAAGAGCAAAACTCTGCCTCAAAAAAAAAAAAAAAAAAAAAAAGGGAGGTAAGTTGCCAACATTGACTCTAAAAGAAATAACAACTCAGAATAAACTGATAACCATTAATGAAAAGGAATCAATATTGAGCCCCCTACAATAATCCGCAAGAGACAAGACACAGATGCTTTTATAAGCAACTTTTTCCATCCCTCCAAGAAACATACCAATCCTATCTTTTGCAAACTAATTCAAAGGATAGGAAAAAAAAAAAAAAAAAAGGTGAAGGGAAACAGCTAGGGGCGGTGACTCATGCCTGTAATCTCAGCACTTTGGGAGGCCTAGGCAGGTGAATCACCTGGTGTCAGGAGTTTGAGACCAGCCTGGCCAACATGGTGAAACCTTGTCTCTACTGAAAATACAAAAATTAGCCAGGTGTGGTGGCACGTGCCTATAATTCCAGCTATTTGGGAGGCTGAGGCAGGAGAATCACTTGAACCCGGGAGGTGGAGGTTACAGTTAGCCAAGATTGTGCCACTGCACTCCAGTCTGGGAAACAGAGTGAGACTCCATCTCAAAAAAAAAAAAAAAAAAAAAAGGGTAAAACCACCTAACTTATTTAATATGCCAGTAGAATCTTTATACCAAAAACCTGACAATAGAGGAACACTTTAAACTGATCTGACTTAATACCGTAAGTCCTAAATTGCTAGGACCCAGATCCAGTGTTTATATATTTGTGTGTGTTGTATATATAGATATACACATACATATAAAAACTTGTGTGTGTGTGTGTGTGTGTGTAATGACCCATTAGGATTTGTCTCAGGAATGCAAGATTGGATCAACAGAAAACATGTTAAGAAGGCAAAGTCATTCTATCAATCAATCAATTAATCTAATTACATACTTATATAATAATAGTATGTGATATGGTTTGGCTGTGTCCCCACCTAAATCTCATCTTGAATTGTAGCTCCCATAATCCTGTGGGAGGGATGCAGTGGGAGGTAATTGAATCATGGGAGTGGGTGTTTTCATGCTGTTCTCATGACAGTGAATAAGTCTCACGAGATCAGATGGTTTTGTAAAGTGCAGTTGCCCTGCACATGCTCTCTTGCCTGCCACCATATAAGACATGACTTTGCTCCTCCTTCACCTTCCACCATGATTGTGAGGCCTCCCCAGCCATGTGGAACTGTGAATCCATTAAACCTGTTTTTCTTTATAAATTACCCAGTCTTGGGTATGTGTTTATTAGCAGTTTGAGAATGGACTAATACAATATGAAAACATTAATGAGATGGAGAAACACCAAAGTCAGGATAGTGACTCTATCTTTGAAGAAAGCAATAGGCATAAGATCCAAGAGGAATACACAGGGAGGCTTCAACTTAAAGTATGTGTCATTACATTAAACAAAACCTAAATGAAAAACAGTTTTTAAAAACTAATGACTTGCTAAGCCAGGTTGGGTATGTGGGTACTAATTAAATTATTCTCCATGCATTTCTGTGTGTTAAAAATATTTCACAATTAAAAGTAAAATGTTATTTAGAGATGAACTGTCTTGGGGCTTTTCAAACTTGGATGTGCACATGAATCATTTGAGAATCCTGTTAAAATGTGGATTCTGTAAGCTGAAGCCAGAGATTCTGCATTTCTAAAAAGCTCCCGGGAGATACCGCCTACTGGTGCACAGACTACACTTTGAAAAGCAAGACTGGTTCTCAAACTTGGACATACACTGGAATTAGCTGGGAGAGCTTTAAAAAGGCCCTGATGCCTGTGTCCTGCCTCCAGAGATTCTGGTTCAACTGACCTGAGGCGATGCCTAGACACGGGGATTTTTTGAAAGCTCCTCAAGCAATACCAGTATACAGACAGGGTTTAACACCATTGAGATAATATAGTCTCTCATTTTGTACCTAAGAGAATTAAGTCTCTGGGAGAGGGAGATGCTTACCCAGGTCATACAGCTTGCTGGGGACCAGAACCTAATCTTGTAACTCCTATTCCTGCTGTCTTTTCAAGCACAGATATTTACCACAGTCTTTTCCAAGTTCCTGCCCTTTGGGTTTCCTATTCTAGAACACATATTGCTCATTCACTCTTCTCAGCCTAATAACTGTGCAGGCATAGCCTAGTAGAAGAAAAGCAGGCAGATCCAAGGCAGAGCTGTAAATTAAAGCATGCTGCCATTGGCATTCTCCATTACCTCCTTTCCTCCCATCTCCCCTTCATGCACACTCTTGGGGAGCTTCCCACTGTGGATTTTAATAATCCATGTAGTCATCATGGAAGACTAAATAACTTCCTTATCCAAAGACCAGGTCTCAGAGTTTCTAAGTTGTTGTTGTTGTTGTTGTTGTTTTTGCTCTCCTACAGCACTCTCCTGCTGTCATCAGCTAAAATACAAGACACTTGTGGCTCATTCCATTGTACCAACAATACTCACTTCTGTGCAGAGGACCCATAGGATGCATGCCGTAAATAACTGAGGAAGGTCTACCTACCTGACCTACCTCACACCATTAGCTTGGTGCCTATTTAAAGCGTAAGGTCACTTTTCCCAGGTAGTACCAGCTGTCATGCTTCTCTGCTAGCCTCAGCCTCTGTTCTTGCATACTAAGCCACCTAATTTGATACCTCCTCCCTCAGAGGTAGCATAGGCATCTTTCCCCCTTAGTTCTCCTTCACCTTGAAGAAGTGGGATTTATGCCCTCACTCCAAGTCCACTTTCATACACAGAATCCTAGAACTCGACATCAGAAATTCTTGCAGGCCAACCCTCTATTTTATAAAATTATGGCCCTAAACAGTAAAATAACTCCTTTGCTCATGGCACACTGTCCACTGGTGTATCCCATCCTGACCAGCTAGATCCTACCCCTAGCAATATCTCTGCAAGCCCAGAGAGAGCCTTGATGGTTCCAACGCTACTAGGGTTTTCATTCCTGGCATTGGTCTCAAACCAGGCCTTTCTTCAGGGAAGAGGCCGAATTTATCCAGAGGGATATACTTACTGCAGGTTTGCATTTTTCCTGTTTGAGGTCTGTGGTCACAAGGCAAGACGGGACAGCCACAATTGGTTTGATTAGGTTTCCTCCTAGGTCCACTGCACTGACCATATTCTTTCTTTTAAGGAAGGCCAATTAATCACCTTCTTTTTGGGAAGAATTGAGGTTTAAGAGCCTTTGAAAATCAAACAGAAAGTCATTCCATTGCTGAGTTTTAAATAGTACCTTGACCCTCTTTCCTGAATATAAAGTAACCACTGTATCAATAGTCCTTCCTGTCACTTATCACTTTTCTGAGCAGGAAAGCTGTGAACCATGCAAAGAGAAAAATGACAGCTGGAGAGAGAAGCCCAGAAACCCATATTTAAGGTATACAAAGAGGAAAACTTTAAACTCAAAAACCGTTAAAACTGAAAAGACCTTAGTGATGATGTGTTCAACACCAGTTTGTAGATGAAAGACTTGAGGCCTAGAGAAGAAGCTTTGCCAAAGTCAGAGATTCCAGAAACCTCAAGACAGACAGCGATGTAGAGTCTGACAGAAGCACATTAATCAGTTAAGGTAGGACTTTATTTATGCGATGTGTGCTGATAATATGTATAAATTGAGTTTTGGTAAAATCAAATGTGAAGTCTATTATGCGAGCTTGTCGTTTCTAGGAATCCTATGATAAAGACTAAAAAATAATTGTCTTACCTTCCACATTGCTCTTCTATTTTAAACCTAAATTTGTCTTCAGGGGAGTTGCAGGGGAGTTGCTTAGAGCCAAATATATTGTCCATTTAATGAATTCTTACCGTCACGTTTGTTTTCTTACTAAGAGGAAAATGATGAAATGGTAAGATAGTTAAAGCACTGAACTACAAACCAGGAATCCAAATGCTAGTCCAAATCTGCCACTACCAGCTGCATGGCTTGGGTGAATGACTGAAGCTCCATGGGCATCTGCTTCTTCCCTTGCTGTTTGAGAATGATCACTCAGGTCTCCTGTTCATTAAGTCTGAAGCTGGTCCTCAAATGCAGGAGCATGGGCCCCTATTACAGGAATACACCCATGTGATATATGAGATGGTTCAAAGGATCAGGCCAGATCTCTTTTCCTTCCTAGGGACTTTGCTCCTGAAAGCGTGGTCCCTGGACCAGCAACCTTGGCATTGCCTGGGAGCTCATTGGAAATGCAGAATCTCTGGCCTTGCCCAGACCTGCTGAATCAGACTCTGCAAGGTCTCTAGGAGATTCCTGTGCACATTTAAGCATTGAGAAGTGCTGGTTTAAATGATGGATTTTTTTTTTTTTTTAAGATGTCTGTTCCCTGAGCTTTCTGAGTTCCCACTTTTTCACGTGCCTGCGTGTGGCTGGAGAGTGCCTGTAGCCCCCGGCCTGAGCCAGCCAGCCCCACTTCTCTTTCCTCCCTGTGTCTGACTGGCCTCTCCTCTTGACTGCTGTGTGAAGTGAGTAGGTAGGTTGACTGACAACAGCAAGAAATGTCAATGTATCCCTGGGGCAACGGGGCAATAAAAAGCAGAGACAAGAAATATAACAGACAATCACCTAGGACCGTGCAGTTTAGAGATAAACAGTCCCATTTAACTCAGCAAACTCCAAAAAGATTCACACCTCTCCAAATGCCAGAAGAAACTATAATTTTCATTGTTTTTAAAATAATATTTTACTTTCAGTTGTGAAATATTTTAGACATATAGAAAATAATATCACAATTATTACAAACAGCTCCATCCCCACCACTTAGAATTAGCAAACATTAATATTTCACCCTATTTGCTTTGTTTTTTTCTTTCCTTTTTTTAAATAAATAAATCTAAAGCCTCGCCCCATTCTCCTTCAGCCTCCCGTCACTCTACTGAGGTTGCTGGTGTTACTCCACATGAGACTTTCTACTTTTCCTGTATACTATGTGTCCGTACCATAGTCAGTGCATATTCCTGTTTTTATCACACTGTAAGTCTCTTTTGCAATGTGTGTTTTTCACTCCACATTATGTTTTGGGGATTTTTCTGTGCTGAAATATACAAAGTCACGTGTATTTTTAAAGCTGCTGTTTAGTGTTTAGCTGAAAGAACAAAAGCCCGAGGGACAAGGGCCGGTTAGTTGAGGGGAGTGAGAAGGGCTGTTTAGGAATAACAAACAACTTTGAGTTATGTGTCTGGTGTATTTTAGGTCAAAGATTTCTTGTACCAGATTTCCAGACTCTCATGTCCTTTTCCTGGTCTAAACCTATCCTTTCCACCCCTGAGATGAATGTTCTTTTCCAGATCTTCCTAACTCTTCCCAAACTCATTGCCAGAGCAGAAGGCACCCACTCATCTAGGGGGAGTGGTAGGAGAGCAAAGGACCAGCCATCCCCAGACCCACTGCCAAGCTGCCCCACGTCCCCCTGTGTGACCCTGTGGTCTTCAATCAAATTGCCTATGACTAGAGAAGGCTCAACTCCCTGCACCCAGCAATACATGGAGAAAATGCAAACACTTTATTGCTACAATTTATCCTAAAGGAGATTTGCAAAGCCGCATGCCTGAGATTTATGGTGTGACATCCAGAGATTTCATACACTGTGTTTCTCATTTATGGGCTTCAATTTAGTTAAGAGAAAAGAAGCTTTCTAGAGCGAAAACACCCTAAAGCTTTGGTAAGATGGGATATTTAATTAATTCCAAAATCACCAAGCAGGTGAAGAATGAGTTTCAGGCCTTTGTGTTCAAGCGTCCCCTGGGCCTGCTTGTTAGCTCCCTCCTAGGTCTTGGCTACGGATCTGTGTATGAAGAAAGACTGAGGCTGTGGTTGAGGGCTCAGAACCTACTACTATCTCCTGCTGCCATCCCAGAAAGCTCAGGATGGGGCCTTTTCCCAGGACAGTGTAGATCTGCCTGCTTCAGAGTGAGCCATCATTTTGGGGACATCACAGATGTTCAGGGACCCCTGGGTGGTCCCAGGCTCCAGAGCTCTCTCTAACACACCCCCTTTCTCTCCAAGATGATCATCCTGCCCAGTCTCACAATAGCCAAGGCATCCTTTCTTTCATACCAGTCTAGGACCCTTTTATGAGGATGCAGGATGTCATGGCAAGGCTTCATGAGATGGCATTCACCTTGGTCTAGAGTCCTATTCTTTGCAGGGCCAGAAACTAGATTTATTTTGGTGTTCCTGATGCCAGTAAGTCTCTGGGGGCATGCCTTAACAGTAACTGAATTCACAAACCAGGTATCCTCCCACCCTCTGCACCTGCCCCTACCATTCCCACACGCTGGGACACACTCATTCTCCCTGACCTTTCCAAATCCTGCCTGTCCTTCAAAACCCAGCTTAAACACTGAGGTCCTCCTTGAAGCCTCTTCTCAGACCACCCGGCCTTTGAGTGACCCCTTTCTTTGCATATGTCCATGTTCATCATTGATACAGATTGGACATCAATCCTCAATCACCTGGCGGTGTAAACTGACTTGCATATGCATATGACTCAGACCATAGGAGCCTTGAGAGCACAGAACGAGCTCGTTACTTCAAAGCTCTTCTTCAGTTCAGCACAGGGTAAGGGAGTAATGGAAAGAAGGCAGTGGCCACCAGGGAGGCGAGTCCTCCGCCTGTCCAAGGCTCTGTTTCCATATACACCCAGCGATGGGAGCACCCACCCTACCTTACCTGGAAGGGGCTTGTGTGGCTCATGGCAGACAATAGATGTGAAGGCTGTTCTGAGGCTGCAAAGCCCTTTATACGAAAGCAGGATCATTACAGTCCTGTGTATGGTAAAACATGGTTTGCTAATTTACTGTAACTGGAATATGGAGTGAGAGTTGTCCTCCCCCTAGAGATGATAGGGGGGCAACATTGGCCATATTCATATGTGTGTTTCCATTCACTTGTGTGTTTGTATTCCTGTTCATATGTGTGATTATATCAATCCTCATGTGTGTTTGTATTCCTGTTCATATGTGTGATTATATCAATCCTCATGT